>NC_082597.1:43397517-43705123 GCF_030936135.1 Gavia stellata
ATTGCCTGGACCATGTAGGAGAGCAAATAGCAGATATGGAGGCACTGGAGTTTAAGGCAGCAGAAATCTGTTTGCAGAGCACCAGAACATGCAACTTTCTTGCCATGTGTTGTAAAACCATCCTCCACTGATGCCTCTAAAGACTTCTAGAGTTTGCCAAGGTAATCATAAAATGTGCATCTTGCTGGACGAAGACAAGTGCATGTGCAGTACCTTCCCATCCAGGGTAATGCAGAGTAACTCCACAACAGAAGGGATTTTAGCAATAAGGTTAACAGCTGTTCCTAGTACGGTGGCTAAATAAGTCTAGAAGTGCTAGGGAGACTTGTCCTGGACTTGGATATCATAGACTCATCTGTGTTCTTAAATATGAGTTGTCATCTGAGAGTATTCACCAGGATGCTTGTCTGGAAATAGTCAGAAGTCAGATCCATTGATATCTACCTGCTAAAATCAAAGACATTTGGTGTAAGTTGCTACTCTTGAAGAACAATTATAAATTTACCTGGTTTTCTTGTTCAGCGAAGTGTGTTTTCAGAAGAGTGGAATTAAACCTAATGAGGAACCTGCAAGCTCAGTCTGTTCAGCCAGCCTTGATGTGCCAGAGGTCAGAGGTGCTGCCAGCTGAGCTACATAGCTGGTTGGATCTCACTTGCACTTTTTTTCTCTGCTCTAATTTGATCACTTAATGGAGTTTGAGAAATATTTTCTGAGTAAACACAGCAGCCCTTGTTTTCGCTGCTGAAAAGATGACTTGGGAAGAATCTTCCTTCTGTAAATACCAGTAATAATGCTAGAGATTTGCATTGCATCATGAATACAGTTTAGGCAGAATTAAAAAAAAAATATCAGCCTGAGAAAAGAAGCAGATGTATCAGACCAATAGGTTCATTCTGCCTTGCAGGAAAGAACAGAGGAACAAATTCTAAGTGAACTTGTTACCCTTTTGATATCTTGTCTTTTTCCTACTGGTATGGCAATGCTTTTGAAACTTTTCAAATATTGCTCCATATTTTCTAGATATGTAGAGTATGCAGGAACAACGGCTGCTTCACTCGCTTTGCTTTGCTTTGTTCTTTCAAGTGAATATGATAGAACACACATTTGGAGAGGGATTATTTTGTGCCATTTCCACCCTAACCCAATATTTTTTTTGCTGAAGATTTCTGACAACCCTTTATAGAGTAATTTTAATTATTTTCCCAATTATTAAGAATGTACCCACTCAGAGAAACATTCTAAACAGCACAATTATAAAGATTAATTGTTTAGATGTAATTAGAGCCATGCTCTGTGCTCAAAAGCACTGGTGAATGTCTACAGTCACATTTTTAAAATCATTTAAATCTATCTTGGACTAATGCCATTATCTCTAAAATCAAAATCTGCTCCATAGCGCTTGATTATCCTCTTGCTTACGATATTTTTGTTGTGGCGTGATGTCAGTGTCTTCAAGGTACTAATGAAACTACTCTTTTCATCCTTAAAAAACCAAAGAAAACCTGGGCAAAAGAGAAGAAATGAAACAATTGCTTCTCTCTAGGGGTCATTCCCTTCAGACTTTGGAACAGAAAGCAAAGCCTGTTTTCTGTGTAGCAGTTTTCTGAAGATTAAGTGGAAAATAATTACTACTTTTCAGTTGTGTGAATCAGTGGGACACAAGGCAAGAATAGTTGGGGGGGGTGTTGAAAGACAGGGAGGAGCTGATGGTGTTAATGGAAAAGAAGTGGGTGGTAATCACACATTAAAGACCCTGGGATATTAACCTTTGACTTGCACATGTTGTTTATTTCTTACTTGATTAATGGTTTTAAAATTTAGAAGGAAAGGCACCTTTTGGCCTTTTAAACAATGCACACCTTCAGTGAAACACTTCTCTTTGTTTTGGTTGTTTATTGGAAAAGGGGAAATCGAATGGTGTTATTCAGACTCCCAGCCATTTGATTGCATTTATAGGAGTAGTTGATGGACTCTTATTTGGAGCCTGTGCGGTTTCATTGGGAGTGCAACAGATGCTGCATTCATCCAGAGGATTAACTGAATTCTCTGAATTAGGAGGGTGACCTTGTAGAGCACAATGTGTTTGACTACGTGAGGTATTGGTTCTCTTTGCTTTTTGGGGAGGTTTGTGGGTTGTTTTTTAAAAATATACCTGAAGTTTGTATGCTAGCTTATCCAGGCTCCCTTCTCCATTTATATTTTTGAGTGAGTTCTGAAAGCATTTTTAATGTGATATGATGTCGGTGTCTTCCAGGTACTAGCGAAGCAAGTCTTTTATCCTTAAAAAAACAAACAATGAGTGTTGAACAAAATTCTGCCTCTGCCACATGTGTAGGGTCCTGTTGATTCCCAGTGGAACCATGTGTGCTTGCAAGAGCCCGACTGGGCTTATAAACCTCTGGTCATGCATTGAGACAGCCTGGCTCTAGGATGAATGAATTGGGTTGAGTACTACTCTGCTGACAATGTTACTATATTTCATGTTTTAACTCACACAATAAATTGTCACCTTTGTATATGACCCCCTTGTATTTCCAAAGCAGATTCAGTGTGATCAGTGCAATTTACTTGTGTTGGTATTTTACATAAGACCCTTAAAGACTCAAATTCCCACTTCTCAGTGTGAGATACTATCGATCAGATTTTTTAAGGCTGCTTAAGGTCTTTGGGTATCAAATTCCCATTGAATTGTACAGGTCCCTTCTGTAGTTGTGAAATTCTAACCCTAAAGGTCTTAGGGGGAAACAATCCCTGTTTTCCTCCAATACTTAGACCAAATTTCTTTAAACAATGTAGCATAACAATATATATATTGTTTTTTCTATAAATGTTTTCCCTTGCTTTACATGAGTGAAATGCCTCATACGTATTCACCTACAAAGAGCTTTGGGTTGAGAAACTGGCATAATGAAATGTTGTTTAGTGTTGTAAACTTTACTCTGTTTGCATATTATGCAGTTTTATTTTTGTAAACATCAGATATTCATATCTGTTATTTATGTAAATTTCTATGCCTGCTATAGATTTGCAATCTTTGCATATTCTCTATTGAACTTTGATTATGCTGTTTGTAAAACATAGACAAGAATTTAATGCCCATTCCTGGTGATGATGAAGCATTTTCTTGCTTCTCAGAAGTATACTTAATCTTTTAATTTTATCAGAGGTGGAATTTAAATAGATACATCTGAAAAGCTAACTGAATGAGTGTGGTTTTGTTTGTTACGGAGCTTTCGGTAAACGGTATGTGACTGTGAAAAGAGCTGCTGTGTGTTGGAGTACTGGTGTTTGAACTGCTGATTGCTGCCAAAGGTTACTGGAGTGAAGACAAATGAATCCTTCAAGGCAATTAAAAGTAATGTAGCTGATGAAACAGAAGCTGCTAATCCCTTCCAGTTTCATATAACTTTAGATTTAGGTCAGCATGCTAGTGACATAAGCTGCACAGAAGGTGAAAGCCACTGCTAAAACTTGCGGACGGATGGTGTGCAGCGGCACGTCTTTTGGGGAGGAAGGAGTACCAGGAGCACATCACACTAAAGCTCTACACACTCCAGTGGCTCCCCATTCCATTCTGAATACACTTCGAGGTCCTGATCCTACTGTTCTTAATGGACTAGGGCCTGTCTTGGAGACTACCTTTCCATTTTCAGCCAGGTTGCACAGGTTTAAGGAAGATGCTGCACTTATTATAGCCCTGTGTGAAACTGGGAGGCAGAGGCAGAGAATGCTTTAAGCATCGGTTGAGCAACCAGCAAAGGTCAGAGTGAGCCTGGACCTGCTTATGGCATGCTGTGAAGACCGAAGTTTTCCCTATAAATCTTCCCTCAGCAGAGAGATCCAAATTAGTTTAATGCTCATAGCAGGAAAGAAGTGGGAAGAGGAAAAGGGTGGAGTAGTAGGAGAGAAAAGAACATGGGAATCAAAAAATGCAGGGGAATGTAATAAGCATGTGTTGTTCTGGAAAGAAGGCTGATTTAAAAAAATTAAACTTCCTGCTATTAACTAAAATAATACCAATCCAAACAAGCTTAAAATAAACATCTTTCCTACCTTTCCGTTAAAAAAAAAAGGAAAGAAACCGTCTCTGATTTTTATCAATTTTGTTTGTTTATTTTAAGATGAGACTTGTGTGTTGCCTCAGGTTCAAATATCAGGTTTCTGTGCTCTCACAAAAATGCATGTAAACTACTGGGTAGCTGAAGAGTCATCACTTAAGTTCGGCTAAGAGCAGAATGGCATCTGTGTTAGTAAAGGAAGATTAAAGAGGAAAAACCAGCTGCACCCCAGAGGTCAGAGTATCCTGTGGGCAGAAACTGTTGCTGCTCTAAGCAGGTCAGCTCAGCTGAACTTTTAACATATAGCAGTTTTAACTTACTGTGCCACAACCAGAACTTGGTTTCGTGACATTTCATACTATGCTTCTACTATACATTTACACATAGTCTGAAAAAGATTGGGTTAGGTAAACCCGTGTAATAGGTAGATGTCCATGTAAATCAATCTTTGCTTTCTGTACATTTGTTGCGTTAGCCTCAAGGAACTCAGCAGAAGATGGTGGACACAGCTGCCCCAACTGCCTCACTCGCAGTGCCAGGTCAGTGGGACATGTGCCTTGAAGTCACTTTGAGCTTCTTAAATATTACCTATTTTCACACTCAAAGAAGCAGGCTTACAGTGGAAAGCAGGTTTGGTTTCTTTTTCCTCTAAAATTCAGCACATTTTTATTATAGCTAATCTACGAGAGAAGTAACGCTGTGAGAAGCAGGTATTTTTACTGCTGTACATTTGTGCGGTGTGTGCTTCTTCTATAATGTAGGGGTTCAGGGAATCTAAAATGTCTTTATGGTTATAGTAACTGCAGTTTTTTGGGGTTTCTGAAAGTAATATTAAGCGAAAAATCTCACATGGTGTTCATCATCTTTATAATGATCCCAACTCTTGCCCATTTACTTCAACAAATTTCTCTACTCACAAATAAGTCAAGGCCAATATATCATATTTAAAAGTATACCTCAAAGTAGGAGTTCACAAAATGCCTTTCATCCCCATTCTTCTCCATCCTATCTGACCATCACTCATCATCTTTTCTCTACTGAGGACATATCACATCATGAGGATACATGCTGCACCTTTACCCTCTGATCCCCGGGTAGTCATGTTAGCTCGAGCGCTGTGGTGCCAAAATGGTACCTGTTAGCCAGTAACACCACTGAAAGATCATGCTGGCTCTGAACGGCTGCAAGACTGTACCTGAGTCCTTCAGAGAGGAACGGGTACCATCCTGCAACAAGGCTCCTGCCCCCATATAGCTCTACATTCCTTGCAGGAAACCCAGGGGCCAGGGAGACATCCCTATGCACATGCTGACCTGCCTCGGCAGCAGCGCCGGGGCTAAGTGGTTGAAAGTTTGTTCAGGTATGTCTAACTCGCAGCCATGATGTGAGCACAGATGTACTGTCTGGCGTATGTAAGCAGAGGTCCTCACTTCTGGTAGCCCAAGCTAACTCTGACCTTCTCTTCTCTAGCCGTCTCCTCCCCAGGGCATCCCTGTGTACTGCATGTCATTTCCAGGTATATAATGGGAAGTTGATTTTCCTGTTCCAGGCAGTCGCACTGATTATGGGCAATCTAACTGTTTCCGAAGGCAATCTTCCTAGAAACCTACCAGGAAGGGCATGCAAGTGCTCTTGGCTGAGGTCAAACAAGGCCCAGTTTTGCCTTTGATTGTAGCTCTCTGTGTGACAGTGGCAAAAGTAGGGGGCAAAGCGATGGAGCAAGATGAGGAAAATAGTCTTTACTTCAGGCATGCTGAACTAAATGCTGGAAAGTGTTGTCTGTGGTAATACCTGGAGCAAAGAGGTCACATCAGGTGCCCTTGACACAGCACTGCTGTGTCCCAGGGAACCCACCATCCAAACTCTAGCAGAGATACCAAAATAGCAACAATCAAATGAATGGATGGAGAAGGTGATGAGCGAAAGTGAGGGAGGTTGAGCTGGGAGGCAGGAGGAAAGGGGAACACTCCTCTGTGGGCAAAGGATAGACGGGATCAACTACTCATTGCATCAGGCAAAGAGATAAAAGACTTAATAGAGTGAATGGTGTCTATTTTTAGTAGAAAGAAAATGCCTTCTGCATCTTTTGCATAAGCAGAGGAATGCTACACATCTTTATTTCTGTTTAAAATGAGGGATTCAATCTAGCTGTCCAGGTCAGCCGAAATGCCTGTAGGTGTCATGGATATCTTTAGAGATGGTGACTTGGAGATGTCATGCCCGTGTCCTTTCTGCCATACCCATTAATGTCCCAGCAGCTGCAGCATGTTCTTCTGCAAGCTCCAGGGAGCGTGGAGAGGGTGTGAGAAACCCAGGGGAGGGTGGCAATGCCCTGCCTGTGCCATGCAGGGCCCGGGCTTTGTCCCAGGGCAGCGATAGCCAGGTCCCATCCAGCAGTGGTGTGATGGGGCAGGGCAGCATGCAGATCCCCAGCCAAGCTGGATTTCAGTCCTAGAGGTGACAGTGCCAGTCGTGTGCACCAAAGTTGTCATCTGATTACCATAACAACGGGGCGCATCCTTTGCAGTCCGGGCATTCCACACCTGGCATGTGATGCTCAGCAGTTGCTCTAACAAGCTAAAATTGGCTTTTATTTTATTCTTGTAACATCTATTGTTTGGGATAAAGAAGGAACATTAGCTCACAGCCATTGTGTTTTCTGACAGGTTTTTGCCAGCTTGTCCTAAAACTCATGGGTACAAGGGAACGGGATGTCCGGATGGCACTGTTTTGCATTCTTATTTTGAAGATTTGGAAAATAAGTGCATAGCATGTATATATGCATAGACAGAAAACACTTGCAAAAAACAATTTAGCATATCTGAAAGTTGAATGTCACAGTGAGTTTTTTTTGGATTTTATTCATTGTTAGCAATATAAAATATTGCTGGGGTTTTAATAATGTGGTGTCCCCATAGTATAAAGTGACTGGAAGTTGGTCTGCTATATCAGTGATGTGACATAAATTACTAGTGCAGACCATTCTTCACTATAAAGGTTAAAAAAACTAATTGTATGTTAAAGAGTCAGGGTCAGGAATAACATGTAAAAAAAAAAATGCCTTTTTTCTCTGTGCTCAGTCTGTGCTCTCTTGTTCTGCTGGCATTAGAGTCATGGCACAGGAAAGTGCAGAAGATGACTTGTCATTCCCGTTGCATGACTCATCCCCTAGCATTCAGGAGGACTTTTGTGTGCATAATGTTTCATACCAGCACAATTCGTTACCAGTAAGTCAAATTCTATTACCTTTATTTTTCTTTACTACCTTGATATTTGGTAGTACTTAAAGTAATTTCTAAGGGACCTGATTTCCACCCTAACTCTCAAAAAGACCCAAACGCTTTTAAGGTGACTCCAATCATCTTTTAACACCTTGTCCTAAAATGCTCTGAGGGTTATTTCAAAACAAGGCTAGTAAAAGGTTTCTTTTTAAAATAATGAGACATGCATAATATTATTTTATTACACTTTTCTCAACTGGCTGGGTAAAATATTTTCCTGTTGACATTTCTGAAGGAGGTAAGACAATTCTTGTTCAAGAACAAGTTTGTATGCGATGAGAAGCTGGAATAGCAGCAGCAATCTTTGTAAATCCTAATAAAAGCCATAATCCAGTGGAATAAGTCTGTTTCATAATGCTAAATCATTATAATTGCTGCCTACTCTTTCAAACCCACAGACCAGCAGCTCTGAAGTACCAACTCCCTGTCTATGTATACCGGAGTCAAGAAATTTTCTCTCTCTGTATATACATATATCACCACTTGTGATTCTTAACTCAAGCATCAGCATCAGGAATTTAACCGCAATGCCTTGAGTGCAGATGGTCAGCATATTAGTTTACTATTCAGCTGAATCAGTGCTCCCTCCAGTTGGTTTGTTAGTTCAGCGTGGTTTCCTGTGTGCCGTTAAGCTAACCCTGGTTCAAATTATCCTCACAAGTAACAATTCCCTGCAAATATTTTGAGGGAATTTTATGAATTACCCACTTTGAGGAACTGGATGGATTTTACTCCTGCAATACGTTTCAGGTATTCAGTATTTTCCGGCTTTCTGAGATACTGGTTTTGGTGTTTACAGTCTTGGTAGAATAGCAAAGGGATGCTCGCTACGTCATCTTGCACTTGTCAAATGCTGCCTCTATTATTAGCAGGAGGAACTGCACAATATAGTAACTTGAGGCCATAACCAAAAAAAGTATATATTTTCCATAATAGGAAACCTTATCTTTCTCCTATATGACCAAATTATAGTCTGCCAAAATCAACAGACAATAAACTAGCTGGGTTTTGAAGATTTCTAGAGTAATTCTGGTGCCATAAGCAGTCCGAAAACCAGCTGCTCATTTATCCAAGTTCCAAAATGCTGACTCCATCTTTTTTCAATCCCATAATAATCAGTTGCACCAGAATAAGCTTTTTAAAATTGAAACTCTGTTATTGTGAGGTGCTTGAGTATTTTGAACACTGAGTGAAATATTTGTATCAAACCTTTGTTTTCCGGTAAGCACTGCATAAAGGCCGTGCACTCGAAAATGTAGTGCATATTTTCTTTAATGATTATGTAATTGTTTGTTGTTAAAGGACAGTTATTGCATGCCCCTATTGGTAAGGAAAGACATGCTAGAAAAAAAAAGGTGGGCACTAAGAAAAAACCGTGAATTCTTAATCTGTTTGCATGAGAAAATTCAGCTAAGTTCAGGCCCTGAGAACAAAGAAAGTGTTAATACTCCTCCAGGCTGCTCTCCCACTACAGCTAAGAAGCTGTGAAAAAAGAAACTCTTTCAGGGCTTGAATGTGAATGAGTTGAACTCTCCTGTTACTAGGAAATCTTTTCAGAATCAGACAGAACTGAGCAGGTTTTCCCATTCATTCCCTCACCCCTTATCCTCCACATGCTGATTCAGCTTGTAAAAGCACAGGTTAAGGTTTTTGAAGTCTGATCAAAGATCCCACACCGGCTGCAGAGTAGTGGAAATGAAGGCACCTTGCCTTTTGTGCTCTTCCTAGTTGCAAACGTTATTGCTGCATCACAGCTATCACCGTCATCTAAACCAGAAGCGAAAATGCAAATTGCTCTGGAACTTGGCTGGTATTTTAGTTGTTGAATTATGACTCAGCCAAGAGGTCAGCTAATGCTAAAAGATTTTGTTCCCTCTGCTCATATGCCGATTGCTTCTCAAATCCTACTACCTCAGTTACTGGATCTAAACTGTCACCCTTCTCTAAAATGCATTATAAGAAATATTGTTGAGTACACCTGTATCACAGCTCACCTGGGAAGAAGTTACTTGGCTCATGTCTTACAGCAACTGCTTATGAACCACTGATGTGTTCTGTCATTTTTAGCCTTCCCTTGTCATTGGAATGATAAATGGACGGGAAAGCACCTTGTCATTAAACATTCTTCGAAGTATGATCAAAAGCCTCATTTCTGTGTGAGGTCCATGTAGCCCCATTTTTACATGAGGTCCACATAGTTCACTTGCTAGGAAGGAAGGACTGGCTGGGAAGGACTCTGTCTATGCTGAGTCACATTTTGAAAGAAACAGAAGCATTTCTATAGTCTCTGGAGTGATAGTAGTAGCTTAAGGTACACTGGTAAAAGAGCCCTGGGTAAACCTGTATAGTTTTCAGTTAACAGTCTTAAAACCATCAGTAAGATACATTTTTCCATCGAGTTCAGAATCAGACCTGGACAACGTCTGTCTGTGTTTTTGCAAATAGGTGCGCTTCTCTTTATGTTGACTCCTGAAACTATCTGTATGTTCAATTTTAAATCAGTGAGCAAGTCTTGCCTTTTTTTTTTTTTTTTTAAGTTGAAACAAAGTTCTGAGTCGTGAGCCAGTTAGACCAGCAGGTGACACCTCAGCCCGTCACTGTTAGCCCACCAACTTTGATTGACTTGTTGGTGTTTATGTATTTATCGCTGTTTTTCCCACCACTTCTGCTTTCCCCTAAATTGCTGGACAGGATGAGGTTTTTGGTTCTGTTCTCCTTTTGGAGAGCTCCTCAGGTCTTGCGATGGAGAAGGGATGGCTCCCATGGCCATTTTCCACATCAGAGAGCTTTCTGCAGGAATAGTCCTTGAAAGGAGATCAAAAGATCCTTCTTGGTAGATGTGTGTGTGAAGAGACCGCTGCGCCTTTCTCTTTGCTTCATGGGCCACCTTCCTCAATAGCAACCTCTTCTCCTGCCAGGAAGCCATAGCACCAGAAAAGATTATGGGGTATTTCTCTAACTGGACACTGACGTCGTTTTGCTGTCGTTTTGCTGCCCAGCTCTCCTATTACTGAGAATTTCTCACTGTCCACATCTGATGTCAGTACTGACATGTACCAAGCTAACCAAAATATTTTGACTAGTCAGCAGCACCTCCCCACAAGCTAGCATTTTTCACTTATCTCAGCGTTTTTTCTGCAGAGGAAAAAGCTAATGGTTTCTATATAGCTTCTGATGCAGGGCAAAGGCTGCGTCCTACTGTCAGTTCATTTCAATTCACATTGCATCTTGTGATTGCATGTGCAGTGCAAAAAATTATTATTTTTATTATCTACAGCATGATAAACAATCTTTCATCGAGACTGCTGATCTGTAGCAAGCTCTGCATCAAGCCTAGCACTGGGTTTTCCCGAGTCTGTGAAGGGTGAGCAAAGTTATGGGCAAAGGCTGGGGTCTCTTGAGTTCTGGTTTCCTTCATGGCCTCATTATTTAAATGGCTGCTGATAAATGAGGTACAGAAAATGACATTAAAATGACTCATGATATCAGCAAACATTGCCGCCTGGAAATGTCACATTGCTGTCATTGCCCCGAGAGAACAGAACCCAGCATTGGCTGGTGTATACAATCAATAAGGAGAATTGATCCCTGATCCCTTCCTGCCCTTTGCAGATGGAAGAAGTAAGGAGAGAGGAAGAAACATATAGCTGTGTTTATGTTTGTTAATTATTTTTATGGACAACAGAAATAAATATTTTTGTGACTTAAAATATAGTGCATTGAAATGTTTCCTGGTGAGGGCGATTAGAACAGCATGTAATGGTGTCTGATGAGCAACATGAATTCATTGACTACCAACTGTTGAATCTTACATATTTGATCTGTTTCTACTCCTTATATTTTATTAATGCCAACCTTCAGTTCTAATAAGGCTTGATTCTGTGCTTCTCAGTCAGCTACTGAGAAATGAATTTTCTGGGACTCATTCCTAAGGAAAAAAGGATGTGGGACTAAACCTGCCATTCCTGTGGAGCATTAACCAGGCTTTGGTGTTGAGGGAACTCTTTTAGATCCTTTCACACAACACACTTCTTATAAAGATAGCAACATACAGTAAAAGAAAAAATAGTCTGTGAGCTCTGTAGCTTTTTATTTTGCTACATTGAAACCAGGAGGGAGAAAGTCATTAGGACGACAGGTGAGACTATGGGATTCTGCATGGGTTCGCATGGTGCCAGGTAGGGAAGGTGCAAGGACCTCCCTCCCATTGCACAGCAATTAATGGACAGAAACACAATTAATCAACAGTTGTGATAGTGTGTTATAGCTTGGTAGATGTAATGCCTCTGGATTTATTTGTAAACCATGAGGATCAGATCTCTGGTCACCATGTGGATCCCACAGGTAAGGCAAAGACCAGGGTGCAGTCTTGTTCACCTCCTGCACCCCCTTTGCTGCTAGAGGAAAACCCGAGGATGTGAAGAGGAAGCAGGGGAGCCCTGGGACGAGGTTCAGCAAGTGCCCTGGCTCTGGTTGATAAGGGGACGGGGATTGCTGTCCACACAGCAGAGCATGCAGCTCCCACAGTCATCATGCAGGATGGTACACCCACACCCCTGTCCTCTCCAAGGCCATGCCGCAGCACCCACACTCCTGTCCTCTCCAAGGCCATGCCGCAGCACCCACACTCCTGTCCTCTCCAAGGCCACGCCACAGCCTGGAGCCACTGCCAGAGACCCTGTTGCTGGATATAGTCAGTCCTGTTGTCTACATGTAAAGCCATTAAAAAGCATGCTCTTGGGAAAGGAACATACGGAGGCAAGAACCATGACCTGACCTGATGAACATTTCATTTTAGTGGCTGCTTTAGCTGCAGCCAGACTAGGCCTGGCAGAGAGGGGATGCATATATTTTTTAGAGATTTCATCATACCTGCTTTGTTCCCCTGCTTTTTTTGGGAAAAATGTTCTTCCACTTCCGTTTATATTTGTTTCAAGATATACTTGAATTAAAGCTAAAAGATTTTTCTGGTGTGGTGGTTTCTGGGGAGGTCCATGACAGCCCAGCAGCCTGAATGGGCAGCCCAGATTTAATGAAAATAAACGGCATCTGCTCGTGTGTAACCTTCTCTTATGGCGAACCCTATGTAAGGGTGTCTTGGTGTTTCTGTGATACAACAGGCCAGCCAAAATGTCCCCTTTATTTTTCTTACAAGCAAGAGATGATTCTTTTGATAATGCCTTTTCAATTTGTCTATAAAAGCAGACACTTGAAGGGGCTCTGTTGCTGCAGTACAAAGATCACAAGATTTGGACTTCATGGGTGTTTTTAAGAACAGCAGACTGTGGACTTTCTGTTGTTTGTCTTTGTGACAGCTTACCTTACAATGTCAAGAGAATGCATTCAATTAATCAGATGACTGTTGTGTCCTCTTGCATGAACCAACCATCTATAAGGTATTCATCTTCCTCAGAGTTTTAAAAACAATTTTAGCCTGATGTTTTAATCCACAGGCATATTACAGAATTGTTGTCATACAGCATGTGTTCCTTTGTATTTAGTACGTTGCACCACAGATTTTTTTTTTTTTCACATTGTAATGTACATTTGTGAGAAGCTTTTCTGAAGTAAAAGTACATAACCAATGCTTTAAAAAAATACTGCTTGAGGAAATCATTTTATTAATCCTACACACAATATCCTTCCTGTCAAACAGTGGAATTTAGATGGCAGAATCAATAACGTAGTATCCACGTGGGAATTGCTAATACACAAATTAGTGCATGGTGTTCTGCACTTGGTAAGAAAGATAGCCTGTGTTCCCTCAGTCTTTTATTGCTGTGCAATCAAAGAGAATTATGGACACAAACAATCCAGTAAAATATAATGGAATATTTCAAGAATTGTGATGTTTATTAACAAGACTAGAATTTGCTCTTTTCAAGACATGGCTGAACAGAGTAGCAGGCAATATTTAGGGTAGCAATAAAAAGCAAATTATCAGCGTTTTCCTTTCAAGCCTATCATGGAGGTAAACTAAAATCTAATGCGATCTGGTAACATTAATGCACACTCTTTATGGTGTAGTGTGTGAATATTGGAATACTAATGGTTCATCATATTTATTCCACGTAGCAATATTCTTTTGTGTTACTGAAAATATAAAGGGATGTAAATTAGGTATAATGAAATAATTTAATTTCTAATGGTTACAGAATGATTTAAATATACTGAACAAGACCCCGTGACTGCCTGCTCCAGTAATTGCTCAGTTGTATGCTTATTTTCATAATCAATGCATTACTCAGACTATCTTTAGTGGAATTTATTACCTCATTTTCAGTTTCACGCTACTTAAATATGCAGTAGCCAGTCCCACAGAAATTTGTGATCTGTGCAGCAAAGAATGACGGTGTCAGAGGTCAGAGTTCTTTGTTTTCATTCCTTTGAAATCACTGTTTAATATTCTAAAAAGGGCAAAAAGCATGTAATTTGCATTTAAAACACCGCTTTCCAGCATTATATCCCCTTGAATATATCTTTTGGATAGTGGACATTTATCATAGCATTCCTCTTGACTCTGGAAACAGTGCAGAAGGTAGCTGAAGAACCTTTATAACCGTGCAGTACAAGGCAATAAATCCGAAACTGCCACAGGATTACTATGGTAACCATCAAGCCTGTCGGGCTTCCAGCCATACTGAAAGGCAGGTTCAATTTTCAGCTCATCAACTGTTCCCGATGATTTACTTGTTGACACCGCACATTTGATATAGTAGTGTTAATGCCCTCTTGCATCACAAGGGACTAATACCAACACCGCGTTCTATAAGGCGATACGCTCTAGTGACCCCAGGAAATAATTTAAATTTGTAGAATTGTATTCCTGTCAGCAAATGCATAAGGTGGCATAAATTACCGGATTTCGAATCCTGTTTTAAGCTGCTGCAACTTCATATGGAAGAAGAGACTCTCTTCACATGGCAGCGTGCAGTATGGGTTTGGAACTGGGATGAAAACCCTGTATTAAACATTTATAGGAGGGGATATGTACAGGTCATCCTGGTGTGTGTATCCCTGTGCTTGCATCCTTTTCCAGTTCTTCAATGTGGAGATGGAGAGAGTTTTGTCATGCAGCGGAATGATTCGTCTTTTTTGTCCTGTAGCATTCTCCACGGAAATGATCTGTGGTTTTGAATGAGTATGGCAAATGCTGTTATGCCTCAAATGGATTACTTGAAATGTTACGTTTTGCATTTACACACCCACTTACTTTCTCCTCAGGGCAGACCGAAGCTGCGTCAGGTGGGCCAAATAATCCAGGGATTGCTGACTGACATCCCGATATTTTTATTTTTTGAAGCTGTCCCCCAACATTCTGAGGTCAATCCAAATATGAATGCTGTGAAAGTGAGCTTAAAGTGCTTTTGTTGCTGAAGAAAGGAAAGAAACCCGTATTAGTTTTGAACATTCAAGTAGGTTCGGGAACGGTAGAACTTTTGAAGCCTGGTTTAATAGAGGATTTGTGGGCATGGATGTGCATGTGAGTGTCACTTGGGAGTGTGGTTGGATCCTCTGGCATCTAGTTAGGTGTGAAATCTGATTGTCTGAATGGTCAGTAAAGGCAATTTAGTCTTTGTTATAATATCTCTGTTATGAGTGGATTCTTCTTTGTGTGTTGAAAGCCAAACTCAGCATTTAGCTTTTCTCTCAGTGGTGGTGTTGATCAAATGTAACATCTCTGCTCTGATACCTGTCTTCAAAAACACTGTAGGAACTTAGTAGCTTTTCAACATCCACTTTCTGTCAAATTTGATGGAAACTGACTGATTGTTGCCAAAAGAAGCAGATACAAAAGGGAGTGTGTCCTCTCTCACATAGGCCACTCTATAATCGTATTTCTCTGGAAAAAGCAATGGAAAAAAAACCCCTGCATGCAGCAACCAATATGCTGTTAGTCCAGTGCCCTTTCAAGTGGAGCTTCTTGACCAGAAAAGGTGTGACTCAGATTGAAATAACTTCCTCAAACCAAACATTCTGATGCCTGATAGTGTCACTTATGCCATCGTCCATCGCAAAGAGGATTTAAAGATCTACAGCTTGAAGGATCTTTAGATGTCTTTCCTTTCTCTAAAATAGTCCCTAAGATTCCCCTCAAAACACTAAATTCATGTTAAAAGAAACAACAGTCAAAGCATTCCTGATAGTACTGGGGATTTGCAACAACATATCTGCTTAAAAATGTTACCCTTCTGCAGCTGTGAAGTATTGCACCTGTTGAAAAGTGTTTGTATTTGTTTGCCTGGAAAATTCTTTGTTTCCTGCTCCTTGGGACATAACTGTTATTTATTTGCTGGTAATAATCAGTTTGGCTAGTGTGAGCTCCACATGAAGATAACATGGAAAACCCCAAAACTGGAAATGTGCTGTCCCTTACCCCTTCTCACAGATTGAGTTTGGATTTTCTTCCAGGTGGCAAAGGCAGAGGCAGGAGTGGGGCCCCTGTCAGACAGGCGATGGTTCAGCACACGTGCTTACGTTCTCTGCTCACTGAGAGCTGGAGCTGGAGTAAGGGGCACCATGCTATAGAATTGCTTCTTTGGGTCCTTTTCCATTGGCGGGGTTTAATCCCTATTATTGGGACGGTTTGACCTTGGCTGGCTGCCAGCTGCCCACCCAGCCGCTCTCTCACTCCCCCTCCTCAACAGGACGAGGGAAGAAAATAAGATGAAAAAGTCATGGGCTGAGATAAGGACAGGGAGATCACTCACCAATTACCATCATGGGCAAAAAAGGCTTAACTTGGGGAAGACTAATTTAATTTATTCCCAACTAAAAATAGAGTAGGGAGGTGAGAAACAACGACAGGACTAAAACCACTTTCCCCCACCTCCTTCTTCTCAGGCTCAAATTCACTCCCAACTCTTCTACCTCTTCCATCCCCCAAGCAGTGCAGGGGGTTGGGGAATGGGAGTTGTGGTGAGTTCATTGCACCTTGTCTCTGCCGCTCCTTCCTCCTCACACCCTTCCCCGGCTCCAGTGTGGGGTCCCTCCCATGGGATACAGTTCTTCACGAACTGCTCCAGTGTGGGTCCTTTCTGTGGGCTGCAGTTCTTCAAGAGCTGCTCCAGCATAGGTATTACCACTCAGAAATGAAGACTCCAGCACGTTTTCCCCTACAGGGTAATGACTAAGACATAAGTGAAACGGTGGGCAAAAGAAGGTGTTAACTTCTGACTTTATGCTGGCACCACAATAGTATTATGTCTGGTGAAATTATGAAGAAATGTATTTCTTCAAGAAGGCTGGACTTCAGAAATATGATGTCTTCCTTCCATTAATTAGGGGGATCACTCCATCCCATGTGATGACTTAGTTTCATGTTCTGAGGATCAGTAGCACATTGTCATGCAAGGCCATGGGCTTTATGGGGAAAGGCCAGAAGAAAAGGGGATATTGCATTTTCTAAGGGATAGCAAGAAGGAAAATCTGAGAAAGGAAGTATGTGTTTTTGTTTAAATGTTTGATGGTGATAGATATTGGTTAGTGTTGCTTTCCAGACCACAGTTGCTTGAAAGCAGTAAAGTTCACTTTTTCTGTCAGGTCATAGCTAGAGCTTTGTTTGAAACACTGGTTCTTGGGTATGCTGTTAAGTAGAAACTCACTAAACATCCATATTTTCACAGTCCTAAAGCTGTATCTGGACTGAGACTTGAGTAGATGTATGTATCTTTCTGGACAAACACAGGTGGATTCGGTTCTTTTTGGAAAGCTGCTTTTAATTTTCTTTGGGCAGTTTATGCGTATCACAAATTAGAAATGTGCTTAATACAACCTGGTATCATTTTATAATTAGAGCTATGTTTAAATACTCTTTTCTAGAAAGGTGTCTAAGGCTTTGAAAAAAATGCTGCCTTCCTAGCACAAACATGGTAGATAATTTAGTACAAGTCTTCTATTTTTTAGAATTGCGCATCTTCAAATTTCATCCTTTGCCACAAAATCAAATTCTGGAATCTGAGCTTTCATTTAAAGAGAAAATTATCTCTGACTGTTATTGCTGCAAAGAAAGTCTTAAAAAATGTGAAGGAAAGTGTGTCTTCCTTCATGATCTTGACAATGTGAAATATGAGAACCTCATGTGAGAGGTTATTAACTCTGAAACTTAGTGCTTTAATAATTTTAAGACTTGCTCAACTACTTCAGTACTGTCCTTTTTAGTGGATCTAGCTTCTTTGCTAGCCTCTACTATCATCATTAATAGCCGTATTGATTCAGTCATTCATTTTTATGTTTAATTCATTACAAAAGTGCAACCACTAAAGATGTTACATAATCCAGAAATCACAGTACACTAAATTGGAAGTTGAAAGAAGGAAGCTATAAAAATGCAAGGGACTCTTCCTTCCTTTTTATCGCATGAGTCGTCCTTGTCTTCTTGAAACTTCTGACATATTTTACATGCTGTCATTTGGATAGCTTTTGAATTTTGTTCTTTCCCTCCATTTCTACATGTTGCTGCGAGGAAGATTTTTTGTTTTGACAGTACTATTGGCTCTACTCCATCAGATTCCAGCAATATTGCAGTAATAGGAAGCCAGTGCGTCCGTAGGGGTTTTCACTATCCTGGTGCTCTGTGAAGAGTATCCATCAGTCTATATGCTAAAATGGGTAAACACTGATAAAGGGCAGAGAACATAATTATTATCCCTGTTTTTGCAGTTACAGAGCTCTGCTATTTATACATGTGCCACTGAGCAGTCAATAATATCTTGGTGCTTCAGTTTTAAAATAAAATATGGCTTAAAAATGCTCTAATAAAATTGAAATGCACTGAAATGCTGAAAGTTTCTTTTGTTTCAACATATTTATTTTCGATTCAAAAGAACACTGTCTTCCAATGATGGAGCTAAGGGAGCTAAGGGAAGTCATCATTTGCAAAGCAGGTCTATGACGGTTCTGCTTCCTAAGTGTAGAGCCTAGGAAGGTGTGGAAAATGGAGGTAGGTAGACATCTGAGTCTTAAATCATGTGGGATGTTAATAGATAGGCTGAAGTTTTAGAGAAGGAAGTCTGGGGGGAGGAGAAATGGGACAAGTGCTTTACAGGACATGCAAACATGAGCTGGTTCTCTTCTGGGACTCAGCGTTTTGTGGTAAAGGATGCTTCTGGTAGACAATGTATATGATGTTTAGACATTTCACAGAGTGGGTAGGTGGCATGTGAGCACAAATGCTGGTGTTGGTTCCCTGGGAAGGACTGACAAGGCTGGAGGAGTCTTGCTTTGGTGACCTGCTTAGAGGGACTCTATGGTGGATAACCCACAGCTGAAGCGCAGGGGTTGACTGCGTAATGGAGAAGTGAGGAGAAATGCGAAGGGCATATGGGAAGGGATAAACTCCAGCATGATCCTGCTGTCACCTGTAGGAGATTTCAAAAAAAGCCACTAGCCACTTCTTCCAAGAATACAAAATTAATCCCTCTCTAGTACAGGAGGGAGAGTACCATGTTGTGTATGCTAATTTGAAGTTCTCTTTATAATTTACTTCATTTGCAAATCATGTAATTGACTTTCCATGTCATGCAAACCTAAGCTCCCGAGTGAAATATATTATTTTAAGAAAAGGTGGACAGCAGCGTAAATCAAGTACGAGCAGGTCATTGTTCCATGGCTCTTTCCCTTTGGAGAACATGCAGTAATGAGATTTAGAGAAGGTGGAGGCAGGGCTTGTAGTAGAGAAATGTATGACGGTGACTGACAACCAAAGCAAGAGGAATAAAGGGACCCATGTTTTCAATCAACCATGTCCAAGATGAGACCTTGAAATACATGAGATAGTGCCTGTGTAAACTATGCATAATTTTTCCAGCCTCTATCAAAATGAGACATTATCACAGTGTGCATTGGAATAGGTTCCAGAGGCAAATGCTTGTGTGATAACTCCCCCAAGTGAATAAATAAAAAACCCACTTATATGCTGTCAGCTGTAACCTTTCATCTGTTGGCAGCCATTTTCCATTTGAGAAGCATGCTTGGCAAGTGGCAGAAACAGACCCTTTATACCCAAGAAGAAGGGATAGAGAAATGGAACATGTTGGACTATATGTTTTTGTTTGTTCCTAATGTTTTTCTAAGACTTTGTCTTTTGGGGATCTTTATCACTCTTTTACACAAATTTTCACTAAGTTAATGCATTGCTAGGCATCAGAGTTACACAGTATTGCAAAGTCTAAATTTGTTTCTGAATTCATTTTTCTGTGACCTGTTATAGTCATCTATATATTTTTCCGTCTTGATGTATTTTAGTGGTATGAATAACATAATGTTTGATTTGTACCTGAATCAAAGGTGGATTCTGCTGATAAGGAAAATCCAAAATAGCTTAACGGCCTATTGGCTGGCCAGTACATCTTACAGTAGATATAGTACAAGAAGAAAATCTTGAACAGTGATTTGTCTGCTTTTATACCCAACAACATTCACCCACGGTGAAGTCTGCTCACTCATAAAAATATCTCTGCTGCTTGATGACTGGAATTTATCTTCTCTCATACACCTCATTCCTTTTATCAGAGGTAATTAACCCTGCGACTGATTCAAACCACCTTTAGTGTCTGTTAATAAAAGTCCCTTGAAAATATACATGTCTCAGATGTTCAAAAAGTGAAAATTAAGGTGATAATTTCACAAGTAACATGAACTGTGAAGGTTTTGCTCTTGCCTTGGTTTGTTTGTGATCTTGTTCATTTTTGCCAGTTTGGGATTTTTATATGTTTGTGTCTAATTTTAATTCTAATGATGTGGTTCTAATTACGTTTGGTTTTTTTCTGGTTTTGCTCTCTTATTTTAGTGTGCCTTTTATTCTGCAGCTCTAATGAGTAAGTTGTCAAGCACTTCTAACTGTTTAATGTTTTTCCTTGAGATTTCCTTGAGGTTTGTTATTTGTGGCCAGTCTACAGAGCCATACGTTTGGAACGATTTCCATCAACGCCTGTTGGAGTGATACAGGAATGTCCTTTGGATGCTGCAGGTGTCTCCTCTCCACTCAGACACGTGCAGCTGGTAAAAATACCTTGTCTTTGAAGGCATGACAGGCTCCTCAGTTACACTGAGCTAAATTTGCTAACCTTGTCGATTAATGTGCAGTATTGTGCTGGAGCGTTCTCCCAAAGTGAAATTAATTTCTTAGACATAGTCTCACACATCTTCTGTGTTGAAATATATATTTGCTTTTCATTTAGGTTCAGATTTCAGGAGCTCCACATTGATCTGAAGTCTTTGCTGTTTAACCGCTGTTAGACTGCAGACCGCTCAGTCACGGTTGTAGTAAGAAAATGGTACTTTCTTTGAGATAAAGCTCAGTTATTAAACAGTTGCAGAGACTGACTTATTGTCCCCCTAGCCCCTGTGAATAGCTCAGCATGTGGCTTGGCTTTGCACATGATGTGGTTTGAGTAGAGGCTGCATTCAGGAGGGGCAGTCCCACACTTCCTCCGTCTCATCTGTTTCCCTGGCTTATATTGTACTGGGTTGAGCAATCTGTGAGTGCAGAATGAGTCAGTTCAGCCAACTGATCAGATAGAAAACCTTGTTTTGGCAGATTAATCTTATGTCAAGCAGGTCATTGTGCCAGCTGGTGCTGTGGTTGCATGGTTGCTACTTCTGATGCTAGGGAGGAGTCTGGTGGGAGGTGAGAGCGCTTCTTTCTGCGGCAACCCATGGTTTCACCAGGCTGGATATAACTTTGTCCTGAATTTCAGGACTGGTGCCTGGATTTTGAGGCCTGGTGAATGGATTTTATGCAGTCATTTGTTATGCAATTCACGCCAGAGTGGTTTTCAGTCTCCAGAAACACTGAACTGTAGCTGCCAACAAGCTCTGAAATTGCATAAGTCTTTATGAAGGTGGTTTTATCTTTACATATTATGTGTGATTACAAGCTAAAATTAATGCTGTTTAAGTGTTTTCTTCTCTTTTCATTGCTACCTGTGTTTCCCGTGGTACTAATGTAATGTTTACCAGTCTGTAGTGTCGTAGATTCTCTGTGTGTTTTTCTAAAGCTCAACCTCAGGAAAACTTCTTTTTAGCCCATGGACATCTCCTCTGTTTATTTTTGTTTTGATTATCAGTGCACCCCTCCACATAAGCAAGTGAAGGAGAATAAAAGTAAGCAGGCGGCGTTTTGCGTTACATGAGAGATGAGGGAAGTGCTCTCTCAGGACAGACCTGCGTAAGCTCTTGTGCAGCCCTTTCCAGAGCAGCAATTACAGGGGAACATCACAGACAGGCACTCTGTAAAACACTGAGATAAAACAGCTCAAGGCAGCTCCTCAGACCAGACAGGCACTTTCCTTCTGATCCCTGGGAAGTTCTGAGACCACTATTTAGGGTGGTCTGTAGACTCCAAGCCCTTCCCTGAAGGACGGATGATGCCCCAAAGTGTTGGGGAGAATTACTCCACTCATGGGTCCCATTCTAGCACACCCTTGTTAGGTTTTTGGTGGAGAGGGATCTTTTCTTTTCTCACGAGAGGGCAAGTAATTTGCTTCATCTTAAGACACTTATCTCCTCTGGAAATTAATTACTTTCTCTTATTCTTAGCAGTTTTGTTTTTCTCTTCCATTAATGTTTTTATCAGTTGTTGTAACTTCTCTTGCCATCCACTTTTCTTATTTGTATTGGCATTCATTCCTTTAATTTGATTTTAAGATGCTTCACTTTGCTCCCAAAGTCCTTCCAGTGGTGTATGGATTATCACCTTTATCATGCCAGATATAAAACCCCCTTGCAAAACTTTCAAGTTAGCACTCTTGTGTTTCTTCCAGCCCTTATTTGGTGACAGTGCCCCATAAGTACCTGCAAAGCTATTTGGGGGGTGGTGTTTGTTTTCCCTCAGCTCCCTTCTTACAACTTCCTCCTCTGTTGTAATGCTATAAAACCAATGGCTTGCTGGTGTGCTGCTTTGGTTAGCTGTCAGCCTGATCACAGCTATGCCCTTTCCCTGTTATTTCACGCTCTCTTTCTCCTCCTTCTCTCTCCCCTCTTCCCACATGTAAGCTCTCTAAGACAGGCACATTGATTTTGCTTTCTTTTCCAGACAGTCAAGCCCAATGGGGGCTTAGTCCTTGACAAGGACCTCTTAGTTGCTTAGGCATGTACTTCTAACTGTTGTCCCTAGTCCACAGAAATTTTTTCTCCAGTACCTGTTTCTCAGCCTTAAGACTTTTTTTTCCTCCCAGTACTTTTTTTTTTCCCCAATCTAACAACTGCCCATGTTCTCGTTTATATAATTTTGAAGAACAGGCACAAGTTAAAAAAGTCTGATGATTTCACCCAAAGTGTGATGTGTGGGTTTGTTAAAAAAAAAAAAAAAATTAGTTTCTTGTTTGTTCTTTGTTTCTTGTAATTTTAGTTAGCAATGGTAACTTAATTATAGTAATTGTGATTAGAAGCTCTCTCATATGCACAATGCCATTTACTACATTTATTATTCAATTTGCTGTGGTAAAAACAAATGCTTAACTCCTGGGTGTGGAAAACATGCTGTAGACCTTAGAAGCAGAACTAGGATTTTGAAGCTGGCTGGCTGTGCTTGAATAACCCAGCTGAATAAATTATCTCTCTCATTCTTGGGATGGCAGGTTTATCTCTCAAAAAAACTTTCACTTAATTTTATGATCATCTTCTTCTGCTCAGCAACAAGATAGCAATATTCCTCCCCTTCTCTTAGTATTAATTGGCTGCAATTCTATACTAATATATTTCTAAGGTCCCAATTGCACCTTTTAAATGTTCATTGCTATTTAGTGAAACCTGTGTCAAACAGCTCAAGGAACTGCTTTCTTAAAGGATACGGGATTTTAATGCAATCGGCTAAAAATGTGAAAAAAAGCTTATGGCTAAAATATAACTACTAGAGATCAACAGTTTTATTCTTTGAAAAATTGTAAGGACCAGATTAACTCAAAACTTCTTCACTAAAATCAGAAGCAATTCCAAAACCACATGTATGTAATGAAGAGCAGAAATCAGTTCTTAAATTAGAAAAAATTTTGTTTCTAAAAAAAAAAAAAAAAGTAGTAATAAACCCCAATCTTTTCCCTTTTTTTAAGAAAGGGCCATGTTTGACTGAGATCATGATACTTGCTTTAAACATGTATGAAATGAAAATTTTTATTCAGTGGGTGATGTTTCAGGCTCTGAACCCTGGAAAATCCCATATTTAACCTGAAGCACTTAAATAAGAAAATCTCAGTAATAAAGCTTATTATACTTAACTGTCTGATATCTCAGTATAAAAATGTAATTCTACATCTATGCAAAGTATGCTGCTGCATTTGGAACTAATTTTAGACAATATCAGACGATGCCAAAATGCTGATAAAGTGTCGAAGACAATGGATAATTACAAAATGACCTAAGATCTGTGAGATACCTTAGGTGACTTCCTAGGGCAGCATTTCTTGTTTTATGAAGGTGGTATTTCCTGAAGATTTCTATATACATATGTATTTCCTCTTTCTTTTCCTTTCAAGCCCTTAGGACAGTTTATAATCCTTTGGGTTATCTTTGTTTTGGTTTTTGCTCTCCTCTTGTCACGTCTCAGTTGAATCAGGGTAATAAAATAAACTTTGGATGCATGCAATGCTGATTCCATTCTTTTGTTCAAGATGGTCTTGCTTGCTTTGTACAATGTAAGTGAAACATCCTCTGCCTGACCTCCAAAGACCTTTCTGACGTCTTGCACACTATTCCCTGATGTTGTATGCTGTCTATACTTAATAGGATCTGTTTCACTGCCTGCTACTATTTCCTTCTCTTTACTGATCTTGTTCTATTTGTTTCTTCCTTCCTTTCTGGTTGTTATAAACCCCAACTCTTCCTCGGGGAAATAGCAGCTGCTTGAGTTAGGTAATTAACTGATGCACACCAGATCAAAGGGCTGAAGATGGGTCTGTAATCTGAAAGTTCATTCAATTGCAGTGTATAAATGACTTCTTGAAACTTCCTAGATCAAAACATTAAGAAAGATATTTGCCTCATGGTATTTTTTCATTATATTCAGGCAGCTACTTGTAAAGAATCACCCAAAGGCTTGAGCAATGATGGGAAGATCACTCCAGCATGGCTTATGGTAGGGACAGCGCTGTATGGAAGATATGACATTTTCTTTGTGAACTTTATGCCAATGGGAGAACTATGTCTAACAGCCATTTTCCTTCTAACCAAGGCATTGACTCTTTAAGTGAGGCCACCTCTCTCCCTGCTGCCCCAGACATTATCACTGCAGTTTTTTGGGCTGAAAATGATGGTCACAGGTGGACAGCAGAATTTCAAAATCTTGTGTGTATGTGGGTGGTTTATTCCAGTGAACCCCCCAAAAAGCATATGTGTTGAAGTGCAGAGATTTTCAGGACAGTCCTGCAGGTGCAAAACCACTCCAGCAGCATTTTTGTCATAATTCAATGTAGTTCTAATTGTGGTTTAGGTTAACAGAAGCTTCAGTCATGGACAACTGTAATAGAACCATATTCTATCATTACCCCTGCAAAGCAGAGCTCTTCCTACCATTTCTTTCATTTTTAATGCAGCTTATGCATGTTTTTAAGCTATAAAATTCATCCTTGACTAATAATACTGACAGAGAAAAGACTATGTTTAATACACTTCTCTGGTTGAAACATTAGACACTGGCATTCAGCTTCCAGGGAGAAATAAAACAAAACAGTGTTGGAATCATTTGTGACAAAGCAGGAAATGGCTTGGGCATGCTTTCTTACTCTTGTCCTCAAACATGATTATGTTCTTCTGCTGATTGGATATTGACTTATCGGCATCAGGATTAGACTTTGCAATGAATAAATTACGAGGGGAAAAGTATATCGCTGTCCAAGAATAATCAGACTTACTGGATACTGCTTTCAGGGGGATGCTCAAGCTGTATTAGCGGTGGTTTCTGACTCTAGTAGGGCATTGCCATAAGACAAGAGTAGTGTCCCTCTGACTTTTCCTGTTCTCCACTGTTACTGCTATGTTCTTGTTAGTGTAAAGTTATTGGAAAGGTTATAGCCATGTGTGAAGCACTCACTAAAATTATTGGTATAGGGATAAATAATTTGGGGCAAGAGGTAGAGGGATTTGGGGAAGAAAGTGAAAGAAGATGGCATAGAAAGTGGGCATAGATCGAAGATTTCTTTTAATAGTGAAACATTTCTGCTCAGATGTGCTCCTGAGGTACTGGCATCCCAAAGTTAGTGTATGCATAAGCTTAACCTGGGTAAAGCCTTACTCCTATCGCTGTCCCAGGGAGCAGTTGGGCTCAGCCGTATGTGACAAGGTATAGGGACTAGGAATATACCCAATGGCTCTGTGGGCTGAAGCCTGTCACGATACCTCCCCACCAGTCATTTCTGTCAGTTGTAGGAATGACTACATTGTCCTTTGGAGAAAACTATGGGAAAGGCACTGGAGGGTTAGATGCATTCAGGTGGCCTTACCCTGCAGCTTCACTCAAGACAGGGAAGCTTGAGCAGGTGATTGGAGTCCCGCCTTTAAGGGATACCCCAAACTGGGCAGGCAACCTCAGACATGCACCACCACAGACTTCTACTGGTTAAGATGAAGGACTGTGTGGGTAGTAGGGTGTGTTGGCTTAAACCCAGGTAAAAACCCACAATCATTTTTGCAATGAGAGCTGTCAGATTGGCCATTTGGCAAGGGGAAGCAGCCCCACTGAGGGCAGTGGCGAGGAGGGAATTGCACATGCAGTCTGTATTTTGCAGTAACTGAGCGGCAACAGGCAGCCTGTGAAGTTCACAGCTGCTGCCTCTAAATCTTGCTTGGGTTTCCCTTTGGTGCTATTTTGGGGCTCTTCTTTCTACGAGTAGTGCTGACCGCTCCCGGGGTGCAGGGGGTTCCATTCGTCCAGGCACAGGGATGGAGAAAGGAACCACCCCCAGGATGAGGTAGCAGAATTGTGCTACAGCCTGGATCACAGCTAACATTTTCCAAGAGGGAATTGAACCCATGGCCCCATCTGCCCATCACCTGCCTAGGGAGAGAGCAGTCTATCCCCACTGGTTTTAATCATGAAGGAAAGAGACACTTTAATACTCTTCGTCTGTGCCTTAGAGCCCTTGTGGAGAGGCCAGAAATATCTTCTGGCCCTCAACACTTGCCTAAGCAAATTGACTCTATTTATTACTGCCAAAATGTGTACTTCCTGTTTTGTTTACATTTGGAGAATTGTGGTCTTTCTTAGACAAATTGTCATCACTTCCAAGTAAAATATTCTGTTCCTTGTTATTACTTTCAAACTTCAAAGACAGAGTGAGGGGCCGAAGGTGTCAATATGTTATTAATTCTACAGTGGCAAGTTCCTGGCACCAGTCAGTCAGATGAAGAGCTGTGATAAAGTGAAGCAGTTTACAATTACAGCAAGTTCAAGGTAGATATAGTACCTCATTCACAGTATCTTCAGGCGAAATACTGAGATGAAATTGGTGAACTTTGATTGATTGTTTGTTAATCACACCAATGGACCGAGTTGACGAAATCACTTGCCCTTGCAAGATAGTGTGCAGCCATTCATTTCTGTCCTGTCATTTGTGCAATTTATGCAAGAAATAGCTTTTAAAAAATGAATTAAAATTGTTGCAAGTAGCAGGTAGTGCAGATGAAGCTCAAGAATTCCAGCAATAACCATTTCGCAGGGATAGGGGAGACAAATGTATTTTCATCTTTCCCCCTGATCATATTTGATGAAGATGAACTAGATTAGAGTATGATTATAGACAGAAAAACAGCTCTGAAGGAAGGGTGTCACCTTGCCTTGCGTATCAACACCCCAGAGTGCTGAACTGTATTTGCTCATGTCCATGGAAGAAAGAAAGATGCTTTTGCCGTTGCCCCACAGTGCCAGTACAGCAGTGAAGCAGTAGGCTTCAAAGACTGGCTCTGTGCATCCTTCCTCGTACGTTATACTGAAGTCTTTTTAGATATACTGGCATTTCAGCACCTCTTTTCACACAAACTTAGTGTGAAAAGTCCATGTTGGAGAGCCTAGTTGGAAGCATTGTGATTTTTCTTATTTTTCCATGTAGTTATCTTCCATCTTTCACTTCCACTTTAATGAGCTTCCAGTTCATTACAGCAGTCTCTGGGTGCTGTTTCATGAGCAGCAGAGCCACTCTGGTGCTTTGCTGCTGCCCGGAGTGAGAGCCTTGCTCCTGCTCTGCCCTGTCCCCTTCCCCTGGCTTCACCATCTACTCCTTTTCTTGCACTGGCTGTGCTGTTCTTTGGTGCTCCTATGAGCATATTTAATCCACTGAAATAGCAGAAGCCTCCAGGGTTTCCTGCATGGAGTAGTTTTATGCCATTTTGATGTTCATATACAATGCTTGCTCTCAGTGAGCGGGCAGTGCTGGGGGAGGAGGGGGCCAGAGGGGCCAAGGAGCCCTTACCTGGTGGGCCACTGTATCTGCTCACCCACCTCACATTGCTGTGGGCCTGAAGTCAGCTTAGTCCGTGTGACGTATGAGCTGTGTAACAGCGTCGAAGCAGGGTGCAGAGATGGGCACAAAGTAAGACTGTGTCTCGCTTTGGCAGTGCCCCGCACAGTGATGGGCTGGACCCCTTCCTGAAACTCTTCCTGCCTCCTTCTCCAAACAATGGCGAAAACAAGCAATAACTCTTTGTATGTGTATTTGAGGAAGAGTGCCGGGCTGCTCATATCTCTACAGCTGAGGAGAGAACCACGCACGATGCCGAGGAGACCAGGGGTGAAGCGTGCAGGTGGGACCTGGGAAGATGCAGTGCTGCAGGTGGAGGGCAGCCCTCTCTCCTGTGAAGCATCGCTGAGGGCATGGAGGAGTCCTATGCAAGTGACAGTCCTGAAAATAGCTGAATTTGTGTTGCGAGTCTATGTTGAATTTGCAGTGCTGGCAGCACAAAAAGCATACTTTGGTTTGCAAATGGCTACATTTTATATGTAAATTACTGAAAAAGATAAATGTGGAACCCCACAAAGACGCTTTAAGTTAACATCAGAATGTAATCCAATTTTAATGAATACAGCCTAAACTTTTAAAGAGCTTTCACTTAATTGGAAAAATGTTTATTCACTGCGTTGATCTCTTTTTTCTTAACGAATATTTGAGATGCATTTGGAATATATTGCATAACACCAATAAAAATTTTACTAGCAATATGTCTGGGTTTGTGTGTGTTTGAATAAGTTTACTTTCCTATTTTTATACCAGATTGTAATGCAGAAACTCTATTATCCATCTTGCAGCCTGCAAAATAAGCAACAATTAAATGACTTGCTGGGACTAATTAAAAATGAATCTTGCTGTTCACTCCTTGCTTTCACATAGAGCAACTTGGAAGTTGTACATCAAAATCTTAGGCATGCTTCTTGTCCTTTTATACCTTCTACCTACTCTGTCAACATTGCCTGCTCACTGCAGATACTTTTAGGTGGGAAAATTTTCCTCCTCTTTACAAGACTGTTAGGTCAATGTGCATCACTTCGTAAAGGGAGATAGTCCTCTCCCATTCTGGTAGAGCGGAAACTCAGCTAGACTTTCCAGAAGGTGAGCACAACGCCCAGGACTTTGGCTGTGTAAGGGGGCTGGACACAGGGGGAAATTGCTTTTTGTGAACAAATGGAGCTGAGAGTGGGACAGGATGGTTTGCAACAAGTTGAGAGTGCAGAGGTGCAAAGGGCGGGAGATTATAGCAAAGAATGGTATTTGGATAGTTACTTACCCTGTAGTGAAATGGTAGGGCTTTGGTAATGGCAGAGGGTTTCTGTTTTGAAACAATCAGTCATAGACAAAAGGATGCACTGCTTAGGTCTTTGTATGGCTGTGGTCCTAATTTAAATGACAGAAGATGAAAATATGGAGGTTAAACATATTCTCTCTTCACCATCTGCACTTGCCTTTGTTATTGTTTTTTTTTTCCCCTTGGTAGTATTTTTCAATGAATTCTTCAATATGAAAAAAACGCTTTTCTTCTCAGAATTTATGAAAGCCTCTAGAATTAAACCACAAAGTGTTAGAACTGTGTGATGTCAGGTTCAGGTTGAAATAAGGCTTTATTTTTTGCACATAAAGAGGGGATATCAGTCTCCAGATCAAAAGACCTTGTTATCCATTCATTCCATCCAGTTTGAGTATTATGAGGTTTCTAACTTTTGTACAGTAACAATGCCATAATAAAACAATCATGAAAATTATTTAAATCAAACTTACACTGTTGGAAAAAGACAGAGGCATAGGAAGATGTTTCAATTTAATTTAATTTAATTCTAATTTTAGCAGGAATAATTGAAGCGTTCTTTTATCCAGATCTCTATTATCACTGAAGTTGTAAGTGAATATCTATGTACTGCTTCTATCTGTCAGTCAAATTCTATTTTTTTTTAAATTCAGAAATATTGTGGATTTATGGCATTCTCTAAATTCCTATGGACAAGTAAGGTATGATTAGGTAGGCAAGAAATTACCTTCCCTGCCAAATGAAATTGTCTTTCATGTTAATTACAGAAAAGAATACCTACTGTTACAATAAAGATCAAAATTTCAAAAAGAAAAGATGAATTGAAATGTATGTGATTTAGTTTAGCAACAGCTTGCTCCAGCAAGCTTTCTCAGGGATTATTCTGGCTCCCTGAAACAAACACTGAGATCTCTAATGATAGATACACTGACTCACAGCCATAGGGTTTATTGAACTGAGGACCTGTATAATGAATTGTATGACATGGGGAAAAAATATTTTGCATCCCCGTCACTCCCCCAGATGGTCAATAAGTCCCGAGTATTATTTCTCAGGGTGTAATGAAATCTTAAATCATAGACTATATAAACTTCTAATCTCTGTTTTTCCATATTTTTTCTAAATACGTTTTATCCATGAGTACTAAATGCATATTATACCAGTCTTTTTGATTGTTAGCTGGGATCTATCTAAGCTTTTCAAAAATTTGTATCTGTTCTTCAGGTTTCGCCATTTTTGAATGTTCAACTTAGAGGCATGCAGGGGTTGAAGACGTAATGCAAGTTAAGGCCATATAAACTTATTTTGAATGTCCTTTGTGAAACACATTTGATGAAGTATCTTGAATGAAGACAACTCAAATGTAGCGACTTCTGACTGCCTGGACATTGCAGACTGGGAAAACTAAAATGTACTTAACTGCTCCCACTGCTGAAATAGTACTGAATAGCATGTGCAACGGTGGGATCTGACAGAGGCCTTGTATTCTTCTGGTATGCAGAAAGGTTTTAATCTTATCCAGGTTTTTTTTCTTTAAAGGGCAACACCTGGCTCTTGACACCAAAAGTGTAAGAAAAATTAGAACACAGAATTGTGTGAATAGCAGAAACGGCTAATTTATCTGGGAAAGGATTGCGATTAGGAGCCACCACACAAATGCACAAGACGTGATCAAGTAGCAATATATGAACTCAAGTAGGCATTTTAATCTCTCTAAAGCATGTTATGAATTAGTTCCCTTGGAAACTAATCAGGTGGAGTTTTATATCCTTTGTAGCATATTTAATTATAAAATAAATAGGTGTTTCTTATTGCTGATAAACTGTTGAAACAACATACCCAAATGCATGGAGAGGTTGAAGTATCTATTTCCTGTAGAAGTCAGTAGCACTTGGGGTGCTTTTTGAAGATCTAATCATTATAACCTGATATTAGCAATTTCTTACTTCTTTTCTCTTTTTATTTGACCTCAAAGTAGCATAAACATAAGATGTAGTCTGAACACGTTTGATAACAGCAGTGCCTCCCCCATCCCCCCAAAAAAGAATTGAATCATTTCCTTGTTTATTTCTGTCCCTACCAGCTCCCTGCCTTCACTAGCACTGGTGGTTGTGTGGCAGCTCCATGAACCAGCTCAAGGGGCTGATCCAGCTAGCGAAAAAAGCCACATTTCTCTGATCTGATTCATCACGTGCCTGTATAAGTGGCTAAAAATGTGAAGAGCATGTAGGGATTGAAATTAATGGTCAGGGGGAAGGAAGAGAGGGGAGGACTGCTGCTTTTGGCAGCTGTGATGATGAAGGTGTTTGCTGAGGACTGTAGTTTCATGCTACGCTTAACCCAGTGAAACTGCAGGCTGCCAGCAAAGGATAGTCCTGCTCCTTCTCCATCCCTAGTGATCATGGGCCAAGTCTGTGGAAAGCCAACCAACCAAAACAGAAGTTCTTCATTGGATCTGCTCACTAAGCAGACTAATCTTGTAGCCTCCTCCTTGATATACCAAATGCAGGTGGGAGGAGGGACTTTACTAGCAAGGTGAGGAATGTGGAGAGGAAAAGTGATAGCCTTTTGTTGACAACCTGCATGAGTACTGGACTAGACAGACAGCAAATGTCAGTCCTCATTCCTTGCTTTACACTAGCTGTTGAAGCTGGGAATGTCACTTGTCTACAGGAGTGAGGCTCCATAGGATTTTTATTGGCATTTTTTTCTCTGACTTCCTGGACTTCTTAAAAAATTCCATCTTGGAGCTATAAAACATTTTCTGAAGAGCTGTAGGATGCTTATTTTGGCTCTTTCAAGGTTTTAAATATCAATAGTACTGTTACAAATTGTAGCCACAAACATGGGCCTCCATAAGCTAGCCTAAGTTACTGAATGCACAATAAAGATGATCCCTGCTCTTAGAATCTTACAATTTAAATAAGGACTGAAAAGGAAGCTTTATTCTCCTTATTAAAGATGAATTGAATCTCAGTGAAATGAAACGGGAAACCTTCCTTTTGCAAAAGTGAGTCAAATGTCTGATTTTTACTGAAAACTTCCCCTTCCTCATGGAGTTGCTTAAAGTCACGTGGAGAAGAACAAAGAGAGGAAATCAGATTTTCTGAGTCTCAGCCCTGCATCTTAACCAGTCATTCTGGTCATCTTTCTTTTCTATATACTTTAAAAAGAATTAAATTACCTTATTAAGAGAAGGCAGGACTACTTAGTTAGTGCCAGAGAAACTGATTAAATACCTTATGCTGATAGAAAGGTCCATTGGCTACATTAAACAAAATGGTCTGGATGCAGCCTCAAGCTCAAAAGGTCACTAAACTATTGCCAGGAGCTGCTAAAGGAGAATTTCTGTATTTGCCTTGTTTCTTACATTCCTTTTCCAGGCATCTGCTATAGAGGTCCCTCCCCAAAAAAACTTAAAGCTGTCCCTAATTAGGGGAAAAGAACAGGAAGAAGTTGAATCTGGAGGGGAAAAAACCCTGTTAAAACTCTCCAGAGGACCCTCATGACAAATGGGATGAGAATGAGGGTCACTACTGGAATCAGGAAACTGGGCTAAATTGTCTTTTGGTTGGGAGAAAAGTATAGTGTGTTGTCTAGGCTTAGCATTTTAAATCAGAAAACTTTCATGACGTTGATCAAGGAGCTGTAGAAGGCCCTCTCAGTTTGCAGAAGCAGGTAAGCTCAGCTTGCCTGACCTTCAGCAGGAAGGTGCCCATTTGGTCTGTTGACATTTGCATACAGAAGCTGTCAATCTCTATTAACTGTTGAAGATTTATTTAATACTGACACCTGTAGGTCAGTATATGGCTAAAAAGTGGGTGGTTCCTGGGTGGCAGGAGGAAGGGAAGAAAGCATGTCTGACTTTGGGTTTTTTCTTGTATCGGTCCTTTCAGAACATTGATGGCTGCATTTCTGTTTCTTCCTGAAGTGCAAAACTTGACAGAATGATAAGCTTTGTTATGAAAAGTGTTTTAAGAAAGTTTCATGATTCTGTTTATCCATGATTTCCTTTGCCTCTTGCTGACTAGGTTATCTGTATCAGGGCCCTAAGTGACAACTGCTGGTAGTAACGAGGCTGCAGACTTTTCTCTAATTGAACCCTGTCAGTCCTTCCCATTAAGCCTGCAGGATGTGTGCTGGCTCATTAATCCAAACTACCACTGTAATTTCTTCTCTCCGTTCCCCACCTCACCCTCAGCCTAGCGTTTGTGAAGATAACGAATGCCCTGTTTTACATGTCATGTGCAGGGATGAGCTGCTAATTGCTGCTGCTGTTGCCAGCCTGGCTGGGACCACCTTACAGCTCCTCAGCCAGAGGGAGGGAACTGAAGGACTGGGAGTTGGTATTCAGTGTTCTCAACTATAGGCAAGATCTAGGATGCCCATGTTGGTCACCTAGCACCAATAATGGAGGAGCCTGGCAGTCAGGTCACTCTGTCTGGAGCCTGTGTGCTGTATCTAAGCTACATGCTATTGCAGTAGAGGGAGGGCACTTCTTTAGAAAAGCCTGTGTGCTAGGTAAGGACAGGAGACTGTAAGCACAATGTCCACATCCACATTGTCTATGGCCTCCCTCTTGAAGATGGGCAGCTGTGATTGCAAGAGTCTGGGATCTGCTGGAGGTAAGCAAGCCTCTCTGGTCAGAGGTGGAAAGGTTTCTCTGCTTCATTATAACTATCTAATAACAAATGTGCTCTTGTGTTCTGTGTTTATGAACTGTAAGTTGCTCTTGCTGCTGTGATTTAATGCATTTCATGTGCGGATGTGCTCATGATGAACCCCACAAGGACTGTGGCAGGCTCTGCTCCAGTGTGGAGCTCCAGCTGTGTGCGTGCATCTGCAAATATATGGGGTGTGTAGCAAGCTCTCAGGCTGGTGTGGGCATAGTCAGTGAGTTTTTGTGATAGGCAGAGCTAAAGCTGTCTGGGTAGTTTTCTTCATGCTATCTCCCACTATCCTTCCATAGCCCACCCTGGCTTCATTTCTCTTTTTTTTTTTTTTTTTAAGACTCACTGAAAATACCTATGTGCTCTTTGGTGGACTATTGCAACACCTTTTCCTTTTTACTGTAGTCTGCAGTTGGTGCTGGCAGAGGTGGTTTATATGCTTCCTTATTGGAAGTCTGTTGCTCTTTGTTAGTGCTGTGGACTGCTTTTTTTTTCCTTTCTGTAAATACAGATAGTATTTATCCAACTCTATGTGACACTAATGTCTTGATTTGTAAGAAGAGGCTCATAAAGCAGAAATACTGTGTATCAAGAAACGGCTGAAAATGCACAACACTTTCAAAGAGATTTCATAATAGAATGTATTTTTCTATGGTGTTTGAGTATATTTTGTGCATTTCTATACAAAATTTGAAAAATAATTAAAATGTAAGTTAGAAAAGTAAAACTCATTGCAAGATGTTAATAAACAATGACTATGCAGCTGTACAAAAGATCGTACTAGCTTCCAACCAATTTGTACAGTCAAGTTCTTTTGTTTGTAGTTTAATCTAAATCTTCAGGAACGAGAGAGTTTTCATCACAATGCAAATGTCTGTTCAGGAAAAAGAGAGACCTTTAACATTATATAACCTGGAAACTTCTGTCTACAAATCTCTGCATAACAATTAAGAGGAAAAAGTGTAATTTAAGCTTGAAAATGAAAGTGCTGCCCCTTTAAGGTAACATTTTGCTTCTTTACATTGTCGAAGATAACTGCAGACACTGCACAAACACACCTTCAAGGTGCAGCAGTAGTACTCTGAAATTTGACAGGCTGAAGTTTTGAATTGAATTACAGTGATAGCCTTGGACTTCTATCTCTCCCTTTAAGGTAGCAAGCCAGAAAACAGTATCATGTTAATAATAATTGTGTGTGTTGGTATAATGTATATGCCTGAGAGGAAGGCAATAGGGCTGAAATGTCTTAAATGAGTATGAAATGAACAAGCAGAAATTAGTTGCTTAATAGATGTGGCTTTTAAACTACAGGTCAAACATAACCATCCTGGAAACCTTAAGGATACTTCAAAGTGGTCTCTTAAGATGATAGGCTGCCTAGAGGTGGTGATGTGAGCACTTTTGGTATACGAATTATCTGTTACCTAGGCTTCTGTCTTTCAAAGGATGCAGTGAATTGAAGGTCACGTTTTGTTGGTATGTGGAAAAATAAGATGTTGAGTAAGTTGCTTTTCATTTGGTCTTTTTCTATCCAGAAGACCTTTGTAGGGCCAATCAGGAGGCCTGACCATGTTTGGGGAGCGTGACTGGTGCCAAAAGAAAAGCAGAAATCAGTAAACATTGCGGAAATCCCATGGCTGAGTAAAAACTTCCAAGCTGTTGAAAGAATAGCAAACTTGGAGTTATTTTCTTTCATCAGCTTTTAGGTTTCTGGTCCTTAAGGGTATATTCAATTTATGCTTTTGTGTTTTGTTTTTTTCCTTAAACTATGAGATCTGGAAATTGTCTTTTTTAAATGGAAGTTTAGGGGTGTTTTCAAGCTAGTTGTATTTTTAAAATTGCAGGTAGAAGATAATATTAGAAAAATATAGTAGTGAGTATCACTCAGATTATGTTTTCTAGCTCTTTCCCAGCTCCATTTATTTGACTAGACCTCCTAGCATCTGTTTTGCGTTGGTCCTGAAACACTTGAGACAGCTTTTGTCCTGCAGTGAGTAAACTGTGTGCGTGGAGAGCTGGTTGGTAATATGATCCTATAGATCCAGATGCAGGGGTAAGTTTATGAAGGCAGCAAACGTGGCTTAGCCAAATGCTCTTGCCATGTACTTCTAACAAGACATGTCATCTGGTAACTTTAAGCTGTAAATCCCTAGGCCAGCCCAAGCTCTAGACAGGCTGCTCTGTCTTGCATGAAGTGTCGCACTGCCAGCCAGGAGCATCTGGAAGAGGAGGGTCACGCTTTGCTTTTCATTAAGACTCTCTGGGGCTGCAGGACAGGTGAGATAGTGGGCGCAAAAGTGAGAAGTACAGGGCTAATAAGCAGCTGGATGCAAACCAACTTAAAAGTCTATCAAGCTAGTCATAAAAAGCTCTGCTCCATGTTGCAGGTGGTGCTTTTAATCTAGTTTCCCATGTAAACCTATGTGCTTAGTTCCAAACATGATGCAGACGTGATCAGAAATTTCCTAAGGCCGTCTGCTTGGATTTAACTCTAGAGTATTGCCCGTGTGATAATTGGTGTTTTTATTAAGCTTTCTAGTAAGCTTTATTCTTGCTAAAGATAAAGCAGCACTGAAAGAAGAGCAGGTAGACTTTGTGTTGTAAAACTGCCTGTCTTAGCAGGGAGTTTGCTTCTGTTCTGGTGGAGTGGCAATTCTACCTTATGCTAAACAGCCTTTCATTATCTCTTAATACCTGTGCACACAACAGTGTGAAAAGTGTGCTTATTTTTATGCTTTTCATAACTGTTAAAAACTTGTTCTGTTTTACATAAAAGTTTGTTATTCTGAACACATAATATCCTTGAGGTCAATGTTGGTGGTATTATGGGTTTTTCCCCTTCTCTTGCCCCTACTGAAGTTGAAGGAAGAAACTTCAGTTTCTCTAAAATCTGTAATGGTGAATGTTTGCTGGATGGTTAAGGATATGTCTCCTTGTTTTCCCTAAGTGTAGAGAACATATATGTAGAAAGGCAGAAAGAAAATGGAAGAATTCTGGTCAGAAGTCTTAGTCTCAAGCTAAGAGACAAAAAGTTTAAAGATGGTCTTGTTTCTTCCTCCTAGCAGATATTCTTTGTTTAAATATTTCTTAGTGCCGTCTTTCCTCTATATCGCCCTTGAGAGTCCAGGAAAAACTGACGTAAAAGTGGCTTTGGACCATCACAGATCTGGGGTCTCTGAGTGAAATCCAGGTGTGCTTCCACAGGACCCGAAGCCCTCAGGTGGATGGGTCCAGGGGGATCATATGTATTGTTCTGTCAGTGTTGCCATGAAGTGAAGGTCATCCGTAGGAGGAATTCAGATTGCTTTTCACATGTGTTGGTACTTGTCAGGGGACAGAGGCTATTGGTGGAATTAGCTCAGCCACTTCTCTTCTAATGCAGTCATGATGCAGTAATTTGGACACTGTCCAGCCCTATTGCTTCCTCTCCGGGCCGCTCTCACTCAGAGGAGATAATACAAGTGAACCACCCAAAAATATTGGCTGTGCTGCATCAGGCTGTTATGTTTGGGAGTAAAAGTCAGAGATGCCCTGGTTCCGCTGGAAGTGGCTCTGCGGCAATCCCTATGGATTTCGCCTTACCCATGCTTGGGTTGCGGGGAACAGTGCTAGACAGAAATGGTCCCTTTTTGTGTTGTCTTATCTCTCGTTTTTGTTGGAGACCCCATGGCACAGTTTTTGTCTGGGCTGGGGAAGTCATTTTTGGTCTTACCGCAAGCTTCTCATACAAACTTTGCTCTTTTTTTTGTGATTTAAGGCTAATATGTTTTGTTATATTTTGCGTTATACACTAGACAGGACTGACATAGTAGAGAATTTCCAAGCAGGACTTGTTATTACAATTTTGATTTCTCAATTTAATATGATTTTTGAGTGTCTCTGGTCACTAGATGGAGAACTGTATACGAGTAAATTTCTCTTCCCTTTTTTTTTTTTCCTTCCTAATACCATTGCTTTCTGACGATAAACCACAGTATGTGTGATTCAACCACCACAGCTCATCAGATAATCTTTGAACGTACTAGTAGCTGATGAGGCAGGTGCTTCACATGCAATTTCATGGCTCTATCCAACAGAAGATTTAATCTTCTTCAAACAACAAAAATCACTCAATTTCAACACTGAAGAAAGGCAGTAGTGACTGCTGAACTGATTAAAAGAAAAAACATAAACTGATTTTTTGGTGGATGTGGGTGCAGTGTTGAAATTGTCACGCTGTGATAAAAAGGACTCGGACCTTACAAAATCAAAATCCCAGAAAGAATGCTTGCATACAGTGTTCAGAGTACAGTAAAGTATGCATGTGTATTTCCTGAAAAGATTTACATCATGTTTGTATGAATTAGCTGCTGATATGTGGTACAGATGTAAATAATGTTAGGCATCATAAATGGGAATACCTATTTCCCAACCCTTTCTATTAAAAGGGAGTTACATCGCATTATGGTGTCTTAAGTTGCTTGAAACTTTCCTGAATATTAAACTTTTTAGTAGAAATCTTCTATGGCTCATATATATCTCAAAAGATCTTTGAGGAAAAGAGGATTATATTAAAATTCTAGCGAAAGCAACTCTGCCATTTCTCGGAACAAGTCTATGAGAATTGAGTTGTTTTGCCTGTGTTAGACTCCCATAGGAACGTCTCTGAGAAGCTCGAGCATAGCTGTTCTCTGACTGAAGTGCTTTTTGAAATTTCTGTCAAGTCGTATATCTTTTTGCCATTTTGTGGGTGGGGTTTTTTTGGAGTGTGAGTGTCATTTTTAACAGTAGCTCAAATGTGATTATGAACCTCTGGAATCTGTTTTCACAGTTACTTACAATATTACAGCTGGCTGAAACTTGGCATGCCTGTTTTCAGTGAAATGCCAACACTGAATTTTCCTCTTTTGAATGAGGATGAAAACAAACATTAATTTGACCGTAAAACTGATTTTTCAAAAAACATTATTTCAGCTTCATTGAAGCACTATTTTAAGGAAATCAAAACATTGTATTCGGCTTTTGACTCCTCTAATTGTTTCATGTAATAAGAAATAACATTTTAAATGATATGTCTTTGAATGAAGCATGGGTTTTTAGAATGAAAAAATTATAGAAGTCAAAACATCAATTTTTTTTTTTGTTCTACTTCTATTCTTTAATTGAAATCCTGAAAAGGAATTATCAAAATTTCAGTTTCGTCAGAATGGCCGTTTCTACCATTGCTTCTGAACCCAATTGCGCCTTGTTAGTGTTCAGAAAACAATTTAAAATTTCAGCATCATGCAGCAGTTTCTGTACCAGGGCAATGTTGACTGAATGAGGACACTCTGTAACTGCTTCTGTTTTTGGCCAGGAGACAGAAACCAAGAACACTACCTGTCATCTGGTCCTTACTTCTATCCCCTGTTATTTGTGCCTGGGCAGCAGGAGAGAATGTAGTTATTTTTATGAGGATGTAGAGGACTTCTTTGCATTTGGAGGGCTGGAAATGGAAAAAGGAGTCTCTGAGGTTAAAGCACAGAGTAGACTAACTGGAAATTAAAGAAGAGGCAATTGGATGAGTTAGGGATGAGGAGCTGTGCTGTGATGTAAGTGGGCACCCTGGGTTGGGCCACCATCCTGCCATCAGCAAGAATTACAAATGCCACTGAGAAAGCGTGCATTGCTTCCCTTCTGTGGCTCCTAAGTGAGGACTATTTTGGCCAACTCAATGTGGAGAGTATGGTAAAGTGGATTTAGCTATTGTCTCTGCTCATGTTCTGCCTTGGGGGAGGTAAATAAGGAGCAGGTATTTCACTATTTGCAAGAAACAGGGAGATGCATGGAAACTACACAGTAGTATAATTTCAAGCAAATAAAAACCAAGCCTGCCCTATGTAATACAGCATAGAATTTGTTGCCAGAGGATATTTTAAAGGCCAAGGCTATGAAGGATTTGAAAGGGACCAAAGCAATTTAATAGGAATAGAGAATCTCAATATAGTCTTTCGCTCAAAAAAATCCCTAAGCTACAAGTTATTTGAAGCTGTAGGGCTCCCAAGAAAACAGTCATTCAGCAGATGTTCTAATGCTGTTTAGCTCCCTAAACTGTGAGTACAGCTGGAGTCAGGGTGCTGAGGTTGATGCATCTTTGTCCTTGTCAGAAATGGCTGGTCCTAGTTTTGTGAAATGGATTTTTTTCCTTTACGCATGTTTTCAAGGACTTGAAAATTAAAAAAAAAAAAATAAAAAAAAATATTAAGAATATTAAGTCAGCAAGCTGATGTTGTCATAAGTTATGGAAAGTCATACTTGGAACTGCCTGTATAGAGTGAATTGTCTCATCCAGTGGTGGTTCTTACGGACAGGGTCAGAAAAAATAGCATGGATTCACAAAATACTTGCCCATGAGAGATGCTAATTAAAAGCAAATGCTTGTCTTTGTAATATAGCTTTGTTTGTTCTCTGATTTTCTTTTTTTTAAAATTTATTTTAAAAGCTACAGAAACATGTGAGAATTTCAGTTGAATTTTCCTCATCAAATGGTTTCAAAGCTTAAGTTTCAGTATCGCAAGCATGGACGTTTGCCATTTAATCTATAGTATGTACTGACAAGAGCAAATTGAAATTAACGTCAATGGTTTTGTTCTTAAGCTCCAGACTATTTCTTAGACTGACACAGAGTCAAGGAAATCTGCCTAGTGCTCTTGTACCCTTGCCCTAATAATTGAAAACAGGTGCCAATGTAAGGGGTCTTTCCAAGGATACCTGATGGATGAGGACTGTGAGTATGGTCTTCTGCCATTAAAGCTCCATGTTAATGACTCTGTGGTCCTCCCAGTGTCAAAGGTGATAACAGGAGGGTGCTTACAACCAGTTTAGTGGGAGCCTTAACACATTCACCTTTGCTTCTTATTTGGGAACCATTAATACTCTCTTGAATGAAGAAACTGATCCCTCCCACCACCCTGAGATGTTTCTTAGCTACACAGGAATGGAGTTTAATGGAGTTGAGACAGCTGCCTGTCGAATTTTGGAGAATTGTTGTGGGCCACTGAGGTGGTAGGGTCTCGATGGAGAGGCCCCAAGGATCCTTTTGAAAAGAATGTGTTTGATAGCCTGGATGAAGACGCTGTATTCCTCTTGTACGACAGATTTCAGTTCCACAGGACTTCTGGTTTTGATAATTTTTTAAAAACAAAGGTGTCTCTGTTTTGCACACTTGAAATGAGCAGTTTCATGTGTCATGACTAGATTGCTGATTTTTTTTAATTTGTTCCTCAATTTTGCTACTCTTAAGTTCATCATTGTTTTGTCAGTAATGTTGATAGTGACTCGCAATATGTTTTCCAGAGAGGTCTTACAAATAGTGTTTAATTTCTATCTCAAAACATTAACCAGGAGTGTTTGAATATGTGGTATTTGTTAAATGCAAAAATACTCTTTTGCTTTTCTCAAAATGACATTTGCATTTATCTTCCCTTCCTCAAGGCATTTGCTGTCCAAATACTGAAGGAAAAAGGGGATCATTTGCAGTTATGTAAATATGGCCTTGTTTTGCCACATTCACCCCCTCTTATAGAAGAAACCCACAGGAGAGGTCTAGGGAGAAGGTAGCATCCCTGTGATTGACTTAAATTTCCTGCAGTGTATGTGACGAGACATGTGAGCATGGGACAGTGCAGTCCCACGGCCCTGCTTGTCTGAAGGACTCTTGGACAAGGAATTCCCTGGGTACCTGGAGCCTTTGAAGAAGAGTAGTGACATCCACAGAGGCAACTGTCTTTCTGAGCTGCAGCCTTGCCTTTCTTTTTCTCCTTAGCTATCTCACTCTTCAAATACATATTCTGTTGTTGACCAGATCCCTTGGTAAAAGTCACAGAAGGGATTCAGTGGCCATTCCCAGAATGATGTGAGCAGTGGCAGTCACTGCCTGTATTCCATGAACTACTGAAATCAGGCAAATCTCTGGTTCGCTTTCCCTCAAAGCCACCGAAAATAATTTAGAGGAAGCAGAGGTAAAAATTATGTGCAAGACAGACAAATAAAGCTTGTTGGAATATAATTCAAAAATCTTCTATCTCATTAGTATTGAGAGACAAGATATAGCCACAAATCAGTTATCTAAATGAAACTGCAAATGAGGTTAATAATGAAATTTAGCATGGTAATAAGATAAGAACTAAATACAAGATTACAGTGTCAGTGGTAGGTTGTAGATATACGTTCTGACTTGAATTCAAGTTTGCAGCTAGGGGTTGTAAAGGGCAAAATGGTGTTTTTCTACAGTGACGCTACACAAACTTTGTTCGAGGGATGCTGAAATAATCTCTCGGAAGTAAACCTTGAACTACACTGAGCTCTGGAATCATTATACCCTAGGCTATTTTTAATTAAGATTTATCAAAATTTTTCAACTGGATTATGAAGTGTAAAGCTCCTAGGCATGCTTATGAACAATGCATAATAAATATGCTGCAAAAGAGTTTTCTGCTCCCTTCTTCAAACCCTCCAACTCGAAAAATAACATTTTCTATGTGTACTAGCTAACCCTTTGTTATTTAAATATATGGTAGTTAGGGCTCTATTTTTCTATTGTTTGCATGTGGAGTAGCTTCCATTTCCATGGAATTTGAATGCAACTTGCCATTATTCTCCTACTTGGCAGCTTGTGCACATCTCTGGATGCTGGCTGGAAGGAAAGGTGGGAGAAGGGGTGTAAACTTCTGAAGAGAGAGTATTGTTTGATTTTTAAGCACCAGACAGCCACCCCTCCTTTACCTTTTCCTTATCATGTGCTAAGCTCAGAAGATGAGGGCTCAAACTCCTATATCTCAGGGTTGATTGCAGTTTGAATTTAAGCATTTATCGTTAACTCTTACATGGAATTAGTGTCTAACTCCTGTGTTATAATCAGTGAAGACCTAGGAAATTATTCAATTTCCTGAATAGGCAGCTAGTGGTAGTTGAGATAACTTTGGGCATCCCTTGTGACCTCTAGCTGTTAGTCTAGAGGCGCATGAGTCTTCCATCAGGCCCATCTGGTATCTGGCATCCCTCAGGCACTTTAAATGACGTGAAACATGGATGTTAAGGCAACTGCATTGAGCTCCAAGTTGGGACAGGCTACAGGCTCCTACAGAGTGATTCAGCTTTCCCTGAAGCAGATACTTAAGTTCATTGCCTTGACTAGAGATTTTAACAGGAGATTGAATGTTTTTCAGAGACACCTAAATGTGAATGTTTTAATCATGGATAGATCCCAGTCAGAGCAATTGCCTTGCCTCTGATAACTTGGGATTTTGGTGGCCTTAGTTGTTAATTTACATTATGAGAACTTAATTTTTGTACAACAGAAGGTTTTTTTAATAACAAACCTTTAATATGCTTTTCCAGTTTAGTGCTGGCCTTCTTTATTATTTACTACATAATGTTGTGGCTAGAAAACCTATATATGGATGTGAATATGTAGCTTGAGAATACTTAGTTCAGTATTTGTTTGAGCTGAAAGTGGCTTGCTGGGAATAATTTGTACACAGGCATGCATCTACTCTTCCCATGCACATACATGCCATGAGCAGGTTTCTTATACCATCTGATTTAATTTAAAATTATCCCAACAGCCCTTTGCATTATTTTACAGTGTTTCCACAGAATAAGTTATATCTAACTACTTATTGATGACTTTTTATTTGGTCTTGGTTAAAATAGTACATGTAACAGTAGAAATCCATCCATGAATAACCTCTTAATCGCTCTGCCTTCCGAGCAACAGCCCATAACACTTTACTGTTTCCTAGGCTGGATATCGCATATTGCCTGAATTGTTGTGAATCAATACATTCCTATTTTATCTCAAATAATAGTGTTATAAAAATCAAAGAAACAACAACAAAAATCCCAGTAGCAGCATGAATTGTTTGTATTATTCCAATGCAGTAATATGAACAAAATAACTCTGATAAGTTGGCTCCATTTTACAGAAGGCTATGGCTAAATTGGCAGTCATGGTGTTTGACTAAAAGATCGTGATCTAAAACCACAACAATAGAATCTGGAAACCTCCTAATTCAGGGTGTTTGGATGCATGTTCACTATCAAATAACTGAAATCAGAGTTGTGAAAAGAGGTAGGGGAAAAATTTTATATAGATGCAGTTAGACCTTCAGCCCTAACAAAGGGGATTTTAATTTTTCCCTATATATTACAGTAATACAGGCTGAAATACTTCTGCTAATGACTGGCAAAGGGAGAGGGAAGGATTGGACTGGAGTAGAACACTAGGGTTTCCTTTTGATATTTGTAAAACTTGATTTTGAAAGCGGCACAAAATAATTAGGAGAACTGCTAGAATAAACTAATTCTGTGGTAGTGAGGCTGAGTAGGATATTTAAATATATGCTCAACTTTAAACTTGCAATATATTTTTGGGCTATATCCACCAAGAAAGAAAGTACCTTCCGTCCACCTAAATTTAAAATTTCATATTATTTGCTCAGTTACCACCTAACCTGGAGGGAACCAGAGTTTATTTGCAGAAAACTTAATATTTCTTCTGAGAATGAGATAATTCACTGATAGAATAATTATATGAATTTTAAGCTGATTTTGCTTTTTCAGCTTTTCATACTGTTTAGCTTTGGAAGGTCCTACCCACCGTGAAGGCATTTATGGATTCCATTGGGGCCTGAGTGCCCCATTGCACTGAATGGGAGAGTTCAGGCTTTTAAATTAAGCTTTATGGATTAGACTGTACAGCTGTGTGCTGCTAAGCTGACCTTTCCTTCACCAAAGCATAAGTCGACGTGGCGCATAAGTTGTTGTGGTGTTAATTTGGGTTTGCAGATGGGTTTTTTGTTTGTTTTTTACTGTTTGAAATAATTATGTATAAGGTAGCTTTATTTTTTTAGACTTGATGCAAGATACAAGGCAAAGCATGGTAAAGAATTAAAGACTGATAGTGGAAAACTGATCCAGTGTGCTGTTAGGAAAAATGCTGAGATATTTCCTTTACAAAACATTTGCCATCACCACACTCAATGATGAAAGACAGTTATCGCAACCTGGATCGTTTATTCAGCTTCTGCACATAGATCCCACTGGACTTCAGTAGGTATTTCTGGACTTTCTGAGGTTGAACACACACACGAGGTGCTATCGCTGGCTGTAGATTTCCAAGCAAGAGTCAGGGCTCAGGTTGTGGCTGAGGTTATTGTGGCTCAGCTGGTCTGCAGTAAACTGTGAAGTGCAATGTGCATGCTTAGCCCGTAGTCAGCACAGGGCAACTGTACTTGGTATAACCATGTTTCATTATGGGGTAAGTGAAGTCAAGTCCTTAGCCCACATCAAAAGCAAGGTAGCATGTGCAGAGGTAGTTGTTGGTCTGATGAGCGTCGAGCTAGTAAACTGCAGTAACTTGCTTCGTTAGTTTCCCTGTTTTGAACTCTCTTTGGAGAGCTGAGAACTTGTGGCCTCATCAGTGATGCCTTGTGACCACTGCTTACTTATCCAAACTCATAAGTAGCTCAAGAAGAGGATCTAGAAAAGAGTGTCTGACAGGGCGTCTCTTTAGGATCACACAGTGAGTAAAGCAAACAGATGTATTCCTTGCAAAGGGTTCAGCAGTTCTCCTTTTAGAAAGTACTAGTTGTTTATTCCATCCTCACCTCTCTGAAGGGCTCTTTAGAAACTGGGCCAAGACTATTAAGATCTTCTCACTAGAATTTTATTTTTGAAAGTCTGGTTTCTGCAGATTGCTATCTTCTTTCCTGTAGCTGACTTCTCTTGGCTGTTTCGTGTCAAATCTTTCCCATGTCCATCCTTTTTACTCAGTCTCTCCTGCTGTGCGATTTTTTTTTTTTTTTTTTTTAAAAAGTAATTTTTTAAAACTTTTTTCCCCCTCCTCTTCTCCAAGATTCAGTACATATGCAGGTATGGCTCTGCTTAGGAGAAATATCTACTCCAAATTTTTGCTAATTTTTCCTTCCCACAAGAAAGGCAGTTATCTTAGATTTTACCAGTGCATTGTTTAAAATTGTTTGTGTTCATACAGGTGCTAATTAAAGTTTGTCATCTGTTGTCTGTCATGGCCAGTCCTCCCTTGCAGATCAATGTTGAGCCCTAAATGTGAAAAGAATGGGATGCTCTGGAAATCATACCTTTCATGCACATTTCTTGGCAAAGACTGTAATTAGAAGCACAGTCTAGCTGCACTACAAATATCTGAGTAACTAAATAATGACTCTGCAATATGATACTATATCAAATTAATACAGTATCCATATCCTATCACATATTTAGTGTTTCATGTTGTGGCGTGTCTGACTGATGCCACTGATGGCCCATATTTTCATTGTTTTTACACAGATTTCACTTGCAATCTTTTAACCTCTTCAAGATTTATTGTCAGATAAATGAATTGTCCAGCTTATTTTTAGAGCCGGCTTTATGCCTGGTCAATTCATTAATAAAAAACCTCTCCCTCACTCAGTTCTGCCCAAGTTCTCTTCTGTTTTGCCTTTGTCTCAATAAATGGTGATTTGATGGGAAAAAAACCCCAACCAAACCCCAAAAAAAACACCCCAAAAACCCCCAACCAGCAAACAGACGGTAAAGGGAAAAAAACCTCCCGAATATTCCAAAGGTGGTACAGAAAACAAGGATGACAAACTGCCAGCCAGAGTTCGCTTATAAATCATGTTGTCTTTATTTTCATGCTTAGCAATTATAACCACATGTTTCTGTTTTCTGCAAGAATCATCTCCAATGTTTGGATTCCGGGGTTAGTACCTCTGCTTTGTGCCCCCAGACTGATTGTCACAGTCTCCAATGGTGGGTCAGTGAGACTGACCATGTGAGATACCTATTCTGTCTGACGAGTTACAGTAGTGAGGAAGGAATATGTGGAGGACACTTCATAGTCAGATCTTATTGTTAAGCTGATACATATCACTGATCTTGGTTATAACATTTTAATTTGTCAGGGTGAACAATCTCTGAGACTTCTATGAATAGCATTGCTTGTGAGCTATGGATTTGGACACATGCATGATGGGATGTGCATTTCCTTCTTTATAATCACTGATGATGAAATACAGGCATGGTCTACAAAGATAAGATTCAAGCTTTCATACCGCTCAGTTTTAGAAGTTTTCTGAATGAAGGCTTTTTTTTTGTGGTCCACCTCTGTTGTGCACTGGACTGCACAGTGTATGAACATACAAGGTCACAGGTACTGGTCTGTGTGCTCCTTCAGCTGAGTCCTGTTAATTCCATCAAATAGACCACTTCTGCAACACTGCACTTAGAAGAATATTAATCATAACTTTCCACTGTTCTTGGTTACATTAGAGTTACCCACATGGCCATTTTTTGAGTACCTTGCAATACAGCTGGACTTGGGCAAAATTAGGCTTTTTCAACACCCCTCTCTCCCAGTCAGTTATTATAGCTGGGTAAAGCTAAAGCCACCTAGTTATGTACAAACATTGGAGCCCAGATGTCCCACAGGAGTCACAAAAAAAATTCTCTGAGCTGGTTCACTGAAAATATTGTCTTTACTTTCTTAGATTCCAAGAAATTTCAGTCCATGCAGAACTTACAAAACTGTTAAAATTCAGCATAGCATAGGAGAATTACAACATGTCACACATGCTCTCAAAAATAGCATCTTGTTGATGGCATTCAAGTAACAGTATTTAATTGTGCATTTTCTCACAGTTTTCCAAGATGTTTGGTGGAATTTTATATATAACAAGAAAGTTAAGCCTTTTATAGTCTGTGTACTGCAGGAGGTAGACTGCAGCCCAAGGACCTAGGAGAGGACAAAGCATTTCATGTTACCCTCAAAACTTTATCTGCTTTATTTTAATTGGCACAGCTGTGTCCAATCTCCATTTCCATGTCTCTCTTTGAAACCCTCTGGATGGTAGAAAGCATTTCAGGTTGGAAGTGTTGCCCCTCAGAGCCAGACGGTATCCACAATGGCTAAAATTACCACTTTTGAACAGGGGATACTGCTGCAAGTACAGATTTGCTCTGACCAGAGACAGGTTTTACACAGTGGGAATTTGTTGCAAATTTAGCCTCTTCAAATAGCTCAAGGTAACTGGAGTAGGATTGTTCAGTAACTAATTGCTGTCATAGAGGGGAGAACCAACGTGTTCTTTGTTCACTCCAAGCATGTTGCTCCCCATGCAGGGCAGAAAAAAGCTGAGACCAAGGCTTGGCATTGGCAGATGTGTGCTAGCAGGAAATCTCCGGGAAGAGGGTTTTGGCTGGTGAAGTTTGGCAGGATAAGAGTCTCTTTTCGCTATCTCAGTTGGTGTGAAAAGACGATTCATGCTTGGGAATCTGTCCCATGTCTTTTTGTGCATGTGTAGTCACAGAGCAGGTGGCATCTAGATTGTACCAGATAGAGATCAACACATGCAAATTTGAATTAACTTAATTATAGAGTGACTCAAGATGGAGGTGGCATGTACCACAGACGCAGGAAATGGCACTGCTTCTTGTGGTTCTGATCTGCATGCTATCACCCTATTCCCAAACACACATGCACCCTTCTCCTTAGATTTGGGAAGCAATTAAACCATCAACTGGTGTATTTGGAAAAGATTATAAACTCATGTGAACCAGGACATGTTTTTCATGGCCCTTGCCTGGATTTGGAATGTAGATATGTTCCAAACATCTACTGGTTTTAACAGTAGATATGTTATTCTTTTCCCTCGTTAAATTATCTAATGCTTCACACATCAAAAAGTAAGATAGTTGTGACGAGCAGGAGATAGGCCTTTTGATCATGGGATCTGTGTTGATAGCCTAAATATGGCAAAATCCATGTTTAGCATTTGTCTATGTTAGTGTTTGAGCTTGGATTATGGATACATTTTGGAAATCAGTATTTCTGCTTTGGTTTATAGAGCAGTATTGGACCACTCCCTCCAGGATGAAACTAAACCAGATGAAGTACACACTGGTGGTTGGAGCATCCACGGAGTTATTTAGAAATAGATATATCAGACATGAGTTATTCAGAGTAGTCACCTTCCCACACACTATATGCGTACTATGGTTGTCATGTCCTTAACACCAGCTGTTTCACACTACAAATCCCCTATTGGGCTGTGGTGCTTCCTGACAGAGCCCTAAAGCTCTGCCGGCAGGAACAAGGATGGGTTCGGGGCACCATAGAGGGGGGGGGATGTCTCATGTAGGAGATACAAATTGGTGCTTTGGGGTCTAAACTAATAAAACATGCCTCTCCTTGTAGAGGGCTTGCTTTGCGATCAGTGGAAGAGATAATCACAGAGTGCCTACAAAATCTGCATTTAATACACTCTGTCTATATCAAAAACATCGTGTGAAAGCCATCAGCTAAGGTCAACATTTATAGAGTTGTGCTTTGGCAACTTAGAAATCTTTTTGCCTCAAAACTGCTTTATGCAAATATGTTCCTATATAGTAGTAAAATTACATTAACAATGTTAATAATTATAGAAGACAAGTGCTTTTAAGATCTGTGGCTTGCAGTGCATCTGGTCCTCTTGTTTTAGTGTTTCAGAGAAAAAGCTCAGCGTTAAATACTTGGCTAATTTGGGCCTGCAGGCTTGGGAATCTGGCATGGCTTTAGTGTATGCTCAGGTAGATAATAATTGGGTTTCAAGCTTGCACAGCTGTTTTGAGACCATTTTCTTCTCATTATGCTTGTTCACATCGCAGTTGAGTTCATCTTTCCGTGCATAAGTCTGACTCATCAGTGTGTTGTGCAAAATTGCGTATGTGGGCTGCTCTTGCTCTTTCTCTTTGTGTACTTAAGTGAATATGTATTTATAAAGGGAAAGCGAGGATGGTAACAGATCCCTAAGTGGGGCAACTTTTGTACAGTTATAGGAAATCAGACTCCTCAATGAACCTGCAAATTTGGACTTGTTGGTCCCTCTTTGTACTGGCATGTTTCTTGAGCTCAAAACAGGGTTTGTTTTACTCTCGCCACCATTATTAAGAACTACTGTGATTAAAAAGCTTGTTTATCATCGCCATCATAGCTACTGCTAAAATGCTGGGGCCATGGATGATCTGGCTCTGAGAGGGTCTTGTCTGCAGTTGAGAGGATGGCAGCTTTGGACCAGCCACGCTGCCATAGCTCCACAGCCCTGCTCCCGCAATGACCCCTGCCCGTCTTTCATTCCCCAGTGCCTCTGCTCACATATAAAATGGAGCAGAAGCATGAAAATGCTCAGACAACTTCTGAAGACTTTCAGGCGCACCCATACATTTCTCATACCTCCAACCTGCAAACATTCTGGCTGTTGAGTTGTGCTTTCACCTGTGTGAATGCCATATGAACGAGGTGCGTGCAGCCTGCCAGGACGGGCAGAGCAGGGGAAGAGGAGCTTGTTCATGCTGTTTTCTCCTCCTCTTCTTGCCTTGTTACTGCTCTAGTGTGTCCTGCATCCAGTGGCAAACCCTTACTGGATTTTCTAGGCTCTGTGAAAGTACTGTATTTCTACTAATGTAGAAATAACATTGATCAATTCAAAGCCCTATCCCTTTTTCTACTGCAGAAGGATAATTCTTTACATAATTATGCATTACTTTTGTGTTTCTGTCTGGTAATGGATTTTTTTGTAAATGGGGTGGGTTGACCCTGGCTAGACGTGAGGTGCCCACCAAAGCTGCTCTATCACTCCCCTTCTTCAGCTGGACAGGGGAGAGAAAATATAACAAAAGGATCACGAGTCAAGATAAGGACAGGGAGATCCCTCACCATTACCGTCATGGGCAAAACAGACTCAACTTGGGGAAATTAGTTTAATCTATTACAAATCAAAATCAGAGTAGGATAATGAGAAATAAAACCAAATCTTAAAAACACCTTCCCCCCACCCCTCCTTTCTTCTTGGGCTCAACGTCACTCCTGATTTTCTCTACCTCCTCCCCCTGAGCGGCACAGGGAGATGGGCAATGGCGGTTGTGTTCAGTTCATCACACGTTGTTTCTGCCACTCCTTCCTCCTCACACGCTTCCCCTGCTCCAGCCTGGGGTCCCTCCCATGGAAGACAGTTCTTCACAAACTGCTCCAGCATGGGTCTTTCCCACGGGCGGCAGTTCTTCACGAACTGCTCCAGAATGGGTCCTTCCCACAGGGTACAGTCCTTCAGGAATGAACTGCTCCAGCATGGGTCCCCCGTGGGGTCGCAAGTCTTGCCAGCAAACCTGCTACATCATGGGCTCCTCTCTCCACGGGTCTACAGGTCCTGCCAGAAGCCTGCTCCAGCGTGGGCTTCCCAGAGGGTCACAGCCTCCTTCAGGCATCCACCTGCTCCTGCATGGGGTCCTCCATGGGCTGCAGGTGGATATCTGCTCCACCATGGACCTCCATGGGCTGCAGGGGACAGCCTGCCTCACCATGGTCTTCACCACAGGTCACAGGGCAATCTCTGCTCCAGCGCCTGGAGCACCTCCTCCCCCTCCTCCTTCACTGACCTTGACGTCTGCAGAGTTGTTTCTCTCACATATTCTCAGCCCTCTCCTCTCTGGCTGCCGTTGCCCAGTTGTTTTTCCCTTTTCTTAAATATGTTATCCCAGAGGCTCTACCACTGTCACTGATCAGCTCGGCCTTGGCCAGTGGCGGGTCCACCTTGGAGCCGGCTGGCATTGGCTCTGTTGGACATAGGGGAAGCTTCCAGCAGCTTCTCACAGAAGCTACCCCTGTAGCCCCCTCTCCACCAAAATCTTGCCATGCAAACCCAATACATTAAATAATACTGTTCATTGTTGCCACTATTAACCCCCTTATTCTGTCACCCATTTTACTTGTCACATTACAATGTGTTTATTGAACCTTGTCGCAACTTGCACTTTAAGTACTGTAAGCCCAGTCCCTTGCTAACTCCACAAAATCTTGATCAGATTGGAACCTCTGTCTATTACCATAATGAAAATATTAAACAGTAATTTCCTCTTCAGATAGCAATAAATGTAGCATTACTGTGATTCTTGAACTGCTTATCAAATAGAAATTTTATTTTAACACCTGTGGCTGAAATGAAGTGAAATACTCAGTGGTTGCTGTGCTAATGTTTCCGTGAAGGAGATAAAACTGAAAATATATGCAAAACCAGTGACAATGCTTAGTAAAAATGTTTATTCAAACTTTATGAAAGGGTGAGTGGAAATACTACTCTGATGTATAGTTTGATATTGACATTTTTATAAAGAAGTAATTTTTCTCAGCATTTTATTGAGGAAAGAAACTAGCAAACCCTCTATGCATGTTTCAGCTGTGGGTTTTAAAAGATGGGATGATACTTCCCTCTCTTGCCTCTCTGCAAGAATTTGATTCTTTGATCTTTGTCAGTGCAGGAAAGCTAACTGCTGTCTGTAGTGCTATTGGATTATTCCCAAACTAGCTTCTTCTGTTAAGGGTATTATTTTAAAATATATTATGGCCTCTGACCAGTGTTGAAATATCTTTTGAAACTAGAGCCATATCTCTGCCTTTACTGGTGAATACACTGATGATGCTTAAAGTTTGTGGTCTTGCTCAGGTCTAAGAAACTAATTCATTGTGTTCAGTGGAAGCAGTCCAACAGGATAGTCATTGAATAGTTACTTCTTCACTATTACTCACCTGTTTCAGACAGCTACGCATTGTCTGCAACAGCTCTTAACTTTAATTCTCCTGTGGTATGGAAATGCGCAATTTAAATACTATTAGAGTTTGATTCATGTTTTCCCTGTCATATTATAGAATAGTATTTATGGTGCTATAGCAAGAACAGCTTTTATGTGTATCCATTGCTCTGGCTGTGTCTCAGTGTTTAATCACTCTACCATGAGCAATATCCTTGAAAGGGTAACAGGATGTGAACATCCTGGTTCATGCATAACATATGCAGCAAGATTATTAAACAATTAGTCTCCATGGATCATGTTTTCTTGGTGTATTAATAAGTGTGTCAAGCATTTTGGGAGGTATAAGACTACAGTAATAGACTTATTGGAATAGAAACAGGGAACCTATACCTTTAATAGCAAGGTAACATGTTTAGTGAATACACTTAATTTCTTTGTCTTCTGCCACGTTCTGTGAACCAGAGTGATAGAATCATAGAATCATTTAGGTTGGAAAAGACCCTTAAGATGATCAAGTCCAACCATTAGTCTAATATTGCCAAGTCCAACACTAAACCACGTCCCTAAACGCCATGTCTAGACATCTTTTAAATACCTCCAGGGAAGGTGGCTCAACAACCTCCCTGAGCAGCCAGTTCCAGTGCATGACAACCCTTTTGAGGAAGAAGTTTTTCTTTATATATAAAACTCCCCTGGTGCAACTTGAGGCCATTTCCTCTAGTCCTGTCACTCGTCACTTGGGAGGAAGAGACCAACACCCACCTCTCTGCAACCTCCTTTCAGGTAATTGTAGAGAGTGATGAGGTCTCCCCTCAGCCTCCTCTTCTCCAGACTGAACAACCCCAGTTCCCTCAGCCGCTCCTCATAAGACTTGTGCTCCAGACCCCTCACCAGCTTCGTCGCCCTTCTCTGGACATGCTCCAGCACCTCAACGTCCTCAATGAGGGGCCCAAAACCGAACACGGTATTTCAGGTGCGGCCTCACCAGCGCCGAGTACAGGGGCACGATCACCTCCCTACTCCCACTGGCCACGCTGTTTGTGATACAGGCCAGGATGCCATTGGCCTTCTTGGCCACCTGGGCACACTGCTGGCTCATATTCAGCTGGCTGTCGACCAACACCCCCACGTCCTTTTCCACCAGGCAGCTTTCCAGCCACTCGTCCCCAAGCCTGTAGCGTCACATGGGGTTGTTGTGACTCAAGTGCAGGACCCAACACTTGGCTTTGTTGAACCACATACGATTCACTTCGGCCCATCGATCCAGCCTGTCCAGATCCCTCTGCAGAGCCTTCTGACCCTTGAGCAGATCAACACTCCCACGCAACTTGGTGTCACCTGCAAACTTACTGAGGGTGCACTTGATCCCCTCGTACAGGTCATTGATAAAGACATTAAGCAGAACTGGCCCCAATTTGATGGTGTGACCTTGCTCAATCAAAAGCTCTTATTTGTGTCAAAGCAAAATTTACCAAGAAGTCAGGTTATTTGTGGGAGATACTTTTTAAAATTTCAGTAATTTTTCTCCAAATTTAACAACCAAGAAAAAATAGCTTGGTATAGAATGGTGGATTGCACTTAGTTAGTAAAGAAATAGTTGCAGTAATTTCTTCCTTTCTTCCTCTCTTCCCCCTTTACCTGTATGTAATGAATGATGTTCTTTCTGTCCCCTCCAGAGCTTTCCAAGGGAGAAGAGCTCAGAAATGGGCTAGTTTTATGAGAAATATTGCACCCTCCTTCTGAAATACTCAGTGTTTCATAACTTAAAAGAATGACAAGCCTCTTAATTCTATTTTTCAAAAAGGTTTAAGTTGGGTAGCTTTAATAGGAAATAGTACTAAAATTTCATTATTCTAAAATGGTCAAAGTTCAGCTATCATTAATTGTCATAGACCTTAAGTGAATAATTCCAACCTAGATATCTATATCAACGTATCATTTATTATTAAAGCTAATTGTCTGTTTAATTATTCACAGCACTGTCATGGATTGATTTTTCTGTGGTCTGGGGCTAGAATTTGACTCAGATTTTAAAATAAATTAGAGAAATATTTTGTACAATTTTTCTATTTGCAGTGTATGTAATTGAAAAAGTCACTTATTTTTCCCTTAAAGCATTTTTGTTTACCTGTTAATAACAATCTAAATCTCAAATATAAAGAACACAATCATTCCTATTTATGGATTGATTCTGAAGTTTTAATTTGATGTATTGCCTGGTGTTAAAAGATAGTTAAAGGAAAATTACAGGACTTTGAATTAACTTCTACAATTACTGCTTCTGAAGAATAATATCAAGATAACTTGACAGTCGTGGTAAATGTAGACTGAGGGGAAAAGTTGATATATATTAATGATGTGAATCCTGCCCCTCTCCCCTAATCATATGTGTGTATACTTATGTCTCAGGATGTACTGGCTATCTTGCTTCAGCTCTTTTGGTATTGGACACCAAATGTTGAGAACTATGCTTCTTTAACGCATGGTATATTAGATATCACTGAATTAAATACAGAGAAATAGGGATGGCAAGAGACCTGGCCATATGACCACTGTGTCCCCACACGTGACCAGCTTAAGTCACTCCCCACCAATGTTTGGAGGGTTTTTTTTGAACAGATCAGGAATGACAGTATTTCTGCTGTTTGCCTAGGACACTTATCTCGGTTTTATCCTTACTCCTAGAAAAAATTGCTGAAGCTTGCATGTGTTTTTGGACCATGTTTGTTCACCTTTCTCTTTTTAAGTATCTTGTTTTATTCAGTGTTTCCTCATGAGTTCTGTTTTCTAGACCTCTGAATATTCTCATAGTAATTAACTGAGCTTGCTTTGGAGGGTTCACATCTTTGTTGAAATGCAGTGATGTATAAAGCTGGGCGCTGAACAGAGCAAGGTTACTTCACATCTTGCATATCTTTTGTGTTTCAAAGTACTGGCTAGCTTCTCTCAACTTGATATGGGTTCTGCATTTAGTAAGTAACCCGTCCCTAGCAATACTGAAGAAGGAATTGAGCAGTGCAATATCTGGGATGCATTCTTATAATACTTACTCTGTAGGCGATGGTGTCCAGGCAAGGCTATGGAAGGAAGAGATACGTGACCGCAGCCGTCCAAAGTATGCTTTTACGGTATACCCATCTAGCTCTTCCTCAATTTACAGGCTTCCTAAACCAAGGTCATGTCTGAAATTTATTGGATGCTGAATTTTAATCAATGATCTTGCCTAAAACGTTTTTGGACCTATTTTAGACTTTTAACATATGCCATATCATGTGTCACTGTATTTATTTGGTGTGGAAAAAGTGTGTGTATATATATATATAACTTTTTTCAAACGTCTGTTTGCTAATTCAATTTTATTTGACACTGCATGTCTCATTAGAATTAGAGACTATTATTTTCTGTTTACCTTTCCAGACTATTCATGATTTTAGCCAAAGCTAGTTTTGGTTGTGTGCCTTTCTTCAGCATTTGAATTTCACTTGCCATTTTATTGCTCAATTGCTCAGTACTGTGAGATTTTTCTGCAGCTTTTCATAGTTTTAGTTTTTTGAGAATTGCTTAGGGTTACTGAATATGCTTTTCATTCATACTCCTTTTGTCATTAAACATGTATTAATCTGTGAGTTGATCTTTCCCCCTATTTCAAGATAGCAATATTTTTTCAGAGCTTTTGCTATGGAACCCTGCTGGTTTTGTGACTGCTGTCCTTCCTGATCAAAGGCATTTTGTAAACCCATGGGATCACCTTTTATTTGCACGGTAGCTAATTCCTTCAGAGAGGTTTTTAATATTTTTGTCTGTTATCAATTCTATTTCTAAAGCTATGTTGGCACTTCTCCTGTATATCATGGATATTCATTTATCTAATGATGCTATTCTTTACTGTAATTTCCAGTACTGAAGCTGATTTAAATAATAGATTGTACAAATGGGATATTGCACCACAGTTATGACAATACTTTGGCACTTTCACATAAGAACTCTTTCAGACCTCTTGGGTGAACACCATCTGGTCTTGACAATTTGTTACCATTTTTTATCGATCTGTTCTACAGCTACTCTACTGACACATTAGTTTAAGACAGTTTCTCATTCTACATGAAAGAATGCTGCTGCAAACAAGTCTTGTAGCCCTTTTGCTATCTGTTGTTGGCCATACAAGCTCTATTGCAGGTTTCTCATTCATTTATTGTATTTGAGGAAAAGCTATTATTGCTGCTATGCCCTTAGCAAATTGTTCTAGAAATTCTTTACTAATAAATCTCATTATTTTACATTTAAGTGACCAGAATTGTGAAGTGTATTATTTGCATGTGACTGGAGCACAAGTCTGATGAGGAGCGGCTGAGGGAACTGGGGTTGTTCAGTCTGGAGAAGAGGAGGCTGAGGGGAGACCTCATCGCTCTCTACAATTACCTGAATGGGGGTTGCAGAGAGGTGGGTGTTGGTCTCTTCTCCCAAGTGACTAGTGACAAGACTAGAGGAAATGGCCTCAAGTTGCACCAGGGGAGGTTTAGGCTGGATGTTAGGAAAAATTTCTTTACTGAGAGAGTGGTGAGACACTGGAACAGGCTGCCTAGGGAAGTGGTGGAGTCACCATCCCTGGAAGTGTTCAAGGAACGTGTGGACGTGGCATTGCGGGACATGGTTTAATGGGCATGGTGGTGTTAGTTGATGGTTGGACTTGATGATCTTACAGGTCTTTTCCAGCCATAGTGATTCTGTGATTCTGTGACTTTAGTGACCAGTAGCTGACTTCCGTTGTCTTATCAAACAGGCAAACAAGGTGATTATTTTGGGGTTTTTTTTGGTACTTCTGTTGGGTTTTTGTTTGTTTGTTTGTTTTGTTTGGGTTTTTGTTTTGTTTTGTCTTTTCTCCTTCCAGACCCTTGTCTTTGATCCTTCCTTTTGTTATGGAACATGAGCACAAGAACTGGCCCTTCCCCAGCACTCCTGGACAGATCATCTAGACGTATTGTGAGGTGCCACCTCTGCGCCTCACAGGCACACCATGGTGCGAGCTTCACTGGCATCACTGAACCATCTGTCCACTTGTCTGGGATTCGCATGTTACAGGGCAGATAGCTTCAAGCATCATGTGTAGTATAGTAAGCCAGAAAATGTATGACCTCCTGCTGGACTTGTATTTGTGTTTGCTTTCACCAGTAGATTTTGAAGCTTGCTCGCCCCGCTTTTTATCTGTTTGTTCATTCCCCCTCTTTCCTTTCTCTTCTAGCAGAGAGCAGCCCTCCTCCCCTGTCCTAGTCTATGGGTATGTGCTTTTGTTTGGGTTTTTGCTCAGACTTAGAGGTAGAGGCCCAATTAGTAGATGCCCAGCTTCATCTGCTCACTTGAGAAAGCCTTGGCACATGAGGCCCTTTGCTTCTGAATGCTAACAAAGAGTAAGGCTTTAATATGTAAGTTTTGTTTTGGTTTTTTCTTAAGCTCCATGCTCTTGATAGTTGTTTAGTTGCTTTACCAGACAGCTTTGAGGAAGAAAGTAAGAATTCAGTTTCTGTAAAGGTTTAGATGAGTAGGTAGAAATTAGAAAAGTAAGTCACCTTGGAGGTTGACAGCTTTCATGTCATCGCAAAAAAAAAAAAAAAAGTCTTGTGTAAGGGGTTGTGTACGTGTGTTGTTGGATTCTTTGGGAATATTGGACAGTGCTTGGAAAGGTAAGGATTGAAAACATGACAGGATTAATACTCATGAAAGTACAAGTAGGATATTGTTCTTCACATTGCAAATTACATTAAATATTTAAGTATGATTCCTTTGTGCCATGATGGGGACCCACCCAAGTGCACTTCGTTTTTTGCTTACAGGAGTAACATTTTGGCTCCTGATATCTTTCTTTTATGAAAAACTGGCTCCTCTTTTGAGACATCCAGCAGCTTTTCAGATGTTATTACTTTAAGTATCTTACTCTAATTAGAGAAAGGAGGCAGGACTGTGTGAAATCAGAAAGGTGTGCATAAAAACTTAGACCTTTCAAAAGTCATTAACAGACTAGATAACACTTCTTTAAAAAAAAAAAACCCCAAAACCAAATAACCCTATTTAAAAATATATTTATAGACACATATTATGCGGTAGATTCTCAACTGATGCAAATTGTCTCAATCCTATGAAAGTTCAAAGGCTTGCTTCAGTTTATGCAAGCTGAGGCTTTGTATGTGTAAGTCTTGAACTGTGGGGAAATGTTTAATTTATTTGTTACTGTCTGAGCATGGCTTGGGCAGTGAGGGCTCTTTTCCTGCCACTGTCACAGACTGACTGTGTTAAGGGCGGAAGGGCTGGTCTGCAGTGGGCTCTTGTGGGGTTGCTGAGAGCAATTGCAGGGCCATTGCAGAGAAGACTTGTTGCAGCCAGGTTGGAGCTAGGAGACATGCCTGCAGTCCCTGGGGAATTCAATTGCTAACTCTTAGGAAGTCTTTGAGCATGCGTGAACTGCGACTTTCAGGAGCCCAGCCCTCTTACTTGATGCAGATCTTCAGAGATGAGAAAGGCATGGTCCAGACAGCAGAGCAGCTGCCTGGCTATTGGGAAACCTGTACCTCTCAAACAACCATTCCCAGCTTGGTGCCGCTGTTGTTATGTCTACATGGGATGTCCACCCCATTCATGGGATGCAGGCTGTGCACCCATGCATGCGAGTTTCCTGCCAAAAGTCTGTGTCTTGTTCCGTCTGAGTGTCCAGACCAGAGTGACTGCGATTTAACACATCACAGTGTGTTTCTGGTTATCCCCCACCCTGGCTGCTCCTCAGGCTTTTCTCATGTGCCCTCCTCCTCAGGATGCCTCTACCCTTCTTCCATCCAGCATCTAACCAGCTGGTGGGGATGATGCTCTGGGACCCTGGGGAAAGGAATGGGTGTGGATGGGCTCTGCAGACAGAGGAGTCTCTCTGGTTGGCAGAGGTGCTTGGGGAAACCAGAGGGAGTCTTCCTTGGATGCACAGAGTGCTATCCTCCCTGCTCTAATGGATTAAAAAATAACAGTATATTACTACTCCATGACTGCCTAACTTGTCATTCTAGAGGCTCAAATAACTTTGTATTCCTAGATGGATGACTCTTCAAAGCCCTTGTGAGCTGGATAACTATTCAGTTAATTTTATGGCATATAGAAGTTGGCTGTCTTTTCATCATCTGGCTGAACGTTTCTCTACAGAGTTATATTTTTTTAGTAACACTGTTATTAATGACAGTGTGAAGCTGTACAGTGTTTTGTGGCAGTGTTTGGTGGAGATCATTTGAGCAAAGTGGAATTCAAACAGCTTATTGGCTGGAGAAAGACGTGTGTTTATAGGATTAATCATTTGGAGAATATTTTTATATCTAATAAAGGGCTTAATTAAAAGATCCTACAGTCCTCCAAGACATTCAGATGCTCAGAACGATGTATTTGGGTTAAAAAATAAATAATTTTAAAAACTCACCAAAGGCAATTGGGGGTATACAGTAATAAAATGTGAGTATATCCTATTTCATTGTTCAATTGCTATTAAACACATGTTATGGAAGTGAAGTTCAGTAGTACACGCTGTCTTGTGAGCCAACTAAAATATATTTTATATGTCATTAGTTTTTTTTAATCCTCATAGTTTCTGTAAGGCTATTGGCCTTTTTTCTTTAATTTGTCAGGAGAGTCTTAGAAAAAAATGAAAACGTACCTTTAGCTGAGAGGATAAATGTGCTTTGGTTCTGAACTGAAATGACTATAAAAATTGCACCTTTCTACCCAGGAGAGCTGATCTCTATATTTTTAGTCTATTTCATTCATTAATTTTAATGACTAAAAAGTCATTTTTCACTAGTTTTTTATCCCAGTTGGTTAGTAAACTGTCATATAGCAAAAAATAGATTTTATTTTGCTTTATACTTAATCACTGAAGTTGATAATTAATCCCCAGCTGTAAAGCCAAATTTTTCCAAGTTTGATCAGTCAAATTTCATAGTATAAATTATTTTAAATGTTGAAGAATTGTATTGATACAACTGTAGATTTTTTTTTTCTTGGTGAAAGTTTGTGTGTTGATAGCCCTAGCTTGACAGAGAAGAAATTAGCTCGTCCTTCAAAAATGACTAGGATGAGTTTTCCAGCTGCTAGGTCTGCACTCCTACAAAGAAATTGTTTATAAATTAAGCCAATCCAGTCAATTAATTGAGGTACTCCCACAAGCATCTCCAAGAACGGAACCTAAGGAGGGACTTCTTGAGGTGGGACCAATTCTTGGGACTTCAATGGGCTTTGGACCATGCTTATGAATACATTCTTAACTAGTTATTAATGTAATAAATAAACTTACCTCATAGCTCTTGCTTTCTTGGGGTTTTCTCCGGGGTGGGGATATGGGAAGGGTTGGCATATATTTAATTAGTGTTAAAATCAGATAAATAGTTTCTAATGTCTGCTGCTGTGTTTACCACAAATGAGAAACTACTAAAAGTTAAAATGTATACTTGTGTTTTTAATTTATTTTCAATTTAGGCTTCCAAAGCTTTGCTTTTTTTCCAATTTCCTGCTTCTGCTGACCTATTTTGCTAATATGCTTACGATTCTGTTTGTTCATTAAAATGAAGGCCAACTAAATTTACTTTTATTTTGTGTTTTGAGGAAAGAAGCCATTCTGTTTTCTCACAATGCCCCCAAAGGACTATTCAGACATGGTTCCAGCAGTGTATATTGTGGAGGAATTTATACATGCAGGTGGAATGAATTAATTATATTTGGACTACACTGTTATAACTACAGTCATTCTCCTTAGTCTGTATGGAGGGGATGTGGGTGGAACTTAAAGTGCCTGTGCATTTGCTGCCTTAACACTGTGGCAGGAACTTACCATTGTTCCTTAACACAGCATTATTCTGGAAGACAGTTACAATCTGGAAGTGAAATCTACCCTGAGATATCAGGGATCTGCCTTGGCGCTTGACATGCTTTTCTGGAGGAGGGTATTCCTAGGTCTGTGGTGCAGATGTAGAAGGGGGATGAACCATGCAGCTGTAGTCTATCCTTTCCCATCACAGCCTGTGATAGACATGTTGTGCCTCCAACCCGCTGCCCCTTGGAGATCTCTGGCAGTTTCTGAACATCCAGCTGGGTAGCGACAGATCTGCTGAAGAGCGGGATCATGTCCACAGAGGATGGGACTGCTGTGGGAGCACAGAGTGTACCTGAGGATGTTCCTGTCTCTTGGAGGTCCTGAGTGGTGCCCTGAGATTCACATCAGCCAACACTTGAAAGTGACTAAGTGCCTTCACTCCCCAACCCCTCTTCACCAAATACAAACTGGTTTTTTTCCAGTGTGAGAGGTTCTGAGAAGCGTGAGGGTGAAGGGGTGCAGAGGGAATCCCACGTTTTCTTTGATTTGTTCAGGAGATATTACTTCTGTTGCCTGGCTTGAAACAAAGACCCCTCTGAAATGGAGTCCTGGGAAATGTTTCATCTGTTCCTTATTGGTATTTGGATTATGGAAAAAGGGCAGACCTTAAATTTGATATTTCTATTCTGTATCTTGTAATGGTCAGCTGTGTAAAAATTTACAAAAAGTTCATCTTGATTCTTCTGTGGTATTCTTATGCTGGTTAGGGAACCTCTAACATGGAGACATGAAGTTGTTCCTTGCTGTTATTTCCATTTATTGGCCTGCAGAAGGGAGAGTTTAGCAAGATAATTTGTGAGCACATACGTAGTTAATAGGCATGATCAGTTCAGTTTGTCTCAAGTGTGCGGTCACAGGGCCATGATCTCATTGCAATTACTGAGACATGGTGGGATAGCTCACGTAACTGGAACGCTCTCATGGATGGCTATGCTCTTTTTAGGAAAGATAGGCCAGCAAGGTGAGGTGGTGGAGTTGCTCTTTATGTGAGAGAGCAACTGGAATGTATTGAGCTCTCCCTGGGGGCCGATGAAGAGCAAGTTGAGAGCTTGTGGGTAAGGATTAAGGGGCAGGCTAATACGGGAGGCACTGTTGTGGGTGTTTATTACAGGCTGCCTGATCAGGATGGGGAAGCTGATGAGGCCTTCTACAGACAGCTGAGACTCGCCTCACAATCACGAGCCTTGGTTCTCATGGGGGACTTCAATCACCCTGATACCTGCTGGGAAGGCTACACAGCCAGGCATGTACAGTCCAGGAGGTTTCTCCAGTGTATTGATGATAAATTTTTGACCCAGGTGGTGGAGGAGGAGCCAACAAGGAGAGGTGTACTACTGGACCTGGTACTGACAAACAAAGAGGGACTGGCAGAGGACATTAAGGTTGGGGGCAGCCTTGGCTGTAGCGATCATGAGAAGATAGAGTTTAGGATCATGTGCAGTATGCACAAAATAACAAGTAGGATTGCAACCTTGGACTTCAGGAGGGCTAACTTTGATCTCCTCAAGGAAATGCTTGGAGTGCTATGGGTTAGGGCTCTAGAGGGTAGGGGGGCCTCAAGAGAGCTGGGTGATATTCAAGTCCCACTTCCTCCAAGCCTGATTCAGATACAAAATTAATGTCTAGATGTAAGCATCCAAAACAAGAAGTTACTACTTTGATGTGCAGAGATTAGCTTCACTACGTCCTTGCCTGATGGCCGAATGCTTGAAAAAATGCTTCGGTAGAAAGGGTAAGCATTGGGGAGTAATTAGGGACAAAACTTGTTCTCAGTTATTTCCGTTAACTTCAAAATAACTGGAACATGTTTTATGGAATTGCAGGGGTGTGATTTATAGCCCCCAAATACTTTTTTGTGTTCTCTTTAACAAGCAGAGATCTATTTCAGGTCTGTATTTGCCTTTTAGGGCTCTACAGTAGCTGCCCATGTGAAATTTCTGGAGACTGCATTAATTCTAGGCTTGCTTTTCTGCTCTTGGCAGGTGAGAGGTGCTGATGCTCAGAGACTGAGGTGGCCCAGGTACAGCTGTAGGGGGAAGGCTCCTGTGTCTGACCAGGCCTGCTCATGGGAGAGCTTTTCCATGGTTTGCAGCAGGTGCATCATCTCTTGAGTTGGTGGGGAAGAGCACTAGACTAATTAAATTCAGCTTATTCCAACAGCTTGCAGAGAGCTGGGTAGGAAGAAATCATTGAGGATTCAGAGGGTAGCTTTCTATTATTTGATAGGTCATTGATAATTTTGGTTTGGTAGCTCCATTTTACTTGAACAAATGAAAGGGGATACATTCGTGCTCTGGAATTAAGTGATAGCATGCTCAGTTTCCAGCAAAACACCAGCTTTTATCTAAAGCATCTCTACTAGTGTGAAGAAAGTTTGGATTTTGCTTAGTTATTAAAATGACACTTTCACCATATCATAAGCTACCTTATGTTTGTGAATGAGCATACTGAAACTACATACTGAGATCAAATATTCAGGCTAGCTTCAACTGATTTACTTAACTTGCTAATTTAAGCAGCAGCTGTACTCCTATAGCACATCGGCAAAGGAACTCAGTCCAAAGTCAGATTCCCACTATCTAAGGAAGATGTGGTGGACTGGATTCATTCCTGCTCTTGAGCTACCTATAGAGCTACCCTGAATCACGTAGCTATAGGAATTGTTCCTATTCATCAAGCCTGATATATCTAGATGTCTGGGGACTAATTCTGATAAAAATCTCTAAGAATGCCAATGTGTTATTTTTGTTACAGAAACCTAATGCAGTCTGTAAGGCATAACCCGACTGGGTACAGCAAATGCTGTGGGCATAGGGTGTCATGCAAAATGTATCTGCATTGAAAATGTGATGCAAATGGAAGCCTCTAGTAGTTGATTTGTAAGTAAGGAAAGGAGTTCTGTTAGAGGAAAGCAAGTGGTTTGGCTGACGCCCGGAGGTGACAGGAACAGGTGACAGGTGCCTGCAGTGAGAGATGCAGACTGGAGACAGGGAGGGTCTGGCCAGGGGCATCAGGGGCACTTGAGCGTTGCTTCCCATGGCCTTCCTTGTCCAGAGCACTCCCAGGAACTAGGGCTACAGTCTTTGAAATCAGAGAAATAGAGGTCAAGCAGCATGATTTCTACCTGTTGTGCTCTACCTGTTACTTTTGGCTCCACAAGTTTTCTGTAATTTGCCTATAATATTTTTCCATTTTGATTTTTAGTATGGAGAAGAGGAGATGAAGAAGTCCCCACGTACTTCAGGTAGAGCTGTTTGAATACTAGATTTGAACTTGTGTGTCCTGTTATTGCAGACTCTAAATTATAAGGTGGAGCTGCACCTCCTTTTTCCTGTTCTGTGGGTGGCTGCTGGGAAACCAACACAAAAAACTAATGTGTGCCAGATGAATAGTTTTGGCATCCCTTTAAATGTTCAGTTCTTTGTTCATCCAGAATTATCCCCTACAATTAACTTGAATTTGTGAATAGTTTTGACCATCTTAGTGGTATTTTTCAGTGAATGAAAATTTCTGTGGAAACATTCTATCTATATAAGTGACTTCTGAGACCCTAAAAAAATTAGGATGATAGATGGTCCTGTAGAAAGAAATGTTCAGTGGCTATTATCTGGCAAATGCCCCAGATACTTCCAAGTTCTCTGCAGGCAGTTTGACAAAGTATTTGGTTTTCCCACTGTAATTCTGTATTACTGAATTTTGCATAATTCAGCATTAGCCTTCTTAATCTGTTTTGATATGTCTTTTTGTAATAGCAAGGCAGTAAAAGCAAGACTTGAACCATGAGCATTTGGTTCCACTTGTCAGGAGGTTTCATTTTTTTTTTTTTCTATTTTCAAAGAAAGAATATATAAAACGGGGAGGGTTTAAAAATAAATTCCTTCTTAAGGGGTAGGACCTGGATTCTGAGTTTGCTCAGTAGTTGTACTGTTTCAGAGATAGTATAATCTTTATAGTTTTATAAGCAGGTTTGAGACACTTGGCTTGAATGCTTGTAGGTGACAACACCTGCCTAGTCAAACCACCAGAGCAGAAGCCATCTTTAAGTTCAGTTTTGTCTCAGCTCAGCAAAAGTCCTGGATGAGAATAATTTTAAATATAGGTGGGAATATGCTTAAAATGAGAACACTTCAATAGTCAGGCTGTGATGCTGGGGAAACTATATGTTATTTAAATCTTACGAATATCAGTGCAGACACTTGAGTTAATGTAGAATTATGGCTGAGAATTTAAATGCAAGGAGAAATAAAAAAAAAAGTCAGGAAATTCAAAGTGATGGTTACCAGAGCAACTATGATTCTTCCCCACATGTACTGTAGTAGTGCTGTATGCTCCTCAGTACTCCTAAGCTCTGATGTGTTAATATATACATGCAGTATAGCTGAGTTACTGTGGGAACCAAAGTTGTGGGGTATTTTAGGTGCAAATCCTTTGTAGAGTACCAGAGATGATGGGGGATTTTGCTTTTGTTTTAGCATTCACTTTTTTGTAATGATCATAAAAAAAGAGTCACTAAAGTCAAATAGTAGAAAATGAGAACATATAACCCTAAGAGAGAGCAAAACGCATGCAGGTCTTCTAGCACAGCAGTCAGACAAAAGCACAGGGTAGGAGGAGAGAGGTAGATTTTCATATGGCAGAAAATTATTATTTTCTTGCTCCTGGGAGAGGAAGTAAGCTAAAAGATTAGGTCAAACCCCATAAATTAAAAATTGTGGTTATAGCAAATGGGAAATGCTTTAAAGATAAGGGGCTAGCCTGAAGAGTAATGCACCCTTCCCACCAGCACCAGGCTTGCCAAAGCATAGCATTGGGAGGCAGAGCAGGAGTTGCCTGAGCTCTCCTGGTAGGCAAAAGCACCACTCCTGACCAGTTTCTCCTCCTACGTGGCACAGTGAGAGCTCCCCCTCCTGTTTTCAGCCTTACCTGAGCTTCTACATAGTATCAGTAATATTCATTAGTATTATAAAAACCTGTGAGGAGCGATGAAGCCTGTGGCTAACACTTCTGCATGGCTGAGAAAGGCCTTTTAGCTGAGAAGGAGAGAGATGGACCCTATGGCATGTTGTGCCTTTGGGCACTTGGGTCACCAAAGCAGGTGCTTGAGCTGAGTAGATACAAGACTAGTGGTGACATTCGGTGGAGCAGTTTGTAGTTTTTGTACAAATGTACAGTTCCTGTGGTCAAGAGGGAAGTTCTTTATGCTTTGTAACCAATGGGGACCTCGGCTTTTTCAGGCTTATTGCATTTTCAAGCCTTCCCCAGTCAACAATCAACCCCGTACAGTCAATCACTGTCTGTATACTAAACCCTGCAAAGTAGACCTAATAAATAGCTGTGGGGAAAGGGATGCTATGGTGATAAGAAGAAAATCAGGAAGTCTGCAAGACAAGGTATTATGCCTGCCTCCTTGTATCTCAAACCTTTTGGTGGCAATTGTATTCAAGCAGTCACATTCCTGTTGTATTAGCCAGAAAATACGATTGAGGTTTATTCTAGCTTCATGGTTTTTATGCCAGATACAGCACCTGATAAAGTGAGAGTATTACAGATAAGGTGATACCTTATCTAGTGTAAAGCAGCTGTACAAGTTGAACTGTCAGAATTGTTTGAGCTTAGATTAGATCAGTGATTTGTGTCATGTAGTCCTTGCAGTTTGGGTCCGGACATTAAAGTTGGATTTTCTAACCTGTCAATTCGAAGTTTGGGAACAGTCATGACAGAAAATAGGCAACTTTTAAACTTGCAGGCTGAGCCAGCATTTTTCACACCTTTGCACCTCGATTTTTTTGGTAGGCTAAGAAATAGGATAGTCTTCATCTAGTGTGCTGTGTATCCACCATGAAGATAGTAAGTTTCATTAACTGTTGAAATTATTCTTCCATGCGAGTAATCCAGAATTTGTATATTCTAATTTGTTGACTTCATCTCTAGAAATATAATTCTATAAAGAAGTAGCAGTTAGACACATAGCTGTGCAGCCAGCTTCAACCTTGCCTTTTTATCTGGATCTGGAACTCCTCAACAGAAATCAGAAAGCAATACTGAAGTTGTGGATGCTAACTAAGAGCTAAGATATCCATGACTCCTTTGAGTTATTACTGGAAATAGATATTTGATCGACACCATTTGCTTATTTGACTGTGATAAGTAGATCATAATAATCTGGGAAAGGTAAAAAGCCTTGTGGCTGTGCTGGTAAGGTAGGAAGTGGTTCATTGTCAGTACGTAAGCGAATTTGTTAAAGGATTCTTCATTCAAGTGACATAATCACCTTAACGCTTGTAGAGTTAGCTTAGGATATCTTTTTCAGAGCTGCTCTTCATGCAAAGTGGATCACCCATTGCTATCCACATTTAGAAAAATATTTGAATAACAGTTGTTTGCTGCCTTGTGACAGGTTTCCCTCCTCTTGATTTATTTTTGGGCACAGCCTCAATCTGTTTCTCCTTCAACAGCGCAATAGAATTAATTCCATAAATAACTTAGCACTATGGTGTATCATATCTAGCAGACAGATTTTTTTTTTTCCAGTGGATGTATTCTTGTGTAGGTTGCCACTGTTGGGTGGGTTTTTTTGCGTGACTTTTGGGTGAAGCTGCCATAATCTGTTGTTAATTTAAATGTCAAATTAAGAATGCATCTATGAGAGTCAAGGATCCTACCCTAGCTAATTATTCACTAGGGGGTCTGCATTCTATGTTAATGAGGTAAAACACGCAGAAGACCAAATAGCTGAACATCAAAGCTGCTATAAGTGAACATGTAAGAGATTTAAAACTAAAAAAGCCCTGTACAGCACTTTCTCAATACGTGTGGATAAAAAGGGAGGTACTTAGATGGCTTAAAGCAATAATAAAATATGAATTCAAATCCCTAAATGTCAGTGCAGTGAGGAAAGACTTCAGCTATCCACAAATCGGGACTCTGTGCACAGCACAGATGGAGCTATGCGAATGTGGAGGTGCAATGTAGTATTATCAATTTCCAAAGAGGGATAGGTCAGACTACTGAAAGGGTGTGAAATTTAGACAGCCTTAATGTATGTTAAAGAAACCTGCAACAAAACTGCTATTAGCATCCTCATTTTCATTTTAGTATTTGGGTTGGCAGTTTTTTGGATAACCACCGTAACAAGGACCGTGCATCTTTCATCTGCCTAAACTGGTAAGTTAAATGGTGTCTGTTCAGCAGGTTGACCTTACTCTGGTCCTGCATGCATGTCTGCCACCTTGCAGTGATGCTGATCTGATGTGTTAGGTAAGGGCAGCAGTTTCCCACTGGTCTTGAGCAAAGTCTGCCGAAAGCAGCAGCCTGGGAAACTGTGCTGGCAACCTGCATATTTGAGTAAGATCCTTGTGTTTTTTTACAATTTGAAAGCTATAAATGGTTTGGGATTTGGTTAAGAGGGACAGTATCTAGCCTGTTTCTGATAGTGTTAGCAAAGATGAGAGTACTTTTTGTAATGGTGAACAAGAGCAGGCAGTTATTGAGGTATTTTTGTGAACGCCTCTCTAAAATCAACGGAAAGTGTATGGGAGTGTTTATGCCCCTCTAGTGTTTTATTTGATCTGTAGACCATTATAGAATTAAGCGTTTAGTGGGCACTGAGCAATTCTGTGTTTACTGCAATGATATTGATAAGACTGTGAAATTGGCTGTTGCAAAGGATTGTAGAGCACAGAAAAGGGCCCTCTGGAATGGCTGACACCTCCTGCAAATCTAAAGAAATAATAAAAGTAGAAAATGTGTGTTGTGCCCAGAATACACAGATGATAACAATTCACCTGGGAAATACCTTCTGACTGATTCACTGATTGGTACATGGCTGATGGGATCAGAGAATAGTCAGGAAACAGTGGTGTAGAAAAGGAGGAGTTTTCCTTCTTTGAACTTTTAAATATTTTCCCTTTAGGGCCAGTTAGAAGATTTATTGTGAATCAGAAGTGGATGCTTTGTGTTTGTTTTATAAAAAATGCGATAAACATTCTTTATTTTGGTTTTGTTATGAAAATTCCCTTTCCTATTATATCAATCAGTCTTTACAGTAATGCATATTAACTTTCTTTGTGTGTGTATATATATAAAATATATATAAAAATTCACATTATACACTGTAGAATAATGAGGTGGTAGAATTTTAGCAGAGATTCTGGTATTGTTCATGCTTAGGTAAAACAAACTAAAAGACATCCTGGCCCTGGAAATAAGGACTTTGCTTTGTGGAAGCTTAGAGCTGTCTGTGAAGGATAAAGGATACCCCTGGACAACCAAGATAACACCATCATCCTAGCCCCTCTACCATATCTTTGAAACCTCCCCAGCATTGCCTGGCATCATAGATAAGTAACTATAGCAAGACTGACTCCAGGGACCTCAGGATCAATAGACAAGTATCAAGAAAGCTGCAGAAATTTGGTTGCTTTGCCAAGTTTTACTACAATTAGTAATTGGTAGTGTGGGTGCTAGTGATTAGTCAAATTGTGTTGTACCTGAACATTTGAAGGGTATGAGAACCCTGTGTAAAACTACATTCCTGTTGCCCCACTTTGGCTGGAACACCTCATGCATATGAATAAAAGTTTACCCTTGTAATTCTATACTTTTTGTCCTAACCTCTCTTCTTGGTCAGCATGGGCCAGTTGTGAATTTTCGTGACAGCTTCCACTTATCTTACCCTATACTTTTTCTCACCTTGCCTTTTCTTCTGTCTTTCAGTGCTTGGTGTTCTCACATTAATTATATCCCCCCCCCCTTCATTGCTACTTTTTTTTAAATTAAAAAAAAAAAGCATTCTTCATTGCATTCTCCTTTGACAGTCTCCAGTGATTTTTTTAATCTTCCTTTTCCCTTCAACTCTTTCTTAATCAATTCTTTCTTTGTTTTCTCATACCTTTTAAAATGTTCATGTTTTTCCTACTCCTTCTTGTCTTCTCTCTCCTTGTCAAGACATTCAATCTCTTCTCCCTAGATCTAGTATTCCTTGTCCCCTCTCCATGAACTTTTTCATTTAGTCTTTCTTCCCTGCAGTTACAACTTTCCAGTATGCTTCCACGTGCATCTAAGAGAGGAAAAAAAATATTTAATTCGCTCAGTACTGATTATGAACCCTCAGGCACGACTCTTCTCCATCCTTTACTAGCAGGTGCTTTGTGCGTGTACATAAAGTTGCACTGAGCAACAAGGATGGCTAATAATATTTCTGTGCACATTCTGATTCAAACAATAAATCAGATATGTGTTGAAGATTGGAGGGTTGAGTGAGATAATATTAGGCTCTTTTTTCCACCTCCTATTTTGAAATAAAGTGTAACCTTCCTGGCCTCCTCTGGTAATATGTTCTTGAATAAATCAAAACAAAGAAAAAACAGTTAGAAGAGGGAATGAGGTTGGACAGGTATTACACAAAAGAATGAAAAAAATCCTGTTGTTTTCTACTGAGACAATACTGGATCCATTATTAATTTCAGAGTTTTTTCCTAGCCATGTGAGCTACTGTGAATGAGTCAGGCTTTCAGATGTTCCACATGCATATAATATATTTTGCTGATTATGACTTCAACTTCTACTTAGCTATGTACGTGTCTTCTCAATGATTGATTTATTGACCTTGCTATTCAGTGAATGTGGAAGGAGAGGTTATAGATTTTTCTTTTCTTTTTTTCCTTTTTATATGATTATATTTTAGTCTGCCTATTTGCATGGTCTAAATCTCTGTATGTTCATTTAGCATTGTCTGTTGCAAGGATCTGAAAATCATACGAGACTCAAAACTAGGCTGTTGAACAAAAATCTGTGATTTTTATTCTGAACTTTTAGGCACCAATACTTTTGTAATTAGTTGCCCCAGAACGGTGAGCAGATTAGAAGCATAAATGCCTTCAAGGGGGTTTAGACATACTAACAGGAGCTTACAATAGACACTGATATCCTGATTCAAATGTAACCCTAGTCTGGGAGGTCTCTCGAAGTTGAAGGCTGCTTGAAGCTGGCAGGGCAAGTTGAATTGCCTTATACTTGTACTGATCTTTATTCTGTGAATATCTGCTGTTGGATTTTGCCCCTCAAACAAAGCAGACTGTGAATTTTGAACTCTTCTTCAACAGTTGCATGAAGCATGTCTGGTGATTAACACATATCGACAAACCTGTGTTTATAGGCTACAAGATGATGTAGGCGATCTCACTTCCATACCTGTAGTTTTCTGAGTGTCTATGAGATTGGCTAAAACCATCACAGATCCTGGGATTTAGGAAAAAACATAGGGTTGGCAGCACTGGGTAATGTATGGTGAGTCTGACTTTCGAGAAATATGAACATCTATATTTTTGGTTTTCTAAAAACACAGTATTTCCTGTTCCATGGTACTGCTGGATAGCATGAGCTAGAGGTTGTACAGGATGTTGCCTTACATGCCTCAGCCTGCCTTTCAAGCTGACAGAAAACAGCGTGTGCCTGTATTGATCACAATGTGCTTTCTCTTATTCAGAGAGGGAATTTTGTATTCAGAGCTTCTGTGAGGTGAGCTTTCTATAATTTTGGGTGTAGCTACAGTTGTTTGAGATTGACTAAGACGTATTTTTTTGAACATTGGTTTCTTTGTAAGCATTGTATAGCCTGATGTTGATCATGCTTGTTTCCTAGTGCCTCTGAAGAAAGGTGAGGATCCTTAGACTTTCTGGAGTGATAGATCTTTTCCTATCGGCCCCAATGTGCCAAACTGCAGCTCTTCAGCCTCGCTTAGGAGAAAAGGGATTGTGAGCAGCTCTGTAGGACGGGAGCCATCAGCATTGCTGCCCTGGGTCCTCAACAATCCCATCTGGGTCCAATTACAGAGCTCTTATGCACAGGCTTCAGCTGAGTTGAGCACACCATCACCTCTAAGCATGTGTTTAAATTGCCAGGACTGTGTGCTCTGGTACCGACCTGGAGTGAGGGTAACACCTCGGGCAATATACCAGTCCAGGGATGTGATGCAGCCCACGAGCAGATCTGTCACAGCCTCTGCTATGATTAGTTGACACCATGAAGCATGAGATAGCATTTGCTTTCTGTGCTACAGGTACAAGATGATGTGCCCTTCTTTTTGCTCTGGTGGTATGATAAACAACTGTATTTCATAAACTGGCATTTCCAAAGAGGTGTCGCTTGTTGAACTGAAGCCAATTAACACAAAGTTTAACCAGCAATGGCATATAAAACTCTAAAGCTAATTAATTCTAATGGTGAAAACCCAGCTTAAGAATGATTTGGTGTCTTGGAGCATTAATATATCACATGCTTTAGTTTCATTTTCTGCAGCCCTGCTTACCCTAGAGAATATCAAATTTTGACCTTTATTTAAAATGAGATTACTTAAAGGTGATCATTAGTTCAACACAGGTTATATAAGGGATATAGTTAGAAAACCATCTCTTCAGTATGATGGGAAGAACTGAGGGTCTGTAATAGTTGGAAGATGCACCCATAAGCAAATAAGAAGAAAAAGTAATGAAATTTGGTTTTCAGTTGGCTGAATTTAACAGAAGCATATTTTAATAGGCTAAGAAGAAATAGAAGATTGTCTCACATTCTGGCAAACAAATTATTGTGATGAGCTTCTTTTCAAAACACGAAGTCTTGGACTGAATCTTTAGCACTGAGCAAACTCTCAAATACTCATATGTGGGATTCCATCACTGTGGTTTGAGTGACACTCAGTACTCTGTTCCCTGCCTTTTGGAAAATTTTCTTTTGAATTAAAAATTACTTCCTTGTTTTTGCTTAGCCAATGAGTCCATTAAGGACATTTCGTCAGCAACCAACCTTATCTTTTTCTGGAAAAAGCAATTATGCGTTGTCAAATACAGGTAACATATGACAACTCAAGTATCTAATATATGCACTGTACGTGCTTGGCTTTGGAGAAGGACTACTTTTGTTTCAGCATAGGAATCCCATAACAGTAAAATCTGATCCATTAACATAGAATAATCCATTTACATAGGTTGCATTGGGTTCAGATTTTGTCAGTTACTTGCTCCTAGAGTGAGTCAATTATAAGTTACAGTGAATATTCACCAAATTATTTACCTTTAATATTAAAGTAATATACAGTACAATAACTTCTTAGCTTATTAAATTTCTGTAGCTTGAATCCTTCCAAGTTTTCCTCTTTGTATGGTATAAGACCTGTTGAGATGATTACATTAATAATACATTACTATAAAAATTAAAGTGCATCACAGAGAACATGCTAATAGGTTTCATTGATTTAAACTTGTAAATGGGTGCTAGCAATCAGAAGCCAGGTGCAAATCTGACTTCAAATGAACTGATAGTGATAATGGTGCCAAAATAATCAGCAAGATTCATAACTCTGCTGTTGAGGGGGAAAAATATTAAGTATAATGAAGTTACTTAGAATTAAACTTGAAGAAAAATGTGAAGTTCATGCACTGAAATTTTGCAGACATGTTCTTTTTTGCTGTTATGAATTTAAAACTCAACTTAGTAGTTTCACACTTTCCTATTTAATTTGTCTTTTGAATTTGGTTTCATATTTAAAGATCTAAAAATAATTCTGGGGTAAGATTAGTTTTATCCTATGCAGATGGTGGAAGTAATTTTCCTAAGAATGAATTTAGATTTCAAGGCATCAGAAAAACAGTGAATATTTAGCACCACTGAAACGCCATTAGGTATTGTTAGCCTTACTGCTTCTAGTTGCAAACAATGGTACTGTCCTTTAAAAATGGGGGAAATGATAATATCCTTCATCTTCTCAAAGAAAACAGAGCAATCAACAGAAAGCCTGGCTGTCATTGATATGTAAGGATTATTTTGTTTTATTAACAAATAGGAATGCATTGTGCTTTGTAGAGATCTGGGGTCATGTTTTTATCTGAGTCTCTCTAAGTTTTGATTTACAGGTGCACTTTAAGGTCACTTTGAACTTGAAAGTGACTTTGAACTTGTGTATGTGCTGCCATTAAAATTTGGTCTCAGAGACAATGTTTTTAAATCAATTAATGTTGAATCTTCAAATGTAAAGTTTACTGCTGCATATTAGATTTCTTTTAAGAGTTTGCTCCTGTCCAGAGTGGACCACATTCAATGTTGTGTATGAAGAGTGGAAGCTTGTAGTCTGAAAATGAGGGTATCATCGAGTGTTTTCTGGTGACTTCAGATACTATGATTCGGATACCTTTTTTTTGTTGTTGTTGTTTTTCTTTTCTTGCAGATGTCTCATACAGCTTTAGTATCCCATCAACAACTTGAAGAAACCTACTCATTTATCGTAACTTTTGTTTTGGATTTTTTTTCATAGATTTTTTTTTTAAGGTTGTTCCTGTCTCTGTTATAGCATAGCCCTTCACAAGGCTTATCTGGAATCTCTGAAGGATGCAGGGGAATATTGATATCTTAAGTGTACAGACCTGAAGATAGAAATGGAGGCTTGTGGAAAATCACAGAGGAAACTGGTATCAGATCTGGAAATTGAATCCAGATTTTAGCACATAACTGTAACAATATACATCAGCTGGCTACTATCCATGTCCTTATTTCCTGCAAATTTAAATTTTAGGCAGGGAGCTTTGGAGATACTGGGCAAGATCAGACTATTGAGATTCTTGTGGCTTTTTGTAGAGAACTTTAAGTCTATAATATACCAGTCTTCCTTTTTACAACGGGTAGTTTAAATCTGCATGAAGGTCTACCCTGTGAACTTGCCAAGTAGCTGAACCAGATGTGCCTTGCTACACAGAGATAAAGCAAGAACCTCTTTGAAGAAAAAGAGAAAAATAATGAAAATAGAGAAGAGAATCCAGCAAAAGCAAATATGGGAATGGGCACATTAAATATATCTTGAAATATGGTGGTTCATGAATTGCTTGTTTGGTTTTTAGCTAGAACATAGAAAAGGATAGGAAAAAAAGACAGGCCTCACATACGGGACTGAGTCAGCATGGGACTTCATTGCTTATTTTGTGTACTGGGGTATGGGTATTCCCACATGTGCTGCTGTTTAGATAGTGGACTAACAGTGAAGAGTTACTGGTGACTGTCCCTCACTAACGGGGAAGAGCTGCCACTCAGCCATCTACCCCCTCTCACACCCAAAACATGATTCTGTATATTGCTAGTGCAAATATAGGCCTAAAAAAATGCAAGAATAGCTGTGCTTGTTTTTCTGCTGCCAGAGGATTGTTTGTCTCTGTAGCATTTTTGTGTCACTTGGATTCTACCATTTTAAAATCTTTTTCTGTGGGTGTGTGCTTTGGAAATATCCAATAGACATCTAACACAGCGTGTATTGTAAGCTTGGTAATCTTTTATAAATTTAACTGCCCTGTAAAATTTGACAAAAGCATAAATGCAAATGACTTGGCTTGGCAGGCTGCTTAACTTGGGCTTTGTGAGCTGTCTGGGAGGCTGTATGCATGTGGGGGAAATTGCGGATTAATAGTAAAGAGGATGGGTTTTTTAAAAACTGGCAATGAATGTCAGGACAATATATTAACTCTGAAGTCCTCTAGTCTTAGTTAAATCATACACTGGAAAAGGAATAAGTCTCTATTAAAGTGTTATGGGCTATATAGCTATTTAACACCTTTGTTTGCTCTCTTGCCTGTGGTGGGGCTTCAGGAAGAAGGCAGCTGCCTATTTGCCTTGTCCTGCCTGCTGTGTGCCGGGTTTGATGAGGGCTGTGGTAGGAGGGTGAAGGCTTGTTCCCAGAGCAGGGGGGAAAGTGAATGTGCAGGAGGATGGTAATTCCTGGGACCAGCAAGGAGAAAACACACGGGAGGCTGCTGTGGTGACTTTCCCTCTGGGTCTCAAAAGAGTCTGGGGGGGGCAGGGGGCAAGAAGCATTGTAGAGGGTGAAAGCACGAACAAAAGGATCCTTTTGGAAAAGGCAGACTGAGCAGAGGGGAGACTGGTTTGCAAGTTTCTCTTACTGTTATCTTGTCTTACCCAGCAGAGAGGAGTTGCTTCTGTTTTAAAAGGCCCTAGCTTATATTATAACAAAACCCAGCACTAGAGACTCAAAGACCTTTTGGCTTTTTTTGGGGTGCTGAGTGTAAGAAAAGATGGCCTTTAAAGGCCACGCTCAGTCAGGGACCCATTGGACAAAGATCCCTTATTTTTGAGACCTGAGTTTGTAGAACCAACCTATTCCATCTAGTTCACATCAGTCCCAAAACACTGCAAATGGTTGTGACATAAGTACCTATAGGTACCATACGTTACTAGTAAAAGGTTGATTCAAATCATATTTTGTTGCTGCATCATTTATTTCACTAGAAACACACTTAAAATTCAGACTGGGAAGCAACGTTCTCTTTTTCTTAATCTTGCCCTGGAATGAATTTTCTGGTGTTCTTTTTATATAACTGAGGTTTGGTTAAACAGGAAAAAATAAAATGTGTTCGAGAGTTCATATTAGAAAGCTGTGTGTGTAGATGAGGTTTGAAAAAATACAACAGTTGATTACACTTGAGGTGGTGGTGGGAGACTATAGAGGGCTGTTGTGTTTACCTGCAGTGTCCTGTTCTTTTGCGTACAATACACAAGGGAAAGAAAACGGGAAAAATGTTCCAGAGCATCATTTTTTTGGACTCAGAAGCATGTCTGATTAATTTCTAATACAGTAGTGGCAGTAGCATTATATATGCTCCACATGTCTCACTTGTCCTTTTTGCCTACTGATGTTCAAATACAAATTGGTAACTCAGTCTTTTTTTTTTTTTTTACACAAAACATTCATTGAAAGGAAGTTCAAAAACATGAATGCTAGTCATGAGTTCATTATTATAAGATTATTCTCTTGTGCATTCTGTTTATTTCACTGACAGCACTGAATAACATTACTGGCCTTCTTAAGCAACACCATGTTATTATTATTATTGCCTGGTGTATTTAATTGTAACATTCATTACAAATTTTATGAGGTGTGGATTAAAGGTAAAGATCTCTGGAGCTGAGCTGCCAATAATCATGCTGCGGGTTTCAATTATAAAATAATTCCTCCAATTATTCTGCTTAATTTTAGGAAGCAAAGGTCACAGGAATAAATTTTCTTTGTGTGAATAAACACTGGGGAAATTATTGAGGACCTAACTGTTATTATATGAGATGACAGTCCATTCTGTCAATCTAAATACTTGCAGGTCACCGTGATGGCAAATCTCTGTGCAGTTTTATTAGCAATGATGTTAGTGGTCAGAAATTTTAAGGGAGCCTTTGAAAATGCTCCCAGTAAAGCCACTGCAGGATCCACAGGCTTTGCTGCAAGCACAGGTAGATCAAGGCTGAGTGTTTTGGTGAATTTCATCTTTTTTTTTTTTTTAATAGTATGGGAAGGACTAGAGTAGTATGTTACAGATATGTGGAAGTTCTTACAGCTCCTTTGCTGTGTCCTGTGTGAGACTGCATCAGTAGTGGTCCGTCAGCTCTCTGCCTTGATTTATGAATAAAAATATTTTCCTACTATAAAAGATGAGGAAGGTTGGTTGATGCTTTTAGTTTTTCCAGAGACTCTGAGAAATTGCTACAATTTAGGAATAGCACAGAATATTACTAAATTTTAGTATTTTAATGACAAGGTCTTGGGAAATTACTACTTTGGGTATTTAGTGATCATCCTATGCTTCTGCTTCACTTGAATGTTAAACAATTCTGTAGATATTGTACTTGCTGCTTGCAATTTCCGCAGCCATTAACCACATAATGTAATGTGTAGAGTGAAATGATGTCAGGAGACTCTTCAGGTGCTCTTTTTAGATACTGTCATTCAAATCCTCAGGAGCTGGAGGCTGCCATGGGGCACTAGTGTGTCTGAGCCTGGAGCAGGTGGCCCAGGGTGGTTGGGGTGCCCTTGGAGACCTTTGAAACACAACTTTGCAGGACCCGTGCAGCCCAGTCTGACTTTGAAGTTAGCTTTGCCTTGTGCAGGGACTTGTACTAGGTGGCCTCCAGAGATCCCTTCCAGTCTAAGTCCTTTTATAATCCTATGACTTGGCCTAAAACATGCTCTTCCCCACTTCTACCTGCCCTCTGTTCTGTCTTCCTATATATTTCCTACCCTAGTTCCTTTGCTGAGAAAAGTATGCACGTCAGAACCAACAGACTGTAACCAAAAGCGTAAATCTTCATTGTCTCAGTTAGTTTTGCTCTAAATGCTGTCTCACCATTGTGGATGCGTATACGGAGGTGTTCGTAATGGCTAGTGGAATATAGATGAGTGAAAATACATGATGTTATATAAAGACTGATACTTGGGAACATGGGAAAGGATAAGAAAAGATAAAAGGCATCCAGTTTTTCAGAAGAAAAGCTGCCATGGAGATCTGTCAAGATGAGACCTTTGGGTGGGAAATGAAGAACAGTTTTATTCCTGTGTATAAATAGAATTCAGAGCTCCCAGACGCAGTGAAATAAAAAAGCAAAGAGATTTGTCACTTGGATGTAAAGGAAACATGGGAGATTTATGTCCTTACACTAAAAAAAATCTCATATATAAGCCAGCCAACCATTTTAGTTTTGTCAAATGGGAGGGGAATAATTATTCATTCTGGTTGATGTTCTATAAAGGAATGTGCTTATTCAAACTAGATGCATCTGATCGAAAATGAAAAGCTTAGCCTTTTCTGCCTTTATAAAAATCTGATTCCTTTCTTTATGGTGACAGTTAAAAAGAAGAAAAAAAAATATTAGTAAGGGTTATCCTACCCACCCCCTAACCAAAATCTTTTTCTACAGAGCAAAAAAAATCATTGTAATTAATTTTAAGTTGTTAAATATAAAAAGCAAAAACCCTAGGGAATAAGAATTGTAAGTGAAACCTAACTATAGAGTTACAAGATGAAATGATTTGGGATATGCCTTGGATCACCAAGGGATGGAGATCTTCATCTTTGGGAAGCACTATTTTAATTTTCCTCTGAATTATTCAAATGTGAGTCCATCTACACGTACCTCGGATGGGGAAAAAGTCATATGAGAATCTTATGAAAGATGGGCTTGGTCCCGGTGATGGCTGGACTCTAACAGGTGCTCTAAAGTAATGGCAGGTGGGGTCAGTGCTGGAGTCCAAACAACCTGGTGAGAACACAGGAAGGGAATTTTTAAAACGTGAGACTGCTGCCTTCCCTTATTTTTCAGAAACTTTAATGGGACCTTGCCAACCCTTAGGTTGTTCTTGCTGGTCATGGTCATTTGACATGTCACTTCTACAGTGTTTGTTGGAAGGGAAAGACTGCTGTTGCCAAACTTAAGCATAGGAGCATATTAGACTCTCTGCAAAAAGATTTGTGTGTTTATGGGTTCTCTTGTTACTATCAAAGACTCTACACTTTCATATAGCTGAAGCATAATTTTCATACTTTTAGGGATTTTACTTAACTGCTTTGTGATTGTGTCTGAAGAGCCAGTTCTAGCTGACTTTCCTAACAAATTGTCTGTGTAGTTCATTATGATTTTGTGTCATGTAAGAGTTATTAAAAATGAGATTGCTCTTTACCAAAAAATTGTATTTTTTTCCTTCTGCCTATACTTTCAGAATTTGAGTATGTGAAAATGTTTCGAGGTTTCATGGAGGTGATTCTTTTACGCATTTCTTTCCTCATTGAGATGATGACGTACACTATGTATGTAAGCAGAGATTGGCTTTTACTGCACATCATCAGGACATTACATCGTGTTGTAAATATTGCTCATCCCTTATAACACTGGCTGAGTTCAGATTGTACTTCTTTCTTCTACACTACTGGAGTGTGGGCCTCCCTATGTGTGATGGTTTTGGCTGGGATAGAGTTAATTTTCTTCATAGTAGCTAGTATGGGGCTGTGTCTTGGATTTGTGCTGAAAATAGTGTTGATAATACAGGGATGTTTTAGTTACTGCTGAGCAGTGCTTACACAGAGTCAAGGCCTTTTCTGCTTCTCACACCACCCCGCCAGCAAGTAGGCTGGGGGTGCAAAAGAGGCTGGGAGGGGACACAGCCGGGACAGCTGACCCCAACTGACCAAAGGGATATTCCAGACCATACGATGTCATGCTCAGCATATAAAACTGGGAGAAGAAGGAGGAAGGGGGGGACGTTCGGAGTGATGGTGTTTGTCTTCCCAAGTTACCATTACGCGTGATGGAGCCCTGCTTTCCTGGAGATGGCTGAACACCTGCCTGCCCATGGGAAGTTGTGAATGAATTCCTTGTTTTGCTTTGCTTGCATGCACAGCTTTTGCTTTACCTATTAAACCGTCTTTGTCCCAACCCGTGAGTTTTCTCACTTTACTCTTCTGATTCTCTCCGTCATCCCACCAGAGGGGAATGAGTGAGTGGCTGTGTGGTGCTTAGTTGCTGGCTGGGGTTAAACCATGACACTGTGCAGGTGAAATCTAAAAATCAGAAAATAAATAACCCTAAAAGTGTTTACAAATGGAAGGCATCAAACAAGCTGGTAAAAACTGTGTTTAATATGTAACGTGTATTAAAGTGTCCTTACCGTGTGTGAGGTTAGATGTGCTTTAGTGTATACTGGGCAAATCCATTGCCACCTCATGTATATATGAAACCATAATGAGATTAGTGGGGAATTAGCTTAAAAGAGTTAACATCTTCAATTTGAAGGAGACATGTAAGGCTTCCTGTGACAGTGGGAAGCTCTAATGAGAAACTTTTCAGTGATCCCTGTGATCTGGGGAAAGGAAAGGAGGAGGAGGGGGGTTAAATATCTGTAAAGGACTGGTAAAAATCTCTTACTGGATTCTCTAAGTAAACTGCATACTGTCTACCGAAATAATTGTATCAACTAGTTCCAATGTGTTTTCTGACAGGATGTGTCTGAAAAGTGGAAACACTCTTTTATACTTTTAAAAAGTCATGCTGAATTAATGTTAAAATATAATATTCTTTTTAATGACAATGGCATTCTTGTAATAGTGTATTTCTCAAACTACTTTAGTGCTTTTTCTTAGTAATAATTTTGAGCAATTTTTAAAAAGTACTGAAGTTTCTTACTGTTGTGAAATACAAGAGAAACACATAAACATGGTATTTTGACCATTATCATATTTAAAACTCCATAATAAATGAGTAAAAAGAACCATAGCACTAGTTCAGAGTCTGAGCCCACTTTAATATTCCGGTGATACCTTAAGAAAAAGGAGAAAATTTGTGTATAAAACCTCACATCAGCTATACTTTTTCATGTAAGTAATGAAAGTCAAATTCAAATGGATAAAAATCTTTACCTAGGATGGGTGAGTTATGCAGGTAATATATGACGAACATTTATGAAATGCCTTTTTTTGTCTTGTGCTTGTCTTGAAAAGTCATTTACTGTCATCTTCATGGTTGTTGTGATCACTGTTATAGAAAGTATTTCAACATTCTCATTCTTCAAAATGTTTCCATGAATCTGACAGTTGGTACCCAAATAAAGTCATTACCTAAAGCAGCAGCAGAGAAGAGAATGTGCTGCTATTATTACTTTTGAAGAGAAGACTTATTTTTAAACTCTGCTCAGCCTGCTATTATGTGCATGCTGTTTTTACCTTATTATTAAAATATCACAACAGAGATCAAATTCAACTGTGATGAAGAATATGCCATCTGTATTTAATTCTATTGCTTAAATTATGGTATGGTAATAGTCACGTGGAAAAAAAAATATCAGTCTCTTTTAAGAACTTTTTCAGCTTGTATAAAGACCTGGCAGGGCTTAAATATTCATAGTTTTTCCTTTTTGGTTTTATTGAGACAGAATGGAAATGCAATTATTTGGGTCAAGTTTTCAGGTGTATGTGAAATGTACCAAATACAAGTGGTTTGGGAAGGCATCCCACCCTAAACATGGGGCAAAGAGGGATTTGGTTAGCTGTCACACAGCATGGCGTGCCTGAAGGAACCTCTAGTTGATGCTAACAGTGACAGCCCCACCAGAGGTTTTGTAGGCACATAGAGTGAGATGATCTTCTGTCCCATATGTTTCTGGAGTATTAAAAAGGGACGGAATGAAAGTCCATGGCTTTGTCCTGTCTCTATGCTATTCTCTTGTGTTATACAGATTTGTGTTTCAATAAGCTCCATTGAAACATGTGGAAGTTGTATACGCTGCCATTTTATAATCCAGGAAATAACCATCTGTGGTGTGGGTGTGAGAGAGGCTAAGAGATAAGGAGGGAGGTGAAGCTGTAATTCCCCAATGTTCTTGCAAGTGGCATAGGAATAGCTGTGGTAATGTAATAGGCAAAGCAAGGTAATACTTGGATATTGCACTAGCTTATTTTCTTTACTTGCCAGCAGTAATGCAAGATCATAGAAGCTTGATTAAGGTACTTTCATTACTCCTAAAAAGGTACTAAACAGTTAAGTGGAAAGATTTTGTTTTTAACAGAAGATCTAGTAGATGTACCAATAACGGCTGAAGCGTGGTTGCCTTAGTCTTCAGAAATTGCATTCATGTGGAGGAAAATGATATCTCTCACCCAAATATTCTTTCACCCCACTTCGTGGCATGGGCATACATAAATGTCCTAGTGAACTAGGATGAATGGGAAGGCTATCGTTACAGTAGAAAAAATTTGATCCAGTTCCTTGTGAAGTCTGTGGAAAGAGTCCAACCAACTTTCCTAGAAATTGGAAAGTAGATAAAAAACTCAGTCCATAGGAAGCAAAGTTTTTGCATTTTTCTTTTCAAACTTAACTGAGACTGATTAAGCACTTCTGTGCTCCAATTTTTTTCAGAGAGCAGTAACTTTTGTCACCCTCCTCCCCTCTTCTGCCTACAGAAAATCTGGTTTTGCTGGTGTATCTTGTTCTGTGTTTTTTTTTAATGCAAGTATGATGATACAACATATACCTGCCTTATTTGAGGGGTGATTGTGTGCTCTATTCGGATGAAATGACCTCATTCAATTTGTTACACAGGAGAAAATGTTAGCATAAACTGTATTTTTCTCTAGATACCTTATTCCAGTGGCTTGAGACTAGATTGGGGGCTGTTAGTTCTAACTTTGTTGGAAAAGTGTATAACCATTCATTCTATGGGATAGCAGAAGTATAGCTAAGAGAAGGACTGTAGATGTTTACTGTCTGAAAATGCATTTTTTGCTTACATGTAATAAAGCTAGGAGCAAATAAAGTAATGCATTGTCTAGAATATGGCACTTCGTACAGTGGATACAAAACCCTGTTGTTATCCTCCTAGCTGAGCAAAGCAGACCTGAAAATGTTGTGGACTGCTGGCTGGATATCTGCTTCAAGTGCATGTCTGTGTTGCTTTAAAATGCAGAGGTTTAACATCTCTGAGATGAGGACTGAGGTGGAGCAGGTTGAATGCTTGTGTGTATTGGGCTAGACACAACCTCGACACTCTTGATCTAGTTTGCCAACAAGCTGTTGAGCTATTCCTAGATATAGTTAACTGAAATGGCAGGAAGGGGGTACCTAATGCAGAAGACTAGCTGTCCTTCTTGGCCTTGTATTCTGTTGGTGTGAAGAGTATGTTCCTGGAGAGAGCAGTGAGGATGAAAGGAGGATACAAGGGGTGCTTTGCCCTTGATGTCATTAGTAGGCTAGTGCCAGGCGGGTGGCTGTGGAAAGCTCTCAGCCTTAGAATAAGAAATGTCTGGCATCGTTGCTAGCACTTGTATTTATTAGGCAGAGAATAGGCATATTTCTGTGACACCTTCTACTTTGTCAGATTCCCAACCTGCGCTAGCCTGAGGCCAAGAGCACTGAGCCTTATCATCCCCTGAGCAACGTCATAGTTGGTGCTCGGTATGAACCTGAACCATAGCAGACTACTTCTTGCCAGAGGTAAAACTAGATGGTTTCACAGGCCCTGTGCGTGGTCTCATTCATCTGCAAGACACTGAGCTCTTTGCAGGTATCGTACCTGGAAAGAACTGGGAGTGCAGGGAGTACCTCCACTGGGTGAAGATAACAACCTTTCCTGACCTTCTCTGCACCCCACTTTTAAAGTCACTGCTGAACAGATTTATTTTTCATAGAATTTTTTTTCATGCTGTAAATTAATGGGGTGGGGACAACACCAAATTTCACCAAATGATTTAGTGAATACTGCTGGGCAACTCTGTGAAGAAGACTGTGCTTGGAAGTTCCTATTTCCTACTCAGGGGTGTTTAATGAGCCTTTCCCTTTTTTTTTTTAATTTTTATTTTTTTAAGGCCTGGATATTTCTTTTTGCTTTAAGGAAAAATTACAATCCAGAACATGTAATATTATCAGCTGTTAGCTCATTGAGTTACCACTAATACATCTTCATATTTGACTTACAAACATATTGGGGGTGTTGGCTTATGGGAGAGCAGCTGTGAAAAGGTCAGTCCTGGCAAATGATTCATCATGATTAACTTACTTTCATCTGTTGACTAGTAAATGTTTATATCACCTGGAGACCAGGGTGCATTAGGAACAAAGGATAAATACGAAGTGACAGAACAAAATGACTTGATAGGGCCTGACAACAGATTTGTTAAATAATGTTCCCTGTAAATATTTTGCCTCTGTTATCTGATTTCATTTCCAAGCATATAGATAAAACACAGTGGTGAACCTGGGAAAGGGACAATTCTTCTAACTGCTTCAAGCGTGTCACTCACATGAGATATCAGGAAGGTCAGCAAAAACTGTATGGAAAAGACTGAGTGGGAGAAATAAATAATACACATTTCCTGTGAATCTGAAAAGGGGAACCCTCTTGTCTTAAACTTCCTGGGCAGCTCCACCAAACGGTTTTCCCTTTTTTTCTGGTTGACGACCTGGCTCTTAAAAGGGCTTTGTCAAGGTCTTTCCTAGCTTTCTCCAAGCAGTTTCACAGCAGGTTTGGAGGTCCTTTAAGGCTTGGCTAGTTACCCTGGAGCTGTTGATTAGGTGTTGTATTTTACCTTAGATTAAAGCACAAAAGCACCTACTTCATAGTATTAAGACAGGTCATATTGCTTGTTCTCCAGTATGCTTAACTTCCTGTTAACCTCAAAATGTCTGACAAGTTCTGCTACAGTTGCTATGACTGGGGGCGAAAAAAAAAATTCAGTGTGTGTGAACAAACCTATACGATACCTCCTCAGGCACACAAAGCACCATGCAAGATGTGAAAATATGGGGGTAAGCTTAGCTATGGGATATGTCAGCTGAGGGCATGGTACCCCAGCTGCTGAAAGGCAGAGACCAGTATCGCCTGCAGTGCGAAAATGCTTGCCAGGTCTTTGCAGAATATTCACATTTGTCTCCTGTGGGGAGAACTTAGCGGCAGTTTGTTTCAAGGTCACTTAAGATGAGATGAAACAGTATGTTTGGCAATCAATTAAAGAAGGTACCGTGAGAGGAGCAACAGCTTGAACTGTGCAGAAGTTATAGTCAGTGCTGTTTGTAGTCTCTTAAGTTGAAAGCTTCTGTTTTCAAAGTAGTACTGGCAGAGGTTAATGATATTGGACAACATAGCCAGATGTAATTGCAGGTACTCTAAGTTGAGAGTTCTCAAGAGCTTATGTTCTTGTAGTGGGTACAAATGCGTGGCTTTATTCCTTCCCCGATAAGATTGTGATCTTATCTTTGTATACAATATAATGTTAATTTGATTATAATATTACTAACTGTGGTGCTTTTCTTGACAATGATGATAATGGGTATGAGGAAGTCTTGATCTTTATTTAAGAACATACAGTGGCAAGACAGGAGTATATTTAAAATGGCTGATGTCTTACCTATCAAGAAGCATCTAAATTGATGGGGTTTAGAGGCTGTTTCATTAAAGAAGGCTATATAAATTAAATTATTTTCATGTTTTGCTTTATCTTGTACATAGAATTCACCTGCATTTAAGTGGAATGTAACCTCTGCTTAAAAACATTGAATAGAAACATTCAGAATTTGCAGGAAGAAAAGAAGATGTTTGACTGAGTGAAATCTGCAGCGTTTGTGGATGACCTTACCTAAACTAAACAAAGATTTAATTACCAATTTCAATTTCTCTGTATTTTCAGAGTTGACTTACACCTCAAATTCTGTTTGAACTGAGGCCTTAGGGGTTTCTTAAATACAGTACTTTAACTAACTTTTTGAAAGTCATTCAAACTGGTGAGAAACTAGCCAAAACCTAAATGCTTACATTCACTCATTCTACTTTTTATACCAAATTCCTCCTACCATATAAAATAGAAATTTAGTAAGTGATAATGCCCTAATGAAAGGCTTTTTTTAATTAAAAGAAGCTTAATTTTCCTTCCATTCAGCTTAATATGTATTCAAAAAACATGTAGCAACATGCTTATTTATAACATATTAGGGATGAGGGGAAGGAAATTGATAGGATAAACTTTCAAACACTTGCAGCTTGTTTGGACTCCTTTTAAATAAAAGTGGGAAAGCAAGGATTTTTTTTTCCAGTCTAAATCAAACTGAATGCATAATGCCTGTTTATTCTGAAACCACTTACCATACGTGCTTAGGTCCCAAGTAGTTCTTAACAATCAAGAAATATTTGGAGAACCATGTTTCAGAGCAGATTTTAAGGAATTTCCCTAAACGTTGATGTAGGCAGGGTTAGGTACCACAGGAGACTCTGGTTTTGATGATGAAGCCATTTTAAGAAGTTCCTGCTTGCCCTGGGCCACTCCTGCACAGAAAGTTGCCATTTGTTCATTGGCTTGGTAGGACTATTTTTGGAGCTGCACTGTAAATGAGCTCCTTGGAAAAAAGCTGCGTAAAAAGTGGCACAAAAGGAAGAGGATTTCCCCCTTTTCATATATTTGAATGCAGTTACTTAAGCTGATGTGCTTTGTTAAACTGATGTAAGCGGTATGGAATTGTCTCCCTTATAGTACTCTACATTGATTTTGGACTTTTAATGTCAGTGGAAGTACATAGTAAAACTGTCATATGTAGTTCCATAAAATCAGCTGGTTTTAATGAGCTGCTATGTTAATTTAAAACATATTCACCATGACAAAGACACACCATGTAATTGTTGAATCTCCTTTGTGTTTGTTATAATTGAATATTTAATTATAATTTTAAAATGATAATATAGTTAACATAATTTATTTGAGAAATCCATATTACTATCCTTAATTACGTTATTTCTAACAGTACTGCACATTAAAGATAGTCTGATAAGGGTTCACACGCTTCTATTCCTTGGTGTTTGCCCCCTAGACATCTGATAGTAATCCTTAAATTTCTGAGGAAAAAATCTATCATTTCAACATTATGGAAATGCATGTACTCTGGCAAATCAATCCCATTAACCTCTCTTACCCCAATGTTTTTTCTTATTCATAGCTTTTTGCATGAAACTGCAAATGCATAAAACTAACACTAAAGCAGGTTTAAATCCTTGCAATCTGTTCTGCTTTTGGGATGTTTGTATCCCTGAAGATGTTCTAAAATAATGTAATCCAAGTACAGTGTATATTGGGTTGTTCATTTTTAAAGACTCATCTTCGAAGAAATATCTGTTGGATGGTATAAACTTCTGGTTCAGCCAGACGTCCCAAAGCTAAAACTGAACTGGAGTCCTTCTACAGTCATGCCTATTTATATCTTGTGTAAACTGGAAATATTTGGGGTATAAACATACTGAGAAACACTGACAGTATTCTTGAGGGAACTGAGGATGTGTCAGCTCTGTCACTCACAAAGGGACTGTCTGTGAAGGAGCTGGAGTGGAAAAGCCAGCTCTCACGCCAGCTCTCAGGATGTGGGAGCCTGGTTCCATGTGCCAGCTCTGTCTCGGCAAGGGTCACATCGGGAGCGCGCGTCTTGCCACAGACCCCAGCGGTCTCCAGCTTGCGAAGGCAAAAATGATACCCTGTGAACTGTTTGCTCAGACGTGAGATCTGGCACGTGAATGCCCTGGCGTCGCCTGCCCAAGGCTCTCTGTCTAAAGGTGGAGAGTCTTTTGCTGTCTAATTCAAGCCATTGGTGCCAGGGAAGTGGACAAAGCTCTTCTGTATCTATAAAAGGTATCTATGTAAAAAATCTTTACTACAATTAAAGAATGAAATGCTTCTTTGTCTGATTGAACTGTTCTCTGTGTTCTGTCTTTGCATCTTTTTTCTGTTTTTCATTCAAATGGAAGCTATATTTAGGGAGAAATATCAGTGAAGTCTAAAGGAACACATCAAGTTGTCTTTGAAGTTTAATAAACTTGGCTGTGGCAGGACTCAGACTGTCTGTGTCTGGTGATGCTGGCTGTCTAATCCCAATGTGGTTGTTTGCAAAATAAAAATGGTTCTACCCTTGCAAATAGCTGGTAATTTTAACTCAATGTGAGGTGTTAAAAACTCCCCTCCTTCTCTCTATGCTTATACAGCCCAGTAAGAAAGAAGACTTTTTTCTGTTTTCTGTACTGCTACAGATGGAGGTTCATCAGAGCTCAATAGGGAGATAGTATAGCTTAACTACACTATATGTGTGCGTACAACCCATTGGAACAAATCTTTTATGCTTCTGGTTTGTGTATTTTGGTACACTTTGTGATTATCATTGATTTTCTTTGTTACACCATACAAAGCAACAGCTCAAAGTATTCTGCTAAAGTCTGAGCATTAAACGTGAATTAAATAAAAAGAAAAAGGCTTGAAATATATTTTGAGAAAATAAGATTAGATGTAAAACAAGAAAAGAACAAGGTTTATTGAACAGAAAAGGAATTGGTAATCCTATGCACTAGAGAAGATGAGGTGAGAAGTACAAAGGAAGAGGTAATGAGAATGTGCAAAATGGCTTGTTTAGGTAGGGAAAGATCCAGGTTGTATGCAGAGGTGGCAAATGAGGGATTAGAGGGTAAAATAACTCAGTTACTGGATCAAATGTTGAAGAATCTTGTTCAGTACAAAAAGGGGTGAAAATCTAGGCTGCTTGGGAAAGGATTAGTATTGAAAAGTGATAATTACAGTTGAAAAGGAAGACAATAAGGCTTGCACAAGAAGGGAAAAGAAGGATAAAAATGAATCTGAAAAGCAAAGTAAAGAAACAGGATTTAGTGAAGCAGAAGTCTGCCATGTAATAGAAGCCTCTCATTTAATCCAGGAGGGGTTGGTGATAACACAAATGAATAATCAATTTGGTTTCAGTTTTCCTCGCATGGCGTGTGCCTCAGACTCTTTCCTGGAGGACAGAGGCAGGGAGGTCATGGTTGTGATTACATGAAATGGATTTGGAGCACTTACCGTTTTCAGCTGCTGCCAGGTATGCTTCAAGGGGTAAACTTTCAAAACCACAATCAGAAGATGTGCGTACAAAAGCTTGGGGTTTGTTTGGAAGAAAATGGATTTGAGATGCATCTCTCTCCCACCGAGTTTGCATCCTTAAATCTGTCAAGAGACCTCCCATTCTTCCCTAGAGATATGTATTTATTTATTTTTATATGTATATATAACTGGATAGTGATTGGGAATTTTTGTGCAGCCAGTGTGATATTTTTTTTTTTCATCTTGAGTAGGAAATTCTGGTGCAAGAATAATTTTAGTTGCTAATAATAGCAGAGTTTGGAGGAATTTTGGCTTTTTTTTTACATGGAATTCAGTGAAGCAATAATGAACAGAGTTAGTTCAACTAGTAAAATGTATTTAAATCATTCTCTGATTGGAAGAGTTATTGAATGAATTATTCATGAGCTATTTTTCAGACATAAATTAATGCAAAATCTATTCACTATTCATTGCTTTATTTGAAGCAATATTGGAAAATTAATGTATGATTGCAATTAATAATTTGAGTGTGGGTAGGCATTGTTCATGATGGTTTTTGCTTCCTATAATACCTAAGATATGAAAAAGAGTAAGTCAGATATAGTAATCTGAAATGAAAATGTCTGCTTATGCTGCAGAGCCAAGCTCTTCCCAGGGAGAGAAACCACTAAGTCCCTTTGGAAATGTCCTATAGCATTTTTACTCCAGTGTCCAAAGTTGATGATACTGTTGGCTGAATGAATCTGCTTCTTTATGTATTCTGAGGATAAGGGCAAGATAGCCCAAAATTCCTAATAGCAAATAGTCTCTTCTCGTTTTGCTTCATGAAAAATGCATTTGTTTCAGGAGAATAGTTTCCCAAACAGTTTCTTAGATTTCTTTTCACTGCCTGAGGACTGAATTCTTGTGACTTCTGCATTTTATTTAAATTTTGCCCTTGTCAATAAAGTAAACCACAGAAGTGAAATGAACATCTGTGTCTGTGTATCTTGGTTGGATCAAGGTTGGATACATTTTTCAAAGGTCTGTGCTAGTCTGTCACAAGTTCTTGGTTTCAGTCCCAGATCAACTGTCATGGCCCACGTTATATGGGCCATTATACACTAAGCCAGACTAGAGGACCTGATCTGGCCTTTCCCAGTCTGGAATTATATGAATCTTGGTTAATATCTATCTGCCCCATGGGAAACAGGGGCATAGGACAGTCTTTTAGTTTTAAATAATATATATTACTTAGTAGAAGAAGGTGGCCTTCATCTCTTAACTATTAGCTTAGATTCATTAGAGGGATCTAACTGTAATTGCTCACATTTTTAAGTTTTGACTATGATGCAGTAAAAGGCTGATGTACTAGCATCAGATCTTGGGATACTCTGCCACTCCACATTGTAACACTCTTTTACATGAAGGTAGAAGAAACTGAATACTTCGACATGTAGTGCTCTAGTGTTTTTCTTGTAACCTTCTGCTGCAATTTAGACTTTCCCCACTGCCATCTGATTAAAACCAACCAATTGTTAACAATGCCTAAAGAAAAGGATGCCTAGTGTGGTTTTTGTTTCCCAAGAGACTACTTCTTATGAGATCATTGCCTTACCTAGTAATTTTGTAAAACCTGTAAGTCACCTTTCAGTGCCTACCCATACCATATCCTAATGCATCAAATAATGAGCAGGGGAGGAAAAGCTGCTTGGTGTGGAAAATTATGTTCAGCTTTGACATTTTAAGTCTGACTGCTAGACTGAAAAAGTATTTGAAATACCTCTTCAAGATTGTTGACATATCACATTTGTAACCAATCTCCTTATTTTGTGAAGCAAACCTTTAGTTTTAAAAAATAGTTCTTTTTCTTGTCTTTTTTTTTCCTGAAGGGTCACTTACTCTGGATTGATTTGTTTCCTGAATAGGACATAATAGATCTTTAATAGTCTTGTTGGGCATACTTATTCAGAAATAAGTATATTATTATCACAGGAGTACTTTTCATGCTATTGTCAGAAAGGTGAAATATGCATTAAGGGTTACTTGAAATGAGGAGGCGGACAAGTTATGTCTTTATCAAAACAAGATGTGAAACTTAAAGTGTATGCCAAGGAACTGATTAGGAACAGCCAGTGGTGTTTTGGTCAGCAGAACTGTAAAATTTCCATACTCGCATGCACTTAGGACTAATCTTTTTCTTTTCCAAAACTCTGTAGTGAGTAGAATTGATGTTAGAGGGATTATCCACAAATGAGTTAGTTTTCTTTGAATAACTGTTAATGATATATCTTCTTATGGAAGCTCCTACACTCCCCTGGGCTGGCGATTAGACCCTTCAGGGTGATTGCTGCCTTTGCCCATATCAGCTCCAGAATGGGAGTGTGATACAGAGCTCAGCAAGAGATGTGACTGGATATTTCCTTTCTTCACTGCACAAGATGTCTTGCACAGTCTCCTTAGAAGTTGCCATGGACTTCAGTTGTCAAACATTATATGCAGGCTTATTTTTCCTCTTGGCATTGTTATGGTTTTTGGCTGTGGCATCATTCTTACTTTTACTACCAGATAGTTACAGAGCCTTGCAAAAACTTTGGAAAAATTCCTGAGGCATTTGATAATCTATTGACTGTGATCAGTGACAAATTACATGATTACCTATTTTCTTTACCTCTGTCAGGAAGAATTGTGAAGTCTGATGCAGGATAAAGGCGAGTTCTTCAATCCTTGATAAAATGTCTATTTTCAGAATTAAAGATAATTGGAAAGAAATGTGAATGGGTAGAACAAATATGATCTGGATGCAGTTATAGATAGTGAATAAGGTTCAACTTCATTTGTGACTTAATGACTCACTGGACTGCATACCAACTTCAAATTTTAAAGCAATGCAGATGTTTCAGGGACACAAGATTCCATTTCTTAGGTTTGGTGTAAACTATAGAAGATCAATTAAGCAGAAAATTTTATTTAATGAAAAAAATATGTTCTGTGATCAGTGTCTTTCAAATGCCAGATATTCCTGCTGCAGGCTTGATTGCAAAAGATTCAAAATCTGTGTGAGTGATCTTAACAGAATTACAATACAGTGTACTTCTGCATCTTGTGCAGAGGAAGTAGTAATGCGCTGAACTATTGGCCCAGATGACTGTAGTAACTGTAAACAGTTCACCCATGTAATTTTTGTTGCTTGTGTTTTCAATTCAAACATTAATACAGACTTACTATATTTTTAAATATTCCCTTTGTTTAATATTGCAAGAGAGATAATGCACATAGATCTATCACTTACAGCACAGGTGCTCGCTGTTGAAATCCTAAAAAAAAGATTACTTACCACAGAAATATCCCAAACATTTTAATTAAATGAATAGTAATATCTTATGTAGAAGTTTTTGAAACTAAATGAAAAAAAAGTTGATTCAGCAGCCACTGGTTATTATATCTTTATAGCGTTGTGCATTGAACTATGCCTTATCTTTAAATAAACGGGTACTCTCTTTAAATCATATTATTAAATGTACATGCAGTCCACACTTGCAGGTATTTTAAAATTTGTTTGGCTTTCTCCCTTCTCCCTGGTCTTCTGGTTTTATTTAAAACACTCCCCCACGAAACAAAACACCACCACCCCCCGCCACTAGGACCGTGCGTTCATCAAAACCCTTTTAATATAAAAATCTCAGTTCTAGTCACTATTTCTACTGTTGAAGGAATAGAAAATACTGAAGGCTTAATCTGAGACCCTCTGTTTTTTCACCGAAGTACATTATGATATGTTAGTACAATTGCTATGTGCTTTAGTTGAGAATAGAGCACTGCCTTTAGAAAGTGCTAAATGGATTATCTTCATGATTTATTTTAACCTATGACAAGAGAGTTAAGGGACAGGAAAAGATTATTTATCTATTCAAAATATTATTGAAGCTAAATTTCCAAACATATCACTGTGCTCTGGAAATACCTATAAATGTTTATATGTTGTTAGCATAAGATAAAGGTCACTCTGTTCAAGGCAAGTTCGTTCTGTAAAGTTTTTTTTGTAAATATTGAATTTTAAAGAACTCGTGGCTGTCCTTTGGGCCTAAATTCACACTTAACACTGACAGCTGTCTGACACTGACAGCAATTCTACAGCAATATCTGCCTTTGGGGAATTCTGGATAGTTCTGATGATCCCTCCTTTATTTATCTTGTTGCTTGAGAGTCTCCATTGCTAACTGCATAACTTGCTGAAGAAAAATTATAACATACCTTGCTATTCCATATTGGGTAACAGAATTGCTTTTCATAAGCCACTTTCCTCCTTATTGTAGAAAAGTCTATTGAGGCTCTGGATTTGATTAGCAGATGATCTGCTCTGGCTCTTCAGTGCCTTTGCAGAAGTATGAGCAAGTGAGTTGGGGCAGGTCGCAAAGCGTTTGCTCATCCAATGCATCTGTTTTAAGCACTGTGAGGCACACAGATGTCTGCAGGTTAAATGTGTATCTATAACTCCTGTTATTGCACATTTTTTTTTGTTTTAATGACAGTTGCAGCTACCCAGATGAAATATATTGCTGGAAATCAATATCTTTTTTTGTGCCCTGTAATTCATATTAAAAACGCTTACCTGTTTTCAGCTTTTTGGGGTTGAGGGTCTAGTATTTTTTTTACATATAATTAATTTTTCCAATTACATTGCATCTATTTCCTGTAACTAAATGTCATGCTTAAGACAGCAATTTTAAACACTTGGGGGGGGGGGAAAGTAAGAAACACAAATGGGAAATTAACAGATATTCCTGTCAGCATGTGATTAACTTGATTTACATGGAATTACAAATGTTTCTGTAGCAAACATTTTGTCCACATGTTGTAACCTAAACCCATGTGACTAAAATCTAAACCTAATGCTAAAAAGACCCCCATTTTTGCTTTTGAACACAGTATGGTTACAGGTTCCAGTATGGTCAAAGTGAATAATCGTTCTCAGCTACTTTTTTTGAGGCATTTGCCAGGCCCACCAAATATCCCTGAATATCTGTTACTATAAAGATTATATTGTTCTTTAGTTCCTCACTGTAAGGAAATGATAAAGCTTAACTGGCACAGGGTATGCCTCAGTTAGCTTTGTAGCCTATGTTAGGTTGAATGCCTAACCACTAGAAAAGTAAGTAAACAAAATTAAAAGCAAAGATTTTTTTTAATGATTTTTAAAAAATAAAAACACCACACAAAACCAACAAAAAAAAGAACAAAACAAATGAACAAAGAACACCTAAAGGTAAGATTTGTTCTAGTTTGGATGTAATTAGTCAGCATATGAATGTAAATGATCTGAAACACTTCCATCTGGGGAGGTGTTTTTATTAGGAATGAATGCTATTTTTTCCCTTATTTCACATTCCCTTATTTTTGTTTCCAACTTAAATGATTCAGATGTTGAATATCACAAAGATATGTTCCTTTAAAAAAAAAAAAAGTTCTTTTTGAATTTTTGTTAATTCAGGTATTAGTGTTGGTCTGCACCATTTCAAAAGCAGGGATTTTCATTACTGTTACAATCGCCAAGCTGCCACAGTAAGGTGTGACCTGTGATCTCATTAATGGGACAGAAATTAGGACTCAACAGCGTGAATGAAATTAATTCCTCTTGCTGCTCCTCGGGACTACGGGGAAGCAGGGTGAGTGCCTGCCTCCTTGCAGCTGGGGAGAGGAGGAAAATCCAGTTCCAACAGGAGAGCCCTTTGCAGGATGCTCACAACAGGAGGAAAAATTGCAGTCAAAATTGGAAACCTAAATCTGGGTTTTATCGTTATGTCAGACAAACAAACCAACAAACAAGCGGGAGGTAAATAAGTGGCATGCAGAAAGGAGAGATGAAATGGAAGTGGACATGGTGGCCAGGACGCTCTCTGTGGGCTGCTGAAAGAAATAGAAACAGAGAGCTGAAGAGAAGATCTCCCCCCCCACTGCCATTGCCCCCATGCCTTGCAGAAAGACTTTCAGGGGGAAACATCACTGCTCGTTCTCTTCTCCTGCTGTCAGGCATACTTCAGTATTGCCCTTTTTATTTTGCTGCAGAAGTCCTTCGGGTGGCTGGTGGTGGCGCAGAGGGGAAAAAGCGATTTTGCCGGTGATGTGCATTATCCTGTTATTCGTTCTTCCCACGTAGGGTAGCAGCAGGCGCTAGTCAGGGCTCTCCTCCACCCCATGCACCTTCAGCACCCAGTTGTTCCTGAAAAAAATGTGTCTCCTAAAGTAGTAGCCAAAGACTAGGGCTTGGCTAGCTGACACGGTGGATGTGGAGCACAAGGCGAAGCAGGCTGCTTAGCAGGCCTGGGAGCTCGGGGCAGGCCCAGACCCGGGCCTAGACAGGGCCGCCTCCGGCAATGGCTACCCAGGCAGGCTCTGGCCCTGCTGCTTTCCCTCCTCACCCCTGATGATCCCTGGGGATCGGTGGGACCATCACTGCCGCCACAGCCCCGCTCAAGCACGGTGGGCCCAGGCTGCCTCAGGGTCATGGCTGGCTTGGCCCCTGCTGTCCTGGAGCGCTTTTGGCCTGCGTCTTGCAGCGTTGATGTGAATGTGGCAACTTACAAATTAATTATGTCTCCATTAATGACAGTGTCTATCGTGCACATCTATACCATAACATACAGTTCCTCCCCTCAGCAAATTATGGAGATGTGCGGAAAGCTTTCAGGAGAGCCGCAGTGGTCCCACTGGTTGTCTCCATAGCTTTTCCCGGCATGTGTGCCGGTCGGACAGCCGTCAGTGCAGGCGGCCCTGCTGTGCGTAATGGTGGCAGGCACGATTTTCTTCTTTATCTTACAACCCATACTTTTTGTCTCATCTTCTAACTTGCTGCCGCAATTTGAAGTAAAAAAAAGGTTAGATGAAACCTTTTTATACATCAATCGTGAATCCATGTTGCGGACTGTTAATTAGTTAGCTTGTGCACCTTATTTACGTTATTTATCCAGACCAGGTTCTATTATTTTATTTATTTTGGAATATTTAAAAAGTGAAGGCATTTTCAATGTTGACATGTAAATAAGTTGCTGCTGTTACCTTAGGTGCTGTTTGTCACAGCCGAGTGCTCTCATACCTGCTCTTGCCTGGCAGCAAATTCAGGGAAATTAGAGGTAGTTATTCTGCCCAAACACATTTTTATTATTTGAGATTTTCACAGTGCCATTTCTGAACTGTTGTGTCTAGTTCAGATGGTGTTATAATTAGGGAAACTATTTCTTCTTACGTAATTCAAAATGGATCTGCCTCTGAAACAGAGGGAATCCAGTAAAATTCGATCCTTATTCTTGTTGCATGTGGACAGCAACACTGTAAAAAAAGGAAATTAGCTGCTGTTCAGAGGTATGGAAAGAGGAAAAGTAGCTCTTCCTAATAATGCACTGTGGTTAAAAGAAGACATATTTAGCGGCTTGCTTTGATAAAATTACGTGACTACAGAAAAAGCTCTTTGAAAATTGAACATTTTGTTCCTTCTTTTTAGATGCTTCACTTATTACAAAATACGAGAGCTGTATTGTTAGTCTCTAGCTTTAGGAAGCACTTTTTGAAACAAACTGTGAGAGCTTAAGGACTTCTGTTTTAAATTTGGGGTTGTCTTGGATTTGGGTTAATGCAGTATGTCAGAGTAACTTATCTGTTCACGTCGAGTTTATTCTACAGACTATGGCCATATTTTAAAAAAGAAGCTATGACGTCATAAGACTTTTATGAAATAGGCCATTGATGGAAAAAGTTTAGGATGAAGCAGCTTTCATGTAGGCAGTGTCAGGAGTGGATTTTGGCACAGAAGCAGCACCCACAGCAACTGTGAAGATCAGCATGTCTTCCATTTTGCTGTCTTGGAGCACTGCTTGGTAAGGAGATATAAGCTGGCAGTAATCAGGTACTGACACTTTTAAGATTCATGGATTTCTGATATTGAGAGCTTAAAAAGTGTATGGCTTTAGTTCCTGCCTTCCATAAAAAGGAATCTTAATCAGAAGTGCTTAAATTGTGTTCTCCCATGTTCTTTATCTTCTCTCTGTTAGCAGTAGTAATGTTTTATTTATTTGTTGAATCCAGTCTGACAACAGCAAATTGTGATTGTCAGAGAGTCACATAATAGTCTAGCACTAGCATCAGTCATGTGAGTAGTGACTGGTGAAAGGACATCAGGACATCTTCTAAATATTCTGCATTTGTGTTTTGAGAGGTGTACTGGCTTGTGTAGAGGACTGTCAGGTTGCAGTGTAGATGAATGGCTGTTATCTGAGACACAGGACTATATTTAAGTACTCAAACATTGGGCTTCTTAAGAAAAAAAAAAACAAAAGAGGGGGAAAAAAGAAAAGTAAGAACTCCAGTGAATTATTTTAAGATACTCTTTGCTTGCTTATGTACAAGCCCTTTATTTGAATTTAAATTTTATTGGCAGTTTAACTTTCTCCTCTTGCCTGACCTTTCTTCCTGGGTACCTCCATCTGCTTTGGTTAATGTGATAGCTGTTTTCTCCTGTCTTATAGTTCTCCTAAAAAGCCTTGGTTGGGTTAAGTCTGTACTTGCCAAAATCAATCTGCACGATTTACTCAGTTGTTCTATTTTTAGATTGCTTCCTGCTCTGTGGGAGATGCAACAAGCAGAACCCTCATTTCTATGCAGAATCATGAATTCTGTAGCATTTCCAGTACATATGCTTTAAGTCAGGCAGAATGGGGAATTGTACCTTTGCCTGCTAGATCCAAGCTGAAAGTTTGGCTCAGCAGGACACAGACATATGCTTTCGTTTTTTCCCCCCAGCCACCTTTGGACATAGGTGTTGGATTAATATAACCTGCTTCAGAGTCTGACAAGTGTGGGGACTTAGCTGTCTTCTGAGCACGTTCTTCAGAACTGAGGCTACCTTGGAGATGTGTTAGTTTTTTGAATTCTGAGAAGGGTGGAAATTATCGGTACGTGGAAGACCTTGCAAATTTTGACAGGGGAAAACTGAAATGCCTGGAGACTTGAGCAGTAACAGGGCAGGATCTGCACAGAAACTTGTACAAAGTGTTTAGTGTGGTTAGATACTTGCAAGTCTCTGCAAATCTGGGTCTACTTGTAAATGAATGTCTTAAGTAACCTGTGGTGATGAATAGGAGCATGGATAAGATTCCCATGCACTGAGTGGATTTCTCCATTAATTACTGAATACTGCTAAAATTCTCAGGAAAGGGACTTTGCTCTTTGTTACATAGCACTTAGCACAGGAAATTATTTAATATCTTTATTGATGATCTGGATGAGGGGATAGAGTGCACCCTCAGCAAGTTTGCAGATGACACCAAGTTGGGAGGGAGTGTTGGTCTGCTCGAGGGTCGGAAGGCTCTGCAGAGGGATCTGGACAGGCTGGATCGATGGGCCCAGGCCAATTGGATGAAGTTGAACAAGGCCAAGTGCCGGGTTCTACACTTTGGCCACAACAACCCCAGGCAACGCTACAGGCTTGGGGAAGAGTGGCTGGAAAGCTCCCCCGCAGAAAAGGACCTGGGGGTGTTGATTGACAGCCGGCTGAATATGAGCCAGCAGTGTGCCCAGGTGGCCAAGAAGGCCAATGGCATCCTGGCCTGTATCACAAACAGCGTGGCCAGCAGGAGCAGGGAGGTGATCATGCCTCTGTACTCGGCTCTGGTGAGGCCGCACCTCGAATCCTGTGTTCAGTTTTGGGCCCCTCACTACAGGAAGGACATTGAGGTGCTGGAGCGTGTCCAGAGAAGGGCGACGAAGCTGGTGAGGGGTCTGGAACACAGGTCTTATGAGGAGCGGCTGAGGGAACTGGGGTTGTTTAGCCTGGAGAAGAGGAGGCTGAGGGGAGACCTTATCACTCTCTACAATTACCTGAAAGGGGGTTGCAGAGAGGTGGGTGCTGGTCTCTTCTCCCAAGTGACGAGTGACAGGACAAGAGGAAATGGCCTCAAGTTGCCCCAGGGGAGGTTCAGGCTGGATATTAGGAAAAATTTCTTTACTGAGAGAGTGGTAACACAGTGGAATAAACTGCCCAGGGAGGTAGTGGAGTCACCCTCCCTGGAGGTGTTCAAGGAGCGTGTGGCTGTGGCATTGTGGGACGTGGCTTGATGGGCATGGTGCTGTGTGGTGTGGGTGTTTTGGTTTTTTTTTGTGTGGTGGTTTTTGTGGGTGGGTGGGGTTTTTTTTTGTTTTTTGGGGTTTTTTTTGTGTGGGTGTGTGGGTTTTGTTTTTTTTTTTTTTTTTTTTTGTAATGGTTGGACTTGATGATCTTACAGGTCTTTTCCAACCTTAGTGATTCTGTGATTCTGTGAAATCATGGTATTGGCTAGACTTTCATGGCAGTACCACAGAATAAATATAGAATAATAACTCTCAACCAAAGAAGCATTGTACCAGATGCTTTCCAGACCACTGGAGAAAGTGATATCCCAGAAGGAAGCAGAGAAATTCTGGTGATTCTAGTAGGAGTCATTTCTTGCCAATGCCATTGAGAATTGCAGACTTACAGCTCCTTTGAATCAAGCTGCATAAGTACAGTTATAACTTGCATTAATGGGAACTGCTTGCACCCAAGCACCTGTAAAACTGTTGGACAACAAATTATTTTTTGGTTCTTGTTGTGGCCAATAAAATGAATAGCCCCTTAAGCTTCCAGGCTATTCATTAGTCTTGAACTTCTGAGCTATAGGAAGAAGTTTTGAAAAGGCCCAAATAATTAGGGAACTAATACTCATTGTGAAACATCCTTCACATCACAAGTTGTTCACAAATTTGGGCACTAGCTTGATCTGTTGGAGAAGTGGGTTTGGTTTTCTCAGCCAGTATTGTCCTTAGGGAATAATACGGTGCATGATTCAGATCCAAAATTCTAAAATATGATTGTGGTTCTCAAATACCATACAACTTACTGTGAAGGGAATCCCTGGAAGCTTGTCATGAAAAAGTACGCTATGTAGGTTTATATTTCAAGCACTTGTGAAAATGTTGTCCAAGTATCTGACGGCATGAATTCACAACTGGAAGTACATGTTTTTATAGTGTCACTAGACCTTGGTCATCTCCAGATAAGTCTTCTGTACTTATGATTATGTCTCTTTTGTACTTTTTCTATTATTAAAAAGAGCCTATGTAGATAATGATAATTTGAAAGAGGGTTCTAGGGTTTTTTTCGCTGGTGTTGTAGTGATAAAGCTCTTGTTGACACCTGCCTGCTTCTAGTTACACTGGTTCTAGACCTTTGTTTGCTTCTCTTCCACACAGGTAAGCAAAACTAGAATAAGAGTAATGCTTGCCAGCAGCAGAAGGTAATGCTGTGATTTCTTGAAAAAGTAAGGTTTGTTTAGTGCTCCAAGTGCTTGACCTGCTGTTTACAAACAGAGAGGGTCTGGTGGGAGAAGTGAAGGTCGGAGGCCGTCTTGGGTTTAGCGACCATGAAATGATAGAGTTTTAAATTTTTAGCCAAGTAAGGAGGGGGGTCAGCAATACCGCTACGATGGACTTCTGGAGGGCAGACTTTGCCCTGTTCAGGACACTGGTTGGGAGGGTCCCTTGGGAGATGGTCCTGAAGGGCAAAGGGGCCCAGGAAGGCTGGACCTTCTTCAAGAAGGAAATCTTGAAGGCGCAGGAGCAGGCAGTGCCCATGTGCTGTAAGAAGAGCCGGCGGGGAAGACGGCCGGCCTGGCTGAACAAGGAGCTTATGCTGAGGCTTGGGGAAAAAAAGAGAACTTACCACCTCTGGAAGAAGGGGCAGGCAAGTGAAGAAGAATACAAGGACTTCGTTAGGTCATGCAGGGAGGGAATTAGGAAGGCGAAAGCCCAGCTAGAGCTCAACCTGGCCACGGTCGTGAGGGACAACAAAAAAAGCTGCTATAAATACATTAACAACAAAAAGAGAGCCAAGGAGGATCTCCATCCTCTACTGGATGCGGCGGGGAACATTGTCACGAAGGATGAGGAAAAGGCTGAGGTACTTAATGCCTTCTTTGCCTCAGTCTTTAATAGCCACACCAGGTATCCTCAGGGTATCCATCTCCCTGAGGTGGATGACAGGGATGGAGAGCAAAATAGGCTCCCCATGATCCAGGAGGAAGCAGTTAACGACCTGCTATGCCACCTGGACACTCACAAGTCTATGGGGCCTGAAGGCATCCACCCAAGGGTGCTGAGGGAGCTGGCGGAGGAGGTTGCCAAGCCGCTCTCCATCATTTATCAACAGTCCTGGTCAACGGGGCAGGTCCCGGATGACTGGAGGCTTGCCAACGTGACGCCCATCTACAAGAAGGGTCGGAAGGAGGATCCGGGGAACTACAGGCCTGTCAGCCTGACCTCGGTGCCAGGGAAGGTTATGGAGAGGCTCATCTTGAGGGCGCTCACGGGACACGTGCAGGACAACCAAGGGATCAGGCCCAGCCAGCACGGGTTCATGAAGGGCAGGTCCTGCTTGACCAACCTGATCTCCTTCTATGACCAGGTGACCCGCCTAGTGGATGAGGGGAAGGCTGTTGACATTGTCTACCTGGACTTCAGCAAAGCCTTTGACACTGTTCCCCACAGTATTCTCCTGGAGAAGCTGGCGGCCCGTGGTTTAGACAGGTACACTCTTCGCTGGGTAAAAAACTGGCTGGATGGCCGAGCCCAGAGAGTTGTAGTGAATGGAGTGAAATCCAGTTGGCGGCCGGTCACAAGCGGAGTCCCCCAGGGCTCGGTTTTGGGACCGGTCTTGTTTAATGTCTTCATTGATAATCTGGATGAGGGGATAGAGTGCTCCCTCAGCAAGTTTGCAGACGACACCAAGTTGGGAGGGAGTGTTGATCTGCTTGAGGGTCGGAAGGCTCTGCAGAGGGATCTGGACAGGCTGGATCGATGGGCCCAGGCCAATTGGATGAAGTTCAATAAGGCCAAGTGCCGGGTTCTACACTTTGGCCACAACAACCCCAGGCAACGCTACAGGCTTGGGGATGAGTGGCTGGAAAGCTGCCCTGCAGAAAAGGACCTGGGGGTGTTGATTGACACCCGGCTGAATATGAGCCAGCAGTGTGCCCAGGTGGCCAAGAAGGCCAACGGCATCCTGGCTTGTATCAGAAATGGTGTGGCCAGCAGGAGCAGGGAGGTGATCGTGCCTCTGTACTCGGCTCTGGTGAGGCCGCACCTCGAATCCTGTGTTCAGTTTTGGGCCCCTCACTACAAGAAGGACATTGAGGTGCTGGAGCGTGTCCAGAGAAGGGCGACGAAGCTGATGAGGGGTCTGGAGCACAAGTCTTATGAGGAGCGGCTGAGGGAACTGGGGTTGTTTAGCCTGGAGAAGAGGAGGCTGAGGGGAGACCTTATCGCTCTCTACAACTACCTGAAAGGGGGTTGCAGAGAGGTGGGTGCTGGTCTCTTCTCCCAAGTGACTAGTGACAGGACAAGAGGAAATGGCCTCAAGTTGCACCAGGGGAAGTTCAGGCTGGATATTAGGAAAAAGTTCTTTACTGAGAGAGTAGTGAAACATTGGAATAGGCTGCCCAGGGAGGTGGTAGAGTCACCCTCCCTGGAGGTATTCAAGGAGCGTGTGGATGTGGCATTGTGGGATGTAGCTTGATGGGCATGGTGTTGTGTGGTGTTGGGTGGGTTGGTTTTTGGTGTGTTGTGGTTTGTTGTTGTTGTGTGGGTTTTCTTTTTTGGTGGGTTTTTTTTGTTTTTTTTTTTTTGTAATGGTTGGACTTGATGATCTTACAGGTCTTTTCCAACCTTAGTGATTCTGTGATTCTGTCTACGGCTAATCTATAAAACACGTTCAAAGAGAATCAGCAATGTTTCAGAGAGCTTTTCTCCTATTTTCTTTTCGATTGATTATTTCATTTGGAAGATAGCTCTGTAGTAAGTTAACTGCAGTTTGTTTTCTGACTATGCTGCTTCATGATCCTGTTTCAGTTTAGAATCTGATTTGAAAGAACAGCTGTATTTTCCTCAGTCTTGCTGTGCTAATTCAAACAACTGTTTAAAGAAGCAGTTTCATAGCAAAGAAAGGTCTGGACTTTTTGGTGGGAAGGGTGAATGAGCAAATCCGAAGTTATCTGCAATAATAACTATGATCAATTTCTGTGCCCGCTAAAATGATAGCGGTTAGATAAGCATTGGGTTCTGCCACAAGTTGAGGCTTTGCAACAAGGCTTAGTAAAGTGTGTGTGCGTGTCTGTCTGTCACAGCATTTGATACATGTCAGGCTCTTGCATAATCTTTTCTTTGAATAAATAAGGCATTTCAAAATGTGCCAGAGAGAACAGGCGCTCTGCACACAGGCAGAGTGATGGACTTGATGATTTATTAGCCTCTTTCTATTGCTGGTTTTATTAGACTATGATGTGCCCTATATATACATATCTTTACTGTCAAAATAAGCCATTATAATAAGCTGGCTCAACAAAAATGATTTACAAGAGAAGGAACCCTTTTATATCTATGTGCATTTCAACAAATATCTTTACAAAATACTGCTATTTGGTTTTGCAACTTTTTTGTTTTCCAGCTACTAGACAGTATTTCCATTTCTTAAAATATTTTCTTCCCTTTTGAACAACAATTCTGCTTTTAAATTTCCATTATTGTAATTCACATTCAATTAAAGTTGAGTGACTTAATAATATCCCTGTACAAAAGCTGTTTGTCTTCCCTGCTCCATAATAGGAAACTTTCAAACTAGATTGAAACTGTTTTCTTACATATAACAATACTTCCAGTTCACTTTAACACATGCTTAGTTTTAAACAAGTTTCTTTTTGCAGATGTCACGATGCTTCAGTTCCTGTGAAACAGTGTTTTGCTGGCTACAAAGTCCACTGAAGATTGGTTGCTTAAGGCCTTTTTCACTCTACAAGTCACGTTCCTTTTTGTAAGCCTCATTGCAGATCAATTCATTCAAGTGACACAGTAACAAACCTTCAGCTCCTAATTATAGTTCTAACAGCCGAAGGGGTGATTTTTGAGAAGAGTAGGATGCAAGTGATGGACCTTATTGTGTGCAGAGCCACCATCATGAGCTTTTATGTTTGTGCAATTGTAGCGTTTGCATAGTGTATCTGCTCATTTCTGCATGTAGAAACAGATCAGTTGCATTTTCTGTTTTTAAAAAATACAGGGCTCCAACATGAGTCATATTTTATGGATGAAGTTCGTTTGCATTAGGTTTAATTTTTGTTCATTTACCTACAATTATCATTGCAATTTCCTGAAAATTACAGTTTAGTCAAGAGGGACTCCAGGATGAATAATAAAGGGGTGAATGAATGCAGTGTGTTTCTTGCAGTTCCAGCCATCTGCTATATGTTTATCCTGGGAGTTTCTACTCTGATTGAAACAGTACTGACAACTTTGTGATCTCGTACAGTCTCTGACTACAGAAGTACAGAGAGAAATTCTGCTTTTACATATACCTGTGCTTTTTGGGGTTAGGCAGTTTTGTCTGGTGTCAAGTGGTATACCAGTCTGAGCTCCAGTTACCCTATGTGTTATGCCTGTCTTTTAGTGTGGGCATCTTCTTTTAAATGATCTTTTTAAATTTCAGTGGCGGTTCATCTCTTTGGTAAGGTTTGACAGTGGGCTACTGTGCCCTTCAGAAGAAGAAATCTACTGATATAATAGAGAAGAAACAGGCTTTGAACTCTCTGCTTGTGTCAGGGCACACCAGGAAACTGCTATCTGTTCTGGTGCTCCTCAGTTTGTTCAGAGGCAAAGTCTTGTAGCTGAACAAAATATGGAACTGCCTGTGAATGACATATTTGCTGCAATAGTGGCATGCATTTTTCCAAGGAATAATTGCCAGGGAGCACTTTTGTCAGCAATATTATGTCCACAGATTCACTTATTGCTCTGCTAGGGTTTTTGCAGAGACTGAACTTGGATATCATGGTTGAGGTGAAAGTCTGGTCTCCTGTAAGCAACTTCTATCCCTAAAGGGGGGAGGAAGAAGAAATTCAGCCATAATAGCATTATCCTAAGGGGTAGAGGGGAAGTTCCTCAAAACCAGGAAGCCTATAAATATACCTAAAGTCTGTAAATATTGACCATTTCAACTCAGAGTGAAAAGTATGTAATTATGTTTTGGATTGTGAACTCATCTCTAAAGTTAGTTGTGTAGCTGCCATGTACTTAGAAGTCAGTTATTTTCCTGTCACATTCATTGAGAAGTGTGCTTTGTAATTTTTATTTTTTTTTTTTTAGTCTAGCAAATGTTTAGATGCAACACAAACACAATGGAGTTGACTTCACAAATCATAATAGTGCGGAATTTTGCTATTGATTACTGTTATGGCTTTCCCACTTTTATGCTGCATAGAATTTACTTATTTCTTCTCTTGAGGGCTTTTATTTTTTCCCAAATTATTGGTGTTTTCTTAATGTATTTAAATGCTTTCAAAGTCACATAATGGAATTCTATTATAATAGAAAATTATTATCTTGGTTAAAATATCTGATCAAAATATGTTCTTGGTCTTCCAGTGTGTCTGATTTTTTACTTCTGCAGACTTTCATGAATTTCTAGATCCTCTTTTGACATGTCAATGCTTTTTTTGCATGTGGTATAGAAGTTGTAGGTAACATAACAATAACTGTGAGAGCAAATACATATTTCACAGTGAAATGTAATATTTTATAGCTTTTAATTAGAAGAAAAAAACAAAGAGTCTGTTTTATATCTGTATGAAAAAAGATGTGAAATGTTCCAACTTTTTAATCTTCACAGTGTCATTTGCCAAATGGGTCTTGGTTTACTTTTATTTTCTTAATAAAAGCAAGATCATATGCTGTTTTCTTAATACTTTAATATAACTTGTGAATGGTGCAGCGGCTTTTGTTTGGTTCTATACAAATCCTTCCTGGCACTAGCAAAAATACAACTGATTCCAAATAAATGCTATAATAAAAATTACTTATATGATCAAGTATAGTAAAAAGTCCAGGTGTCCAAGAAAGCATCGAGTCAACAAAGAAACAACTTTCTAAAACTTGAAACAAAAGAATACCAAAACAATTAGCAGTAATATTGAATGAAAACAATGCAGTAATATTGAATACTTACCAAATTGCTTAGATCCAAATTTCTTAATGTAACAATTCAGTCTTAACTGATTACCATATTTTCTAAAGTTCAACTTACTTTAATGCCTTTTTTCAAATTCTGATTCATTTAAGTAGTTCACCATTGTGAAACACTTCTTAGAATTGTCCTGTTTTAAATCTTTTGCTGGTGAAGTAAAGGTGCAGAGTAATGATTCAAGTCCTGGTCAAGAACTGTTGACCCATGTTAAAAATAACAAATTTGCATGTTGATTAAATTATTTTCTTTTAGCGTGTTCACAAATGAAAGCACTAATATAGCTTCAGAAGAAGCTGTACCAGTGTAAGTATAGAGATATATACTAGCATAAGATTCAAAGACTTCTAACTCATTTCCTAGTATGAAGAGTATTCTTTAATCAGCAGAAATACATGCTGAGATACGCACGTATGCCTTCTCTTTAGCCCACTTTCCTGATTTTTGCCGTAAGGGATCCTAAGAAGTATTCTTCCATTTAATGCAGACTAAAAGTTTGTTTCAGAAATAATCTTTCTTTTTTCTGTCTGTCTCCTTGGCAGCTTTTTTTAAATGTAAATATATAAATAAAAAAAAAATCTAAGGGGAAAATAACACAGAGCATCAGAAAAATTATCAATACCAGATCTACCCCTATAGCAGTATGAAGTTACAGAAACTAAAAAGGATGTGTAATCTATCTGGAGAGGAGTTGTATTTCTTGCTTTAACCTGACTCCTGGTTGGTCTCTTCAAACTCTTGTTGCAAACTTTAGGCCAGAAAAGACGCTGGCTTTATCAGAGGGGCTGTTGGTCTGCATCCTTGTTTAGGACCGTCTGTGCAATCTGCAGGTCTCTTTTTTCAGGACATCTTGGGAATGGTCTTTGGATGGGACAGATTGAGCTGGTGGCAGCAGGAGCCCCTTGCAAGCACCATCTGCCTCATGCACTTCAGTCTCAGTAGCCTATTGCAATGATGTGCTCAGTGAATCCAGTGCAGTATTTTGTTCTGCACATGCAGGATAAAAGCTGGCAAATCTAGTGCATGAATGGTAAATCTGTTAGGTGGGGTGGGAGGGTTTGCACTGCTGCTCTAGGCTTTACAGAAGATCTTGGGAGGTGCCTCTTTTCCTTGAGTCTTCAGCAATGAGGCTGTTAGAGCTCCTTTCTCGTGTTCCTTTGACAACAGTGCATCACTGTTCTGTCTGGCAAGTCTGAAGAGCAGTGGTAACTCAGCAGCGTGGTCTATTGAACACTTCTCCAGATAACTCGTTTGCAGGCAGAGAAAAATCTCGTCTGTCCACTTTCCGTACTCATTTGTCCTTGTCACTTGGTCAGTGTCCTCTTGCCAGCTGCGGAGGTTTCAGTGATGCCTTCTTGCTGAGGAGAAACTGCAGCTGTTGGGTGATGCCATCCTGGCAGTGCCACTTCATTACCACCCTTTTCACTGCCATGCTTTCCCTGTTCGTTTATGTATTTCTGAGTACATGATGTTGAAAACTACCTCAGACTCATGTCTTTTCCCCCAGACAAGTGCTCTGTTATGACGAGGTGTTAACACTTTCTACAGAGCTTTCTGGTAATCTTTTTGCATTGTAAGATTTGAGTTTATTTGTCCAAGACACTTGTAGATTTACCACTATTCTTTCTGTGGGGATTTTCCCTTCCCAAAGAAAGAAGCAGTGCCTTGGCTTCACAAGAGCCTCAGAGCTCCACTGCCGAGAGCAGTGTCTGGGCTCACGCAAGTTTGTTTCATGGCACAGAAATGCAGTTGGTTTCTTGCTTAGCAGCCCACTAATCTGTGCTCATGTTTGCAGTCTTCCAGTATTTCATACCAATGTCAGACTAAAATTGAGTTTCGTTTAAGTTTTACAATGTAAAATGAATTCTTAAAGAAATCTATAAATATTAAAAGTGGAAGAAAAAATCTTCAGTGTTAACATGTATGCTTACTTTTTATATTTCGGTTGCTTAATATCGTTCTCCTTGAGTGGATGTTTTCTTTATCACTTAAAATTGCATTTACATCCTAGCTTTATTATCTGGATGAGGTCACTGCAGTTGCAGTGTCCATTTTTGCTTCTAACAGTGTTATTTTGGATGCTACAGTTTCTTCCTATTTTTCATCCTCAGCAGTGTCATTAGACACTCAAATATGCTTTACTTAAGCCTGTAAGAGTTCTTTGATTGTTTAACATAAAGTTGTAGGTAGTCATATAAAAGATTTGCAGCCTTCTAGTATGGACCACTTACAGTTCTCAATTTTTAAACTGCTATTAGATATCAATGATGACTTTTTTGTATGACTGACTTCCATATAATAGCAGATTTTTATAAAAGTCTCCAGCCTGCCAGGTAGTAATGTCTCTTCCTTTTCACTCAGTGAAAATGCCATTACATTTACCAGCAGTCAATCTGACAAGTGTGAATGAATCTGTTTTTTTCATTTGTTTGGAGGTTTTTGTGGTTTTTTGCTGTTGTTTTTGTTTGCTTGTTTTTGTGGGGTTTTTTTGTTTGTTTTGTTTAAGTGGACAGTTGCACATATTTTGGAGTGTTGGCAAAACTGATGTTACGTGGTTTCTTGAATTTAATTTCTTTGCTTGTGATTACTTTGGAAGCAATATACAGCTATGGAAGCTTGTCTTCATAATTAGACACCCGTGGTATGTGTGTAGGCTGTTTATTTTTATTTTTTTCAACACAGACAAGGTAGATTTCCATAAATAATTTGTCAAAAACTGCACAAACTGTTTTCTGGAACTTCACACAAAATTCATTAACTTCTCTGTCATATGGCATTATATTTAATTGTCAGTTACTGTAAAGAAATTTTGGTTCTGAGATTAAGCTGCTACTTTGTCTCTCTGCTGAGCACTACTCTCTTTTCACTTGACTGTTACATATTTATATATGCCTGTATATTTGCAAGCTCTAATTTACATGTTGAACCTGTATGGGTTCTATTCTTTCTTCAGAATGTATGCATTTGGTTATGGGTCTGTCTCTTGTTGGAACTACTTGGTCCTGGAACTGTCTCTTTCTAATGTTTCCAAAACTCTTAAACAAAAGCAATTCTGTAATATTTCAAAAAAGATAATGTTTTTGTGCTTAAACAAAATTAATAGATTATAAATAGCAGTGTTTTCCCCAGAGCTGTGCTGTTTTTCATTACATTTTTATTTTTTAGGGGGTTAACCCTCCAAATGTTTCAACATAGGCAAGTTTTGAATGTTTTAAAGCAATTGTCGTGCAGTTGGGCATTATAGATATATGAAATGCAGATGGCAATGCAGAAGAATGTGGTAGTTTGTTTATGCCCTATTTTCAGCTGATTGCAGGACCTATCACTTTTCATGCCCCATATCCCACGTGAACTGTAAAAGGAGTCCTACCAAGGCACCAACTGCCATTTCTCTTTCCTACAAATGCATGTGCAAACATGTAGTGATTTTTTTTTTTCTTGAATGACAGAGCAATCAATTCTGACAGTAATTGCTGCATATGTTTGTTTATAAAAGCATGAGAAATAAGTCCTCGGTTTATATGCTTAATTATATAGAAGTAAAATATTAAAAAGTGTGTTTTTTCATCAGAGTTTGTAGTTGAAGTGTATAGTTGGTAGGAAAATACAGTAATATCTAGAAGGAATGTGTTATTAACAAATCTGAAGATCTATAAAGACATTCTTGCAAACAAATAAATTTCTGTTGTGAATTTTGTTTTCATTTTTGTTCTTGGATACTTCTCTACTAGATATCATGTGAAAATGCACTGGTTTACCCCTGTATGAAAACCACTCTGAGTACGTAAATGCAGCTTTATGCTTATCTGAAATTAAAAGAACAACTCAGCATTATGCTCAGATAGTTCACTGCACAATTAATATTAATTTTTAAACTATTAATGTCTTACTTGTAAGAATATAAACAGATATTATTCTCCTTTGGAGCTATCAAGCATCATCCAGCCAGTGTGGACAGTAAATGAATAACCTCTTTGTCAGCCTGTAGGATGATGCCATTATTAACAACTTTGTCATCTAGTACATGTTTCTTGATTCCCAAGTGAGCTGTCACAGGCTGCCTCTGAAAAATTACTTTCTGCCTGCAATGTGAATATACATTATGAGAAGACACAATTCTATCCTGGCAACACATGACTTCATTGCTAGCAGTAATTTTCTGACCATTTGAGGCAATATAGAGCTGTCGTCATCTTCATTTTCTTTATTTTTATTTGAGAAGTTTCTGATAGTAGTAGTGTGTCCTTTATACCTTACTCTTCACTAGTTGAAGTGAAATAAACTGCTCTGATGATATTCTCAAAAGTATTAACATCTGGGATGCTGCATCACATACCACTTTTCTTGAAAATAATTTTCTTTAATTTTATCATCCCTCCCCAGTGGAGATGAGGGAGGAGGAAGGAGGGAACTACCCAGACTGAAATTCAGCAAGTCTCAGTGTGGAAAAGGGTGGGCTTTTAATTAATTTCCCAAGGGAATCATATTGCAGAAAGGATGGAAAAGAAATGCTGCTAACGGCCCTAGTTGTGACTAAGGGGAATGTAGTGCCGAACTTGTAACCTGCAAACAAAATGTTGAAGTCTTTTGTTAGGGATGAGCTACTTTTTGGTAGCTGAATTTTGAGTTTCCTAGAACCAAGATCCCAAATGGACAAACCCTCCTCATTCCAGCCTGGGGCTGGCTACTCTGTCAAATGACTAGATTCACTCCATACCCAGTGCAGCTAGTGGCCAAGCAGTAGAGATTTTGCACATCATGAGGAAAGGACCAATGATCCATCAGTGTAGTGATGGGACTGATGCAGGCAGCAGAGAGCATCCTTGGATGCCTTCACAGGGAGAGAAAAGTGGAGACAGTTTTGGATGTGCAGAGTTGTGTCAGATAGACTGTTGTGCTGCTACCTTTGCTGCCTGTGGTCATGTTGCAGGGCTTGATTTTTCTGTTTTTCTGTTTGTTTGGGTTGGTCTTTTTACCCTTACAGGAATAAACATGTTAAAACAACTTGATTCAGCTTTGCACATAACTGCACTATGAAAGACAGTACAAATTATGTGTGATTTAGTCGAGACTAAACAATACCAGTCCTTCAGGCTCTATGTTGTTCATTGTGCTGCTTAATTTTTCAGCTATAAAAATACTTTGGTCACAGCTAAAATGGCTGGTTTTCCTTCCTCCTGTGACCTTGACATTCTTAATCAGATCAAGTTTTCCAGGATGGTTTTGTCAAATTCATCTAGATGTTGGAGACTCCAGGCTGTTTATCTTCAGCAGGCTGTTTGGGAAAACACCATTTGTTGTAATGTCTAATATTAGACACTTTGAGAAGAGTAATTCATAACATTAGAAGTCTCCAAGGAGGAAAAGTATAAATATGCCATAGTCCAGGTTGGTAGCATGGGCTTTTGAAGGATAGAAGCTGTGGGGAGGGTATGGAAAGACAGGATGGTGTGAACAACTCGCCTCACACATAGCCTTCGGGGTATAGGGTCAATGTGTATGCTCTTGTGTAGGTTAGGCTGAGCTTTGAAGGACTTTCTGATAAGGCTCATCATCAACTGAAAACAAAGTAATTTTACATATTTTCCTGAAGAAGGCTGTTGGCTGTATCAATGAAAAAAAATACGACTGTGACAGGAAAATACATGGCGTGTAAGAAGAAACTCATCTTTTTCTATGGGTACTTGTTTTTGGAATCTTCTTTCTGCTGAGACTGGTTCTAGCCTGTTGTTTTCAGTACATGAATGAGGACCACGAGAAGCTCTACCAAATGTCTGGTGTTCTATTTCCTGAAGCATGGGGAGAGTGATTGCCAGACAGGACATCACTGATTAACTCTAGAGGTACTGTGACAGTAGCACTGTGTGCAAATCAAATGCATGTGATTAAGTAGTGGCAGTAGCAGTGTGTTGATGTGAAAAGAAATTTGTGTGCCTTAAAATGATCGGTCCCGTGCTAACCTAGTACATGGTATGACCTGGTAAGAGACAGGTATAAAGCAGTCCAAGCAGTAACTCAAACTAAAAAATGGTGGGTGAAGATTTCAGCATTTTTCTTCTGAATGTTTCTTGAACAGTGTCCTATCTTCAGGTGTGTGTGTTGACACAGGCAAATAGAGTGATGAGCCTTTACATATGTTTAGGCCATTAAAAATACGTGCTTATGTGTGTTCAGTAAGCATACCTGCATGATGAAAATAAAATGGCTTACAGGAGAGAATGTAGGATGGCACCAGAGAGTTACTGAATAAAAAATAAGAGCTGGAAAAGTAATCTGTTCTGTATAGGTGAATAGGGCTCCGCTGACGAAACAATGCAGAAGTATGGAGCAGAGCAAAGAATGGGAAAAACTTGTTTCCCAGGGACAGCCTGCAACTCATGAAGTCAGGGTTGATTAGTTTTCCATATGGTGATAAACATGACTGTCAAATCATCGTAATAGTGTATTTTCTTACCTTTTCTGAAGAAGCAACATCTGAGAGTGAGAATGAAATAAAGCATGTTTAATATGCAGGTACATACAATTCATATGTATCATGAGATCCTAAATTTTTAAGAGAAGACACTAGACAAGAAATCCCAGTCTTCCATTACCTCTAATTCTCTGAATTTCATATGTTTTGTTGCAATCACTACTTCACTGTCAGGAGCCATATTTTCTTATTTTCCCTTCAGGGATTTGTTTCTTTTGGCCTTGTTTAGATGGTAACTCTTTTGCCAGTTCTCCTTCCTTTTGGCTCTCTTTAGAGCCAAAAATTTAGTAATCCAAGGAGGCAGGATGTTATTGATTGACATAGTTTTCTTGAGGATAACCTATAGAATCTATACTTAAAGCAACAATGCAAGCCTGCTGGTCATACATGTACTAATTAAGTATTTTAAACCTAATTCTGGCAATTCTTGCTTCCGTTCTAACTCAGGCTTAGTGGTCGTCTGCTAGCAAGAACTTTATAATACCTAAGCAAATGATGGATCGGTTGATTTAGTGTAAACCAAGGACAGCTATGTTAAAAAGATACTTCTAAAGGCGGTAAAAGAAGGGATGCCCAGTAGTAAAGAGCTGGAGCTTTTGGTTTGACAAGTTTTACTGTAACTAATTTTTCCTCTTTTTTTTTTTTGTGTGTGCTGTATTACTAGATGGCTCTGTTCTTGATCTTTTATTTCTGCTGGTATAGCTTGTTTTCTTTATTCTCTTGGGAAGTTTCTGATGTACTGAAGTTTTATCTAGTCATTGCAGCCTGCTTTGATGCACTTCCTTCAACATTCTATTAGATACTGAAACCTTTCTGATCTTAAACAGCTCTTGTCCTGTCTATTTTCACTACAGAGTACTCCAAAATTAGTCCAGTGCAAGTATATTTACAATAATGCTACCTTATTTTTATAGTCAGAGGTTAGCATTTTTTAGGTTTCATTCTTCTTATTACAGTAATTTAAAAATGACTCATATCTTCTCAGTCACCAATGTTCAGTTTAGTCATCATTAAGTTAGTCATTACAACTTATCACCTAAAGAAACATAGTGCCAAGAGACTTCTACTTTGCAATGTGTATTTCAGATGTAGAGCATTATGTATGATAGCATACAGTTAGTTGCAAGCCCAATTTTTCTCTGCTTCCAAGAAATGGGATTTCTCTGAGGATTTTTTTGGTAGCTCTATCATATCTTCAGCCAGGTCATGATTTGGAGAGAAATTTTCACAGAAAGGGACTTCTGGCTAGACTGTGCTGATGCTTTCTGGTTCCTCGGCTGCTAAGCAGGCTTCTTTGAATTACATGGAGTCGAGTGTAAATTAAAAGAGCCTCTGGACTGCTTTAATTTTCAGTAAAGATCTGTTGTGGCCAATGCACTGAGTGTAAATGTGACTTTTACCCCTTTTCCTCTGCTTGTGTTGGACTAGGTTGGAAGATTTAGTCCCTAATTTAGGGATGCCAGAATTTTGAGCATCTGCTTTGAAGTGACCATAGTTTTGAAAGGGCCATTTTCAGTATTGCGAACTGGCCAACATGGTTGGGTATTTTAGGCCAATTTCTGAACTTCCAGTGTAACTCTATGAAACACAGATTGTTAAGTACAATGATGCTCCTGAGTGAATACAAAGACAAATTAAGCCACCTCTTATGGTGCTCAGAAAACATCTGCTGAAGAAAGTCAAGAGTAAAGATAAAACTATTGAGTTCTCTTTTCAGCTGTTGACCTGGCTATTAAAGAGCTATCAGAGTGACCTGTCCATTAGTAGCAAATTTATGAGCCTTTCAGAAAACAATTTTTCTGAGGCTTCAGTAATAACTTTCAGGCAGCTTTCTAATCCCCCTTTACTTATTTATTTTCCTGCAACTATTATGTTATAAAACCTGTCTGACATTTGATGGCCTGGCTGGAGTGCAGGCATGCATCACACACATTTTGTCCCTGTGGCTGAGTTTCAGCAGGCAGAACTAAGTGGAATGTAAACCTCGTAGGTCTGCCTCTTCAGTTTGCATCCTTCATCATCAAAGGATGGATTGAGTGCCAACAGACAGTATGGAAGAAAGCATAATAAATGGGTTACAGCATTGTCAGTGATGGATCTGCAGATTTTGATGCAGAGAGTGGCAAAGTCTCTCTCAGTAGTTCACAACAGTCTGGAATACAGTTGTGTTCTCCTTAAGCAGAAGTGTAACAAGATACAGGTATTCCAAAACTTGTTTAGGGCTGAAAACACCTTAGGAATGTGAGATTTATGAATTAGTAATACTGTGTATTAGAAATACAGCATAGTGATGAAATGAATTTATAGAACAGAAGGAAGCTGTAACTAAAGGTGATGAATAGGCACTGAGTGTGTCAATTCATTTTGTTTTTCATGGTTGACCAGAAAACTACAGAGATGGCTTGAGTCATCTAATCCTTCGTTTTAGTAATTTACCGCATTTTTAGTAGACTTAATCTTACCAATACAACATTTACCCTGGAAGGTAAAACTGTAGGAGGTAAGGTTGTTTAGGCCATGAACAGATTAGTTGGTTCACGTATTCAGGGAATAAATTGCATTTATCAAATAAGATCATTAAATGAAGCAGTGTAAGGGAGTTTGGTGGCAAAGCAGGAGAAGGCTAGGTTGAGATGAAACCAAAGTGGACTTTTTGAAACAAAGTAATTATGTATATTTGCATATTTGTTCATTTAGCTGCTACTTTCTAGATTTGGAAACCTGTTTTCAGACTTGTAAATGAAGTGTCTCTAGTTTATGTTCGATTCTGCTACGTTTTGGGTTTGAGGAAAGAGGAGGAAGGTAGCATAATATCAGATTGGTGGCCTAGTTTATATGTGTGGATTTATTGTTGCTTGATGTGATTGAATATAGCAATACTGATACCAAAATAATGATACTGTCTTGATCCAAAACCCACTAAGATCAACAAGAGAAAAAAAATAATCATAGTATTATGAGCTTTTGGATGGGCCAGAAAACTGCCCCTTGTAAGCTTGAAACCCAGATAAGTTCCACTGACCTAGTGGTAATAGATCTGTCATTACAATATTTCAGCTCCAATTACAGGGGTTGTTGGAAGTATTATTGCTCTGTTTCTACCGCATGTGTTATTATCCATGTCAGTTGTGGTGTAATCCTCATCCCCATGCATCATCTAGTAAACCATGGTGATCTATGTGATGTGGGTTAATTGAAGGGAGAGGAAGTCCTGCAAATCAGTGGTAATAGGCATTAGCAAATTATAATGTTTTATTGGCTCCTCATTACACAAGCTTTGAAATCCGAGGAAGACTTCCTTCCAAAGGCGGGGGGCTGGGAAGGAGGATCTGCATTTCATATCAGCTGCTGTACCAAGCTACCCTCAGGCTAGCATATTTGCTCTTTCATTTTTTGCATGTGCTTGGTATCTCTCTGTCTTTAAATCCGGTTAATTTCTTTTTGTGTTGTAGCACTATTAATTTTTTGCCTTTTGGAATAGTTTTAATGCAAAATGTTTTAAAGGAAGGCAATGAGACCCTGGTTTTATTTTGGATAAAAAGTCTTACTGTTGGAGAATGCTGGAAGAAAGGACATCATGTAAAAGAATTAGGATGCATCATTTTTAGCAACTGACATGTATCTTAATAACCCTTTGCTCTAATTGGCGTTTTAATTAAAGATGACATTTTAATTGGTTATTTTACCAATTTAACTTGGTTATTAGCATAAGCTAATCCTTTCATTACTGATAATTCATCTATGCAATATCCATACCCATACTAGATGTTTGCAAGCAGTATTCTGCTTTTTTGAAGAGTCTGAAATCCTTTTCTGTTGCTCCTCCAATGCACTTCCCGGTGCATGTGCCAATGTCTGCAATGTTTACCATTTAAAAAAAGTAGACTTACTACATCACAATATCACAAATGAACAAGAAAAAAATGTCTTAATAGCAAATAACTATAAATTAATTATCATTGTTGGTACATTAAGCCTTTTAAATGCAAACCAGCTGTGCAATATTACTTACAGTCTACCTGCCAGGCATTGTTTGGTTGTGCATTTTTCAGACATTTGAAATACAGTCTTACAATTTTTTCCTTCATTGTTCTTATTCCATCCTGGTTTTGTGTAAGATCTTGATTTCATATTTTGAATTTTACATGAAGGAAAACAAAAATATCCAGCTAAGTCTGAGGTATAGTAATAGGTTGCCCTTTTAGAAAGTAGGAGAGTGCAAAATATTCATGGAGAACAAAGAAAACATAAGTACTGTACACAGTCTTCAAAAAAACCTCCCAAAGAACCAAAACACAAGGATGAGGCAAAGGTATGTGCTTAACAGGGTTTAATAAAACTGAGATTTTTGTTTTCTCTTTGAAAAACAGAGCCTTGGGTTCATTAGGAAAGCTAGAATCTTCAAAGCAGCCCACTGGAACCCAGCTGGGGCCTTGAATGGGGTTTTGAAAACCCAAGCTTAAGAAAACTTACCCTCAGCATCTTTAGGTTCTCCATTATTATATTTTGCTCTTTAGGAAGCTGTCACATTGTGCCACAGAGGCTAGAAGTGTGGGTGAAATGATTGTGTCCGTTCTTGAAACGCTTCATAGGAGCCTTTTGAGAGCAAATTAATATTAACCACTTGAAAATTGGCTGGTGAAAGGCGTGATATAAATGGAATATATGAGAAAAGTTATTTATCATGAAAACAGCAAGCTATTTTTAAGTATTTGTGCAAGAGAACTTAGGGCTCCTCTGAGGTGCCAGATTGACAGCCAGCACTGCCTCATGCATTACCCACAGAACATATGCACCGTGGGCAGCAGTACTGCAAGTTATCCCACCGGTCCTTCCACCCTGTCCTAGATGGCTTGCCTCCAGCTTCGCCTCTTGGCTCTGCTAAAACTGCCCGTTAATACCTGCTTTTGTGATGGTAGCTTTTTTTTTTTTTAAATGTGGATGGTTACCTGCTGTGAACAGGATGGAGACTATCTTTCTCCATTTCATTTTTCATTCTGTACTAATGAAGAACATGGTGTTAAATGGTTTATCCAGCTCAACAACAACTTTTATGTAAAGGAAAGAAAGAGCTCACAAATCAAGGTGATGAAATGTGAATCTTATGGTCACCGCCATTAATTCTGTCACCATTTCATGTGGAGATAGGAAATTATGTTCTTTTAAGTGCAAATGGCTGCTAAGATGCTTCTTAGCCTGATTATAGAAGCTAGAACAGAAAGTGGTTTGCGTATAAAACATTGGCATTGTTTTGATTGTGTTTTGTTCTTGAAAATATTATGCAGAGAAATATCACTGTAGGTACTTAATGAAAACAACTTCACATCATAAATTATAATACAGTTTCTGCATTTTGACTTTGTTATGCTACTGACATCTGTGGTAAACTGTACAGATAACATATCTTTGTTACTACTGCTATTTTTATGAGGCAGTCACAAAAATAGACTGTGTTTATTTGTTTCAATTCATTTCTTTAAGGCATAAGAAGAAAAAGGGTTGGGGAAGAGGGGTCATGACACTCTTTTCTTTGCTTTTACAAATGAATCGGCATGTTCGGGGTAAACAAGTACATTCATAATGCAGAGATCCTATCAGTTCAACCAGATTTTTTTTTAATTGCTTTAAACATAACTTTTCTTTTTTTACTTGTGAATAACAGTTCCTTTTATGGCTCATGAGGAGAGAGCCTGATAATGCTCTCAGTGATGTTTCCTTGGTGTATTAGTTCAGATAAAGTAAAAGCAGAAGATAGCTGTTCCAGTGAAGTTATTGATGTTTACCTTGGGTGTGCAGCACTGCACTGGAGTGCTAACAGCATCTTATGCAGTATAGCTAAACCTTGAGCAAATTAATGCCTATCTTATAGCAATAAGAATCAATTCCTCCAGACTGTAAATACTAGACTAAAATTTGAACTTATTGAGAAGTTATTCATAAAAATATCTAGCTGAGGTTGTTGGGGCTGGGGTTTTTTTGTGAATAAAATTTGTTTACAGTGTAGTGGAGTACGTTTTATTGCTCACAAAATTTGCTTACCCGTCCCTTTCTCAAGCTCTTACAGAGCGCAGAGCCTTTTGCTTGCTTCAGTTACGTTGACTGACCAGGTCATGAATTTTCATGATGATTCTTGTGCAAAAGACTGTGTTCTGCTTCATATTATCTAGGAATGTTGTGTGCGCAAATGCATAGTTGCTGAGTTAAGCTGTTTTGCTTTCTGCTCTTGTTTTTGAGAAAGCTTACTTGAATGCTTCTGTAACCCCAAGCATTTCACAGCTTTCCCTTTTATTTCTGTACTCAAGGGTTCAATATTAGAGATCCACCTTCTATCGGAGGACGTCTGCAAAAAATAGTCTCTCAGTCAATCAATGCCACTCCTAATCTGGAAAGATAAAGCCGTGTATTCCCCTCCACTCCAGGGGACTGCCTTCGCTGCCTTTGTGACTCCCCGCCACCTGCCAAGAAAAGACCAGACTTGGCTCTGTAATATAGTGGTATGGGGAATCAGGCAGTGGGCTGCCAGGCTAGTAAAGGCAAACATGTTCAAATTAAACAGAGATGTTCTCGATTCGTATTGCTGAGAAATAAGAGAAAGGTCTCTTTGTGTGAATTGCAGTATCCGAGCTAGCTTGGTAGGCTGCGTGGTAATACTTGTGTCTGATGACAGCAGGCATCTAACATGCCGTAGGTTTAACACTCTCAGGCAGTGTGCTTTCCTCCTGGTATTGGTTTCTGGGAAGGATGAGCTGTCACCAGTCTTGATGTGTGCAGAGAACAGAGGTCTCCTGAGATAAGGTTGTTCATTATGCTTCCTGAAGAACCATTAAATTTCTATCATCAGTGCAATGTGATCCACTCCTTGGGTAGAGACATTGTTTTCCGAGCCTTTTCTTCTACCTTAACCTCCACTTTTGTGATTTTTTAAAATTATTATTATATATTTTTTTTAAAATCTACAAACAGCAAGAATGTAGAAATATGTAAGTAGTAATAATGCAGTATTTTCATGTAGCATCTCACAGTGACAAGATGAAAAATTACGGATTCTTACTGCATTATCTGGTATGTATAAGCCTTTATAAAATGAGACATTATTCATATCATGCTGTTTTGTATAAATTTGCTGGATTTTGGATGCAGTGCTCTATTTTTAAACACACATCAATATTGTGCCAGTATTTCAAGGTAGTTGTTAGTATTATACAGTAATAACTGTAACAATCTTTATTTTGGTTGAGGTTGTTTAGGCTGCTTCAACTAAACAATTAAAAGAAAAAGTTGGTTTTAGTTATGGAAAAGCAATTGAAATAAATATAAAGACTGAGATATTGTATCTGTCTGAGATCTGTGTGCATGCTATGTAATAGCAGTCATTGAATTTGTGAGTTTGTAAAAAAAAGTGCAGAGTATTTTTGTGCATAACAATAATCTGTGTATATTGGCTATATTTTTAGATGCAGTAATATGTTCAGAATTACCCTTTTACTCTGAAATGTTATTGGCTGTCAAAAATGAACAGGACTGGGACATCTTTTTAGGGTGAAACTTTTTAATATTTGTAGACAATTATGTAATGCAATTAATTGCAGAACGTTCTTCAGGTAGATATTGTTTCTGTGATAGAGTATATAGTACATTTTACAGAACTGTTTCAATCTTCTCTTTGGCAGTCTGAGCATCTGGTGAACAAATCAATTAAATTTGAGTTTATAGTTTCAGAAACCAGATTTTTTTTTTTTTTTTTAAAATACATACTGAGCCCAGCTGTTAAATCTCTCTTTTGGAGTTATTTCACACATGCCTTGTGATTAATAGAAATGCTAATGCTAAATTCAGATTATTATACAGATGAGATGTAGATATTATCCAGCTAAACACTGTTCACAGTCCTTAATAGACTCAGTCCATGTGTGTTTGATCACATGAAGTAATTGCGCTTGTTTTGTCAATGATGTGGATGATCTCTGACATTCACATTTGTTTATCTTTTGAATGATACATGTTCTCTATGGTGATTACCAGTCGCATCTGGGAGACTGATAATATTTAGATGTAAATACAGCAGCGCAAGCAGTGCACGTTTGTGGTCTAATTCAGCAGCGTGTTTGTGACATGAGTCACGTTTTAATAATTGGGAGGGCAAATTACATGACAGCTGTCTCAACAGAGAAAATAAGAATTGTTTGCATTGTTAATTAGCATTTCTTTTTTCTTTAATTAGTGCATATTTCAAACATACTTACTTAATTTTTTGGCACTTTTTGAAGGGCTGGATTGTGTTTGTTTAAAAAGAGGAACATGCCCTCTGGTAAGCTTTCAAACCGGGTGAGTTGTAGATCAGCGTTATACATGTAGTCATTGTGGTACCAAGAGGGAAGGGAGATTTAGCAGTATTGTTCTCTGAGTTATTGGACTTGAGGAAAGGCTCTTAAAGGTAATATCTGTTGCTCTGTACATGTTAGTGCTTATATTTCTAAATATTTTTATAGGCTTAGGGCTAAACTGTAGTAATTTGTGAATTTCAAACTTCTATAATGGCAGTGCAAGGACAGGCTGTTTATGATACTTCCAAGGGAGGATTAAAAGATTATTCTTAGAATGCTAAACATTAGCAAAGCCAACAGGTAGTCTGAAATAGCCAGGCTATAGACTGTGTAAGTGTATTTCTTGAAATCCAAAGTGATGCCCAGGTCTTAATCAGACTTGTGTTGTCTAGGGTTTATGGGCAAGCTAAAGATAGCATCAGTGGAATTAAGATCCTCTTCTACTCCTTTTCAAAAGGTGAATTTCACCCTAAAATAACCCCTGATGTAAATGAAAATAATCATACTAGTGAGGCAAGAATCAGTGTCCTTTTTACAGTAGTTCTAGCTTTTAAGAGCAGTCTAAAAATTCATGTTTCAAGTTTGGCCATATCCTTTTCAGGGACGAAAAGTAGGGAAAGTAATACTTTCTAAATAATAGGTCCTATAATTAACTTGAACTAAGGTGGATTAACAACAAGCAGCAATTCACTGTTACAGCTTCACTTTCAGGATCTGAGGAAAATCTGTGGTACTATATGTTTGCATGATATTAAAAAGTGCTTAGAAATGAGGAACAAAACAAAAAGTGCTACAGACAACATCAATGTAATTTATACAGTAAATAGTAGAAGATATCACAAATGGTATTATAAAAGAAGTTGTAAGCAGACTCTTTGATATAAAATTTCTTTAACCTCACTGTGTGACAAAGAATCCCAGAACCTCTAAATACAAACACAGGATATGGGTGAGGAGAGAACTTGTAGCTAGGTCAGGGATCCATATTACTGAGATGTAAGGAGTGGTATCTACACAGGTAGAAGTCCATAGGATTGTCACAGTTGTTATTGCTACTTTTCAAGGCTAGAAACTTCTATGATGCAAAAAAGAGAAGATCTTCACAGTGCTATGTTACAGTTATAGGACAAGTTAAGACTACCAAGAAAGACTATGTCAAAAAATGTTCTGCATATTAAGAGGCAAAACAACTCTCAAAACTCTTTCCAACTTTTAAAAGGAAATAGTGAAAGGCCTGTTTTTTACCTTCACAAGGTTTTTCGTTGATTTGAGTAGCTATACAATACATTTTCTTTAACATAAATAAAAAACAGAATAGGGTTTGGAGTACTTAAGAGGTGTATTTGTACCTTTCATACTGAAAAGGAATTGGGTAAGTTTTTCTGAAATTCCTGAAAAACTCTTTGCCAAGTCAAAATTCAACTTTTAAGGAAGAAGAGGAATAGCTCTCAGTGAAGGGATTGTTGTAGGCAACTTTTTTGTGAAAGGAGCAGATCCATAGCTCCCATAGAGCAGCTCGCTTATTGGAGCAACCAAAATTTTCAGCTGTGACAAACCAGAAAAGATCAGATGTTCCTGCAGTAAGACACCACTCTGCACTTTGAATGAAGAGATTCTAATGGCTAGTAGATTGCTTGTATGGAATTATTTCAGTAGGACTTGATCAGATGTGTTAGTGTGTTTGGGCTTCTTATTTTTTCTTTTTTTTATGGCTTCCTAACATTGGGCTTTGTTTGAATATATCAACCTCTCATGTATTCGGTCCCTTAACTGTGGTCTGAAGGAAGAGATTCCTCTCACCTGATTGCATACATCAGTCATCAAAGGTCTGTGCCTTACATAGTCACCATGTTGTTTTTCTGCAGTCAGTGGAAAGAGGTAGGGATTTTTCAGTCATGATTCATCTGAGCCATTTTGGATGAGAAGAAACCCCTTCTAAAAATGCCTATTTATTTCCTCAAACTACAGAGAGACCACTGAGCCACTAGCTCAGACTTGTGCATCTGTGTTTGTTCAGATGAATCCCACCCAAGACTGTTTCACAGACACTGGGTACATTGTTCTTCCTGGAGATGCAAATCTGTTTACAAGTGGAGTGTGACTTTCAGTACCTTACTGCCCTCAGACCTATTTTAGGACATTCAAGGGTGGACTTGTGCTTTGTTCTAAGCAGACACAAAGCCATATACTTTCCATAGCAACAAGAAGCTAAAATGTAGTTGGTGGTAATCATATGCCAGTCAGCTATATAAAATTTTAAGTGTTATTTCCTACGTATTGCCTCAAATACTTTGTAGTTCTACATTTTCAGTAAAGCTTAGGACTGTCTAGATATTCCTGTGTTTCCAGTCCCATCTTATTTTTAGTTAAAGCTCTTTTAAGGTAACCTTTGAACAGACTTTTCAGCTTTGAGGTTCTCAGGAACAATAGACAAAGTGCTTGACATCTTGAAATGCAGTTGTATATTTGGTATTCTCAAGGTCTACTTGAGTTTTACTTGAATGGATCGAGAACTAGATAAGCCAAACTTGAGTCTAAATAAGAGTTTGCTTAGATACTCGCGTTAACAGAAAAAACTTCTGAATGTGTTCAAAATTGTGAAGATGCAATCACTATCTAAAAATATATGGAGTGAGCAATTGTCCATGTTGGCAAAGATTGATACAGACTGCTTGAAGAATGTAAAATTCAGCTTAAAATTTAGTTTGATATACCTAGCCTTTAAGAAAATTCTGAGAGTGTTCAGATCTATTGGGTTTTTCAATATTCTCCTGTGAGAAACACTCTGAGCTGTGTCACTTGGGAATTTAAAGTAATGCCAGAATAAAGCATTAGAAAATAACTATAATAATTTATATTGCACTGGCAGATCAGGAAGCTAACTTGCCTAGGTGGTCTTTCCCAGGTCAAATTTGACCAAGTTTGTGATCCTGTGATTGTGAAAACTCACTCAGTGAGGAACAGCGGTGGCAACAGTAGGTTCTGTGGCTGGGCGCTAGATTGAGGCTGACAAGGGAGTTCCCAGAGCCAGGGAAACCCCAGGAAGAGCATAGAGACCTGCCAGGAGGTGGAAGCTCTGGTGAGCGAGGCTGACATGGCTTGGGCATTGCCAGGAGCAACCACAGGAGATTTAAACGGCCCTAGGGAGCGCTAGCAACCAGGGCATGGCACATCAGCCAGGCTGTGGCGCAGCAGTTTGTGCGGGAGGGCTTGCAGGGAGGGCACAGAAAGCTCTGCCACCTCAACAAGGGAGCAACAGTACCCACCCGGCAGAAAGCCATGGTCTCTCTAAGCTCTGCACCCACCACGACTGACACAGCCTCCCAGACAGAGCTCCGGTGGGTACACACTGACACCCAGGCGTCAGGCTGCGGGGTGTGCCCTACTCTGATGCTAGCATTGGATGGCAGCAGTAAGCACACCTCTGGGAGGTGCCCAGGTTCAGGAGCTCTTCTGCTTAGTGGCAGAGCTCGGGGGACAAGGTGAGTACATTGAGGAATATCAGGGAGTGCGAAAGGGAGATAGACCACTGGAATCGCACCCTACCTTCCCTGGGACAGGCCCAACAGGTAGACAGGGCACAAGATACGGAAGACTCCCTTTCCTCTTTCCACTTTGAGAGGAGAACGAAGCGACTTAAGGGGTAGGGAGCAAAGGCAACAAGTTCCTGCCTGGCGCGGCAGGCGAGCCTCCTCTGTTACTACTCCACCTTCCCAGGTTCTCTTGCATAATAGGTACTAGTCTCTGCAAGTGGAACCAAACAATGATGAGGACTTGGGTTCACCTAGCCTGGACGTGTCACCAAGGTTAAGCTGGCCTCTGCCCTGCATAAAAATAGCTTCCATAAAGACAGGTGATTGTCATAGGGGACTCTCTCCTGAGGGGCACAGCAAGCCAAATATGCAGACCGAAACCACTTCTTAGGGAAGTCTGCTGCCTCCCTGGGGACTGCATTAAAGATGTTATGAGAAAATTTTCTACCCTGGTACAGCCGTCATATTATTATCCATTATTGATTTTTTCAGGTAGGCAGCGATGAAGTTGTGACAAGAAGTCTGAAAGTGATCAAGAGAGATGTCAGGGACTTGGGACGACTGGTCAGGGGATCAGGAGCAAAAGTGGTGTTCTCCTCCATCCTTCCATTGGCAGGGAATGACAAGGGAAGAAATAGGAAGAGCCAGCAGATCAATACCTGGCTCCAAGACTGATGTCACTGGCAGAATTTTGGGTTCTTTGATCACGGGTTGGTCTATACAACACCAGGCCTGCTGGTGACAGACAGGGAATGCCTTTCTCTGAGGGGGAGAAGGATTCTGGTGCAGGAGTTATCAGGGCTCATTGAAAGAGCTTTAAACTAGATTTGAAGGGGGAAAGGGATAAAACCAGGCTTGCTGGAGATAAGCCTGGGGTGACACACCAGTGTTTGAGGGACAGTGTGCTGGCGAGGACCTTTGGTCTGCTGTCTCAGTGGAGGTAGGGAGTGGAGACACATGTGGCAGCAGAGACGCAGGGATTGTTGACGTGCTAGAAACCAGGGAAGCACCTAAGAATAGTTACATAGGAATTAGGGCTTCTCGCCCTAAAAAGGTGGCAGGATCAATAGCCTAACTTAAGTGCATCTATACCAATGCACGCAGCATGGGCAACAAACAGGAGGAGCTGGAAGCTGTTTTCCAGCAGGAAAGCTATGATATAGTGACCATCATGGAAACATGGTGGGATGACTCGCACAACTGGAGTGCTGCACTGGATGGCTACAAACTCCTCAGAATACACAGGCAAGGAAGGAGAGGCAGTGCAATAGCTCTCTATGTCAAGGAGTGTTTTGATCGTTTAGAGGTTAATGATGGTGATGGTAGGGTTGAGTGCCTGTGGGTAAGAATCAGGGGGAAGGCCAACAAGGCAGATATCATGGTGGGAGTCTGTTATAGACCACCCAACCAGGATGAGGAGACAGATGAAATATTCTATAAACAGCTGGGAGAAGTCTCACCATCGCTAGCCCTTGTTCTCGTGAGGGACTTCAACTTACCAGATGTCTGCTGGAAATACAATATGGCAGAGAGGAAACAGTCTAGGAAGTACCTGGAATGTGTGGACGATAACTTCCTGACACAGCTGGTGAGTGAGTCAACTAGGGAAGGTGGCCCGCTGGACCTGTTGTTTGTGAGCATAGAAGTACTTGTGGGTGATTTGATGGTTGGAGGCTGTGTTGGGCATAGTGATCACGAAATGATAGTTTTCGATTGTCAGAGAAGTAAGGAGGGGGGTCAGCAGAACTGCTACCTTGGACTTCTGGAGGGCTGACTTTGGCTGATTTAGGAGCCTGGTGGACAGAGTCCCTTGGGAGGCAGTCCTGACAGGCAAAGGAGTCCAGGAAGGCTGGACACTCTTCAAGAAGGAAGTCTTAAAGGCACAGGAGCAGGCCGTTCCCATGTGCAGGAAGAGGAGCCAGCGGAGAAGACCGGCTTGGCTGAACAGAGAGCTTTGGATGGAACTCAGGAAAAACAAGAGAGTTTGTGATCTTCAGAAGAAGGGGCTGGCAACTCAGGAAGACTACAAGGATGTCGTGAGGTTTTGCAGGGAGAAAATGAGAAGGGCCAAAGCCCAACTAGAACTTAACCTGGCGACTGCCATAAAAGACAACAGAAAATGTTCCTGTAAATACATTACCACAAAAGGAGGGCTAAGGAGAATCATTATCCTTTACTGCACGTGGAGGAAAACGTAGTGACAAAGGATGACGAAAAGGCTGAGGTGTACTTAATGCTTTCTTTGCCTCAGTCTTTAATAGTAAGACCAGTCGCCCTCTGGGTACCCAGCCCCCTGTGATGGTAGATAGCAACAGGGAGCAGAACGAAGCCCCCACGATCCAAGGGGAAATGCTTAGTGACCTGCAACACCACTTAGACACCCACAAGCCTATGGGACCAGATGGGATCCACCCAAGGGTACTGAGGGAGCTGGCAGAAGAGCTCACCAAGCCATTTCCATCATCTACCAGCAGTCCTGGCTAACCGGGGAGGTCCCAGAGGTCTGGAGGTTAGCAAATGTGGCGCCCATCTACAAGAAGGGCGGGAAGGAGGATCTGGGAAGCGACAGGCCTGTCAGCCTGACCTCGGTGCCAGGGAAGGTTATGGAGCAGATCATCTTGAGTGCCATCACGTGGCAGGTACAGAACAACCAGGTGACCAGGCCCAGTCAGCATGGGTTTATGAAAGGCAGGTCCTGCCTGACTAACCTGATCTCCTTCTATGACAAGGTGAATGAGGGAAAAACTGTGGATGTAGTCTACCTAGTCTTTAAGCCTTTGACACTGTTCCCCACAGCATTCTCCTGGAGAAAGTGACTGCTCATGGCTTGGACGGGTGTACTCTTTGCTGGGTAAAAAACGGGCTGGATGGTCAAGCCTAGAGAGTTGTGGTGAATGGAGTTAAATCCAGTGGGCGGCTGATCACAAGCGGGGTTCCCCAAGGCTCAGCATTGGGGCCAGTTCTGTTTAATGTCTTTATCAATGATCTGGATGAGGGGATCAAGTGCACCCTCAGTAAGTTTGCAGATGACACCAAGTTGTGCAGGTGAGTTGATCTGATTGATGGTAGGAAGGCTCTGCAGAGGGATCTGGACAGGCTGGATGGATGGGCCCAGGCCAACTGTATGTGGTTCAACAAGGCCAAATGCTGAGTCCTGCACTTGGGTCACAACAACCCCATGCAACACTACAGGCTTGGGGACAAGTGGCTGGAAAGCTTCCCCGCAGAAAAGGACCTGGGGGTGTTGATTGACAGCCGGCTGAATATGAGCCAGCAGTGTGCCCAGGTGGCCAAGAAGGCCAACGGCATCCTGGCCTGTATCAGAAATAGTGTGGCCAGCAGGAGTAGGGAGGTGATTCTGCCTTTGTACTCGGTACTTGTGAGGCCGCACCTCAAATACTGTGTTCAGTTTTGGGCCCCTCACTACAAGAAAGACATTGAGGTGCTGGAGCGTGTCCAGAGAAGGGCGACGAAGCTGGTGAGGGTCTGGAGCACAAACCTTATGAGGAGCAGTTGAGAGAGCTGGGGTTGTTTTAGCCTGGAGAAGAGGAGGCTGAGGGGAGACCTTATCGCTCTCTACAACTACCTGAAAAGAGGTTGTAGAGGGGTGGATGTTGGTCTCTTCTCCCAAGTGACTAGTGACAGGACAAGAGGAAATGGCCTGAAGTTGCGCCAGGGGAGGTTTAGATTGGATATTAGGAAAAACTTCTTCACTGAAAGGGTTGGCAGACATTGGAACAGGCTGCCCAGGGAGGTGGTTGAGTCACCATCCCTGGAGGTATTTAAAAGATGTGTGAATGAGGTGCTTAGGGACATGGTTTAGTGGTGGACTTATCAGGGTTAGGTTGATGGATGGACTTGATGATCTTAAGGGTCTTTTCCAATCTACATTATTCTATGATAATAAATTTCCACCATAAACATTATTTTTTTAGTTTCTGGTTAAGATGCAGCAGCTACTGCTGCTTTTGTCTTCAAATATTTGAATATATTTTCTGTCATTTGACTCTGTGTTAAAAATATTTGTAAACCTTTTGCATTCTTTTTTTTTTACACCCCCCCCACTCCCCCCCCCCCCCCCCCCCCCCCCCCCGCTGTCTCATTTGCTCAGCTCTCTCTCTCCTCTGTCTCTAGGAGCTGTTTGTTGTTTCAGCCACATATTTGTTTGAATCAGTCAAATTAATTGCAAGAGACTAGTCTGGACATGAATAGAATACTGAGGCACCAGACATAGTGGAGAATTGCTTGCAAAGTCTAAACAGCACCCATATGTAATTTCTTGGGATAAGCAGGGGGTTCACCTGAAATGGTGAAATGGCTGCCACTAAACAAATATTGAAGGAATTAATTGGCAACTTTTGAAGCACCCATGAAATTGTCAGAGACATGTTCTGTGAAGATAGGTATGATTTTTTTTTTTTGCTCTATCACTTGTAACAGGCATAGAGTTAAAAATGTTCTGAAAAAGCAGCTAGCTCTTTGATCCAATGGAGTTATTTAGCAAGTCATGTAGACCAAGAGAGGCTATGTGATTTAATGGTATTTTTAAGATTTAAGGATTTGGATTTATCGAAGTGGGGAGTATAAATTGTCATTTCCAGCAAGGTAGGGGAAGTGCATTTAACTGTTTCTGTGTCGGAATATAGTAAATTGCTCAAAACAGCAGCATATCTGAAACTTTAGTGTGTGTTCCTGTTTCTCTTACTTGTTGCGGATGAACCAGAGGGAACACACCTCCCCTTGGACAGTATTGCCATTCATCGAGTGGTAGCAGAGTTTTAACATATGTGGGGTAGAGAAATACCAGATATATTAGCCTCCATAGAGCTGCCATATATCTAGGTATTTCCCAAAGGACATTGCTTTTTTCTTCCTGGAAACTTTGTAAAGTGGACAATACAATAAGAAATATTTAGTAATTTGTCTGGGATTTCAGGTGTCTTGGCAATCTGGTTAGCGCAATAGCTGTAGATGACTAGAAGTCCCAGAAGAACAACCACTGTGCAGGCACAGACCAACTCTCTTTTTTTTTCAGCCTGCAAATCAAAACTTAAAAGCAACAGAAAGGAAGGCTTAATAGCTCCCTAGGAAACAAAATTTCAAAGGTATGCAAGCTTTCTACTATTTCAAATTAGCCTTTCTTCTTTCTCATGAGCCTCATAAATTTCTCTGTCCCATTAACTGAAACAGTCTCCTTAATGTAAGAAAACTATTTAAGATCCATATAGGTGTACTTGCATTTTTTGATTAAATTGTATTTTCTCACCCACTCTTTCTATAGCATACCTAGAATATGAGAATATGCTGTCTATCTTCCCCTTTGTTTCCAGCTCAGTGCTGTCTTTTTTTCTTATATCCCATCTGGATTTTTGGTAGGTTCTGCAGAATATGTATCTATCTTCTTTTTCAAGGTAGATATCTTACTCTACATGTAGTATTATAAATAATAATACAAATATGGTAAACTGCTTAACATGTACAAAAATAAAGAATATTCATTCTTCCTATTGGTTACCAAATGTTATAAATGTAAAAATTACACCATACTGTTTTCATGAGGAGACATCGTATCTATTCCAACAATACAGAGGAACATTCAAAACAACTTTGGACAACAATGGAGAAATATCCCACTGAAATTAGAGATGGAATTGAAATAACTGTTCAAGCTGGAATTTGTCCAGTGCAGCACCTCTGCAGAAGTGCTATAAGGCACATTGAAATGTAGGCATTTTATGTATCGCTCAAAAGTTTGCACATGTAGCAGGACACTGTTGGGTAAGATAACCAAATTTCATTTAGGTCTGATGCTCAGTTATGTACCCTGGCACAAAGTACTGTGCATGCAACAGAACTGTCATCCCTTGCACCAAGTCTTTAGGAGAGACCATAGTAAGAGACTGGACTGGACTCTCTCAGAAATATACTTTGTATTCCCTTTCTTATGCTTTCTTTATCTCTGATGCTCAATGGCCAAAGAATTGGACGATGGAAGAGAGAAGGCATTCCTGTCTGGTACGGGTTCCAAGTTTGAAATAAAATTGACACATAATAGCAGCTCTAAATTCTGTGCATAACATTCAGCCTGTTTGATGGAAGTTGCTATGAAAGTTAAAAAGGATTTGAGAAAGCCAAAAGGATTTGAGTTGCTGTACCAGTTATAGCAATGGTTTCTGAGAATATCAGTATCTAAAACAGTGTCCTTTTTTTAATATTTTTTTTATTAAGTTTGCGTGCTAAATCACTATGTGAACCAGTGTTAACTTGTGTATTCAGTCTGATGTAGAGGGAATCAGCATCCTGCTTTGCAGAACAGCATTGCAAGAATGTAAGTATTAGATTCCCCTTTATTTTTTTCTTTAATGTGTACAAATCTGAAAATAAATGTTTTAATTTGCATTGGCTAGAGGCAGGAGTAATGCAAACAGTTGTAATTCTATCCTCACTGATAATGTGATGACTCCAACATAGCATTCTGTGTTTGAAGAAATGAAGAGGATAGGATGACACCACTTACAGAAATAATACAAAATGCTTCAGCCACACATGCACTTAACAAAGGAATTATCATCTCTGGACTTGTCCTTATGTGGTCACTTTTAATCTGAGTAAACACCATTGCATTGACTAGAAAGAGCTGTATACATTGCAGCTTTTTGTATTGTTACGTATCAGGAGTCTGTTTGGACCAGTTTTATTGCTGTTTGGACCAGAAGTAATTTGGTATCTGAAGAAATAATTCTGTAGGCAAGCCTCACTGCTTAGAGATATTTTGTTGGCTTACCAGCTTCCTTCCCAGGCTGCTTTTATCTGGTGCAGGCAAGGCTTTGTATGGCACTTCTATCATATGTGTTTGCAGAGAACAGATATTGGCTTCTCATTCTGAATGCTGGTTAAAAGCAGTGTTCTTTGGCATTGCTCTCAAATCCTGCAAGAGTCACCATCATCTTCTTTTCTTGATAACTTTGTGTGCCTGATCATTATGTTTGCAGTTAGAGCTATAGAGAGACCCTAAATGCTTTCTCCCTGTGGGAAAAGCCTACAAAGAAAGCTAAGAAGCTTTCATGATTAGAGGTAAGCTTTTTTGAGGACTTTGTGAAGCTATTGCTATGGGTAAGTTGTTAGAGCCACATTGGGGTGCCACATCACCTAGAGGTTTCATAGGAGCATATCAAGGATGGAAGTTGCATCTCTGGTATCCCTGAACTGCCTGTCTTCAATGTGGAGCTGAATAACTTTGCAAAACTTTGTAAAATGTTAGTGGTGAGACACATTTTTATTGTAATAGCCTGAAGAATCAATCCCAAGGACAGTGTGGCAGAGGATGCGTTGCACAAGAATGTGCCCTACTGCTTGTCTCAAGGGAGTCATGGGTCCTTGACACTCTCCCACCTCTTTTCTCAGCCATGCTGCCATCCCTGGCAACACTGATGGGCAGGAACTAAGGCTGGTTTGTATCTTGCATTTGCTTTAGCTGTATATTGAGATTTACAGCTGACACTTGCTTTTGGTCCTGGCATAGGCACTATCATGTTTGAAAGAGGTGAACAGGTATCGTGTTCAATTTCTGCTCCCTCCCAGCCCCCAAATTCTGCATCACTATTATAACTGAATGTAAAGTAGAAGTTCCATTTTGATAATGAGGTACCAACACTGACAGTTGAAATGCTTTCTCTCTAACATTTGCATGGCCTTTCCTATCAGCATCCCCAGAAAATAATTTCTGTATCAGTATTTCCAGAAATGCTTTAATAAAAACATAACTCTCAAATGCTCTTAACCATAAATCCCTATCAGTGCAGCTGATAATACCCAGGATGCAGCTCAGTAGGCTTATCCTATACACAAACAAGAAAAATTGAACAGCATAAATTACAGCCACAGTTTCATACCTGCACCTGCCTCAAGGTCACTGGGAAGTTATTTTAATGGTGTGGCAAAAGTTGATAATATCCATGTGGGCAGCACAGTAAGATTATGGAAAAGAAAATTATCTGTGGGGGCTCTTACATACCCCTCATCTTTGCTGACAATAACTACAACAGAGCAGTGTCTTGGTGTGCAACCTCACAAGGTGCATTCTGATGGCTACCTAGGAAGTCATGGAGTTTTAATACATCACAAAGCCACTGACAATGGGAGGAAACCCAGGAAAACACCTCATTATCGTGATTTTTCCCTAAGGTTGTAGAGCAACTTCTTTGTAGAACCATGAAAACTGACCAAGACACAGTGATTTCTTGCAATTCCTTCTCCCTGCCCCTGCTCCCCAACCAGGTTGACTTGCAACATCCAGACTCTCAAAAGATATTTGTGCTAACTTCCACCAAAAGTTTAGTGAATGTGCCACTTAAGGGAAAATAATAATAAAAAAATAAATATGAAAGAGGCCTTCAGAGAGCTTGAGGATGCTGATTGCTTCCTGCAAATCCTATCAGTGTAAACTTTTCAAGAACTACCTGTGTTGATAGTAAGTGTAGTATAGAAGGGATGGCTGTGGTTAATTCTCAGAATATAATCTGGGGTTGTTCCCCACTAGTCTGTGAGTAACCTGTAGCTCACAGTGAAGTAGAACAAGAAGTTCTTTCAGGCACATTTCACCTGAATGAAGTCCACCTGAATTTCAGCAAGTAATAGAGATACCTAAACCAGAAGCTTACTTACTCTCAATGCCTTCCATAGCATGTCTCCAGAGGAGCAATTCAGCAACCCCCAGTCAGAAATACTTCTACAAAATATTTTCCTCCTTTTGTTGTTTAACAAGAAAATCTAGGGATGCTCCTAGCTTGGATAGCTTGCTCACTCCTTTAAGACTGTGTTTACACTGCTAAATGCTTAATCGGCCAGACTATTTTATTATGAGTATCTGTAAATGATTAGAGATTATTATTGAATGACTTTTACATGTCTGTAAAGGGGATAAAATTGTAAAAGAGCTCTAATTCATCTTGTCTTTTATATTTGTTGATGACCTACTATAAAATCTATGCTATTTAGTGTGTGATCATCAGGATTTCTAGGACTCTTTGGATATTTTATTCTGTGATTGTGTGGATGTTAAATATCAGTGTAAAATGGTGACTAGTAAATTGTGTGCACTGTAAAAAAAAAAAAAAAAAAAAAAAAAAGAATTGCCAACCAAGAGCATTTAATTACAGCAGTTTATGTTGAAAAGGTTGAAGACCATGGAACAATGTGCTGAATGGAACAAGCAAGAATTGCCACCCTGTGCTTTGCATGTTAAAAGTAATGAGGGCAGTTGAAACAAAATTATTTGCATTCTGTCCAACTTTGGCTTGAAAACACCATACAGTTCCACAGAATAGCTTAATTGCCCAGTATAGCATAATTGCCAGGCATGAGGAGTAACATAATTTAGATGTCTGACCATGAAATGAACCTGGGAAACTAATGGCTTTTAACAGTTTGGTTTTGATTCATAATGATTCTAAAGCTCAGATAAGTGTAAATCCAGATGTTGATCACTGCAGCGGTACCTTGTGTTTTCGTCTTCCTGCAACCTGGCATTACAAACTTGTGGATTTTGTGGATCCTCAAAACCATCAAACCGGGGGGAATCGCAGTTTGTGCCTGTGAGGCCCTGGGTAGGGGTGGAAATGGTCTGCACCTGAGAGCCATGTCTGGCTCTGTCCTGCTGCACCTAAGCCTCTGTGGAAACAGGGTGAGAAAAGTGGGGTGTGCTTGGGAAGGTTATAGCATACTACTGAAGCTGATCAGCTTCTTAAGCCTATAAAAATTCTAAGTTACAGGAAGTTTTTAACAGTGCAGTTTTAACGATTACTTTCTATTTCCTGGGCAGTTAACATGCATTAGAGTCTTGTTATTTATTTTACTGACTTCTCCAGGATGCTCTAAATAATAAATAGAAAGATGCTCTTCAAGCATTTGAGTCTACTTTGGTGCGTGTATTTGTAATACAATGCTTACCTATGTCATTTGCAGGAGGAGGTGATTCTCAAAAGTTAGGCTAGCAAACAGGATTGATTATATGCTTAAGTGAGACATATCAGGCTAAAGCTTTGTTTGGGAAACAAGCTTCTACCTGAGTATGCGTTCTCTCATGTAGTAGCTTCATGTACATTTGCTTACATTCCTATGATTTCACAAGGCAGATGCATCTTCTGTTTGCTTCTATTTATCTTTGGAACAGACTTGTCCTTATTGCCTTATGATTAGTCTTTTGTTGATATCATCTTCAAATATGCATGAAGATAAATATGGATAAGAAATAGGTGACTCACACTGTAGTGTTGAGAACAACTAAAATTTTATTTTTTGTTGGAATGCTCTTTGGTCTGAAGGAGAAATTGTATCTCACAGGGTAACACGCTGTCAGTATTTCTTTGTATCAATATTGATTTTGTCTCACTGTTGGGTTTATCCCACCCTTGTGGAATCACCCAACATGTGGTAACAGCTTAAGTTGTTCTCTTGTTTATAACTGGAGCACAAAAAGAAAGCTTGCTATTTTAGTCGTGGGACTAGGCATCCTCAAGGGTTTTTTGTTTGTTTTTAATCCAATGTTATCAAAAAAGGAGAACCCTCCATGGACCACAGCAAGTTTTGCCTTGGGTCCTGGATGAAAAATGCAAATGTGAGAATACTCAGAGAAATCCAAGATAGCATCAGCAACCAAGCCAAAAACTAAGCAGTATGTGTTGTTTGGCATGGCATGAGTCTAGTGACAACTTCTATTAAAAAAAACCCGAGTAAGTGGCTTCCAGAGCAAACACAGAGGGTTAGTTCAGATTCTCCTAGAAACAGCAGTCACACTTGACTGTCAGTTCACAGTCTTTGTTTCTGAACTTCAGGTTTAGGCACCTAGGGGGAAAAAAACCCACACAGATGCCTAAACATGGATTTCTTTATTTGGACGCAAACCTCAGCCATCAAGTTTACAATTTGTGGCCTAAGTATCGATCAGTTACAGTAGAGTATCACTTTACCTTAGGTCTGACTAAAAGACAGTTTAAGCTGATAGTAATATTGGTAAGGACTCTACTGAATTTTGGATTTGTTTATTTTGTTAAGAGAAAATAAACTTTTCTATGTCATTTTAAGAGACAGACTGCATGACCTAACATGTACCATTCAATACACTATCTAGACATATTTCTTATTCCATATGCATTAGTGAAGGCATGTTGTGAACTTTATGCATTTAAAGTTAATTAAAATGGCATTCAAATTATTTTTTATGTGGGCTTCATCTACTCAGTTAATTCAGTTTAAACACAATTGGCTTTCAGTTGCACAGAAGGCATGAATATTCTACGATTTTATTGTCAAAAATGACAGAAGAGACACTGGCTCTTTCTCTTCCTGTTAGCAGAAATTTAATTTTCTGGCAAACAAATCTTGTTTGTAGTTGTTTTGTTTTGTTCCCCCCTGCCATTTGCAGCCTTCAAGAGAACTTTTGGGGGGAGACGTTCTTTTTTTAAAATTGTCATATTGGTTAGGACTTAGTATTCTGACTACAGGTTTTCCTGTCTGACTCTGTCAGTGTTATACTGGCTGCTACTTTTTGAAGGCACTGAGTAGTAAGTATATGATGATGATGAAAAATTTTCATCCATGCTGCCTTTAGTCAAACAGCCTTTGCTCTTCTCTTTCCTTTAACTTTTCCTTGATGGCTGTAGCTGGAATTCGCTGGCTGTTCTCAGTGAATACTCTGCGTGCCCACTGTGATGTAGAGGGGGATGAGTGGGATAATGCATAGGTTCATCCTGCTAAGTATTACATTACAATCCAGTACTACTTACTATTAAAAAAAAAATAAAAATTAATTAAAAAAAATAATCACCAAGAAAAACAAACAAACAAACAAACCCATCCCACCCCACCCCACCTCCCCCAACATCTAAAGAAAACAGATAATCAGTTACAAAGAGTGACAGCAAATTGCAAATCAATCTTGATTTTTTTTTTTTTTTTCCTCAACAGGTTTACAGTCAGGATATAACCTTCTGTAAAATGGAAAACTGTGAAGAACGATACAGATAGCAGTTGGAGTTGAAAGGAACGGATGAATATTTCTCTTAAGCATCAGCTTTTTAAAACGCTATGGTGATTTGGAAAGTCCCAAGAGCGAACTGCAAAATTTTCCTCAGCTCAACTGATGGGTTTCTTAGTCATTTCTCCAAGTCATTGATGTTCAGAGATAATGTGTGATGGAAAAAACACCATGTCTCTGTGTTTGTAGCCCCTGTTTTTTGGATTAGTTTGCTGTATTGCTGAACCAATTTCGTTTTGAAGGGCAAGGAGTGAATGTGATGGATTTATCCTCAGAGATGAACAAACATGGAAGGAATCCAGTAAGTCATAAACTAGAAGATCAAAAGAAGGTAAGATTATTTTTAATTATACTTAATTATGTTTGAACCACTTGCAAACTCTCTCTTGGATGATTTTTAGTAAACTGGAAATCAATGTGCTTTTGAGAATAAAGTAGTCTACCGTGATCACTCACTATTTCAGTACAGTGAACTGCTGTTATGGGACTCAATTTCTTCATCTAGTAATTTTCTTTCTAATACTGCTTGATTGCCTGGTAATTTTTTGTCAAAAGCTCTCTGAATTTGTCTAGTAAATTGGCAAAACCCTTCCTTGCTACCAACACTGAGCTTATGGCAGAGACCTGCGGATCTGAAATAAGTATCTGACATTGGCCTGACACTGTTTGAGAACTTCGTCCTTTACAGTGGATGTCTGGATAGACCCTTCCTATTGTAATCTACCGATATTTGTGTATAATTTAGTTTTCTGGCAAGTTGTTGTTGTTCAAGTTTTACCCTTCAGTACCCAAGGCAGTTTAAGCATGTAAATTCATGCTTTCACAATATGGAAAATCCTTTTGGAAATCTCACTTCTACAACAGACTGTCCCAAAAGGCTCACCTTCCTAGTTCATCTCCTTTACTTACTCATACTATTGTCTGGAAATTTTTCTAATGCTTATTTCATAAACCTGAATTTGATGCTTTTCAGTATTTTCGGGTCCTTCTATTCTCCCATGCTTTATTGGTCTTTTGATATTACATTAATAGATTTTTTGTGAATTTTTTTGGGGTTTTTTGTTTTTTTAAATCTCCAGTTTATTAAAAGTTCAAAACTCTGTAATACTTTTTGTGCCTGGGCTCTATTGTAAGGTCTGCACTGAATGGCAGCCAGCACACAGTGCATTCTGCTGTCGACTTTTGTGGCTGTGGTGTGTTTCATACTAGGCCTTAAAATGAGATTTACGGGCCTCTTTGAATTATTGCGTAGGTTCAGTGGGGCTGCTAATGTCCAAATCATGTATTAGAGTGCAGGTTATGTACTTGATTATTGCACGGGCTTATTATGATAAGTGCTGCTAGGCTGGGGTTTTTTTCAAACTTTGGTGTGAAAACTGCTGGCTAATGTTCTAAATAATTTTTATCTTCTTTAGGAAAAATACAAATTGGGGGAATTTACAGGCAACATAAATGAAACAGTTTTAAGACCTAGAAAATCAAATACTTGGTTTTAGTGCCTCTGAGATTTGTATGTGTTAATCTAAGTCATTCGGTCACAGCCAATAGCCCTTTAAAGTGCAGAGAATTGCAGGAAATATACCATGATAACATGTGTGATGAAATTACTGTGAAAATATATTCAGTCTTTGAGCAGGTTTTTTGTAATGGAAAAGACACAGAGGTACGTGATAGGAGATAACTGATTTAGAGCACAGGGCTTTCTCCAACTCATGATTCCCACCCTTCTGTGGCACAAAAGAAAAGCTGAGAGATGTTAGCATTAATCTCACCATCCGGTGAATTGTTTTCTGAACCGTTATTACCTGATCTGGAATCAAGTATGCTCAAGTCCCCTCTTTCCCCAACCCCCCTCTTATTTCAAAAGGATTTTTTTCCCTTCATGTCTAATACCTGTAGATTCACTTCTAGAAACTGACTCTTCAGATTGCTTAGGAGGAGAAAGTTTGTTTCAAAGAGGATCTGTTGTACCTCAAGGTCAAATGTTTTCTTTGAGCCAGCCTGTGGGTATTTTATCCAGCTGTAGAGCTATGCAACGACCACCGAAGGCTCTGCAGCTGCTAAAAGACTACTCCTGTGGAGTGGTTGATGCTGAAGAAGTAAATGTGATGATAATAAACAGAAGCCTGGTTAGTTTTCATTACATTCAGGGATCCTTACTAGTAATTTAATACATTGATATGCTAGTATTGGGTTCATTATAGAAGGCTAATATTTTAATAAACTAAGGCTTTAAAAGTGATGGGGAAACACAAGAATTAGTAGTAATTTGGCTATCTCTTTATGCTGCATTGGTTGTAAAGCAAATTTTGAAATATGTTAGATAGAGTGAAATAAAAATGGACCACTTTAGGAAATGTTGGGTGACTTATCGGCTAACATGGATGCCTTAGTGGTGTTCTACCTCAATCAGACCAGGCAGAAGTCAAGCTGAATCTCTTGGATAGCTCATGTTCTATAAATACATGAAAAATACTGGGTTCTGGGAAGACTCAACTGTTGTGTTGCTGCAGAATGTATTGTCACTGGACTGTTTTCCGCAAGGGGAATTTAGGAAAAAAAAATCAAATGGAGAAAAAAGCTCCACATTAATTAAGGGTATAAAACTTCTCAGGTAGTTTTAAAAATGCAGACTGTGCTTTGGCATTTCGCTTTTCTAATAATTTCATAGGATAGTACATGCTATATAGTTACTTACTTATGATCTGGATTTGGGCCTGGGCAACTATGTTTATATAATTTTCATGTTGTTAGCATATGAACTGTCATGTCCATAGGACACTCAGATATGCTCCTTATCTCAAAACCCATCAAATGCTATCACCTGCATTTTACATAGACGTATACTCATTTTATGGCTGCAGAACTGTCAAGCTCCTTAGCCTTTCTGCAGCTCCAAGATGCAATGACAGTTTTATTGATTTCTGGCAATAGTCTGTTTATGTTTGTGGGACTGGTAGGTGTCTCTGACTGGGCTGATACTCAGGTGTTTGTCCCTTTTGAGTACAAAATGAGGCTCAGGCGTGAAGTGAGAGCTTTTGGTAGCTGTGTGGAAGCAGTAGTCCAATTTCTGTGGCTGAGCTGTTGAAGAAAGGAGGCAGCCTAACAGAAGGCAGTGCAGAGAGGAAAAAGACTTTTAGAAAGATGATTGTAATCAATTAATATGATCTCCTACAGAAAACAGGCATAGGACTTCCCTCTACAAATTCTTCTAGCTGGGTGTGAAGCCTCACGAAATTGGTAATGAGCTGGAATGGGCAGTTCTGGGATGTACATCAGCCTTCTCTGCTTGAGGACCATGTGTCCATAGTATCTCTGTCCAAAACTCATCCTTCCTTCCTCCAAGCTGGATGTGCCAGACATACTGCTCCATCTATGCAGAGATTTCAGGTTAAATGCTGTGCTTCCAGATCTATTTGCCATTCCCACAGTGTGCTGTAATTTCTTATTTTAAAAGTGTGATAATATTCAAGGCTTTAGGACATAAATGCCAGCAAGTATCAAATGCATGTATCACTGTTTTACAGTATGATGTCCAGGTTCATGATTTTAGCACATGGTAAATGGTAGAGAGAGCTATGAACTAGCATTTTGAGTAACAGGTTTCTATAGGCAACTTTCTGCAAATAACCATTTTAAAAAACAGAAAAGACTTCCTTGTCTATCTGTATTCCATCATTCAGCAGGGTGGTTCTGTTTCCAAAGTCAACATAAAAATTTGCAATCTGCTGCCACGTGCATGGTTTATGATAGTCAAATCTGTAAAATAAATATGAAAAATTTCCCAGCTACTGCAGTTATTTAATTTTAATGTTTTCCCCTACAAGAAAGTCCCATTGTGGCCGTTTCTTTGGCAGACTATCCAGGTTACTTGGTATCTTAGAAGAACACCTGCTTGCTGCAGGCAGGCAAAGCCAAGCCTTTGAATGATGCTGCAGCTGTGGCCTTGTTAAAAGTCTGGAGACGAGGGGTGGGAGCCTGAGAGTGTGCTTCACCATGGGCATACGGACGTGTGTGAGGCAACACGCAGGCAAATAACACAGGTTGCAATACCCTCAAGTATCATTTATGTACTTGACATTGAGTAAACCTATAAAATTGTTTCAGAACTATAGTAATGTATAAAATGCTTCCCAGTAACAGTAGTACTCCGTCCCTTAAAGATTTGGCTTATCTGCTTTGTCTGCTAATTTACTTCTTTCTGTTACACAATGTCTAGGGCATTTCAGACAAACCCACTGAGTCCCTATCCTGACTCACACCAAAAGATGTGCACCTAGATTTGAAATCCATCATGCAGAATACAGTAGTAATTGCAGAATTGCTAGTTTCCAAAAGAGAAGCCTTTTCACCTCCGCTGACACCACTGACAAATGGCTTGGAGTTCTGCACACCCAGAATGCTTGCAATGGTCACAGGGATAGTTTTTCATCACATTTTCTTTTAAAGTCTCTTGACCACCAAGGCCTTTGGTCCTTCTGTTTAGATGCTGATCCAAACCGAATGAAAATGAAGGAAAGGTTTTAGTACTTGACCACCCCCCCCAATATATGCTTTGAAGTTAAATATGTGAAAATGCAGGGTTCTCAGTTGCTTTCAAAACAAATTGCATTATTTCCTTCAGTCTTTCTTTTTGTAGGCGGATGAGCTGCTGAACTCAAAGGGATTTTTCATAGACACCAAGACTCTATTACTGGGCAATAATTAAATATAATTAATAAGCAGAAATACCAAACAAGCCTTGTCTACTGTTGGATGTTTTGCTGGTCTCCCCGGTCACCATTTGGAGATTAACTAAATGTCCAGTAATCAGTCAGTTTTTGCCTGATAGGTAGATTAGTTTACTGTCAAAAGCATCATGCAGTCTTGACATGCAATCCTTTAAAAATCAAATCAATAGAGAAGGTTTAGAAGGTACAGATGAAATGGGCAGCATGTACATCACACTTTTCCTCCATCCCTGCCTGCTTTGTTTTGGTCGATATTCAGTGTACAGAACAACATTTTGAGAAAATCAGACGTTTTCACCATGAGGCAGTTGGACAAGGAGCATAATTTTTCTCACAAACACCATCATACATCTGTGTCTGTGCTCCCCATTTTCACATCTCAGTTCTCATTTTTATGACTAATGCAGCAGTCTGTTTTTGGTTTTTTTTTTTTTTTTTTAAAATGGCATGAATTATTGGGTAGGCCAGGATTGTTGCTATTCTTATTTAATAACTCGTTCTCATTTGGGGACGTAGGATCTGGATGATGTTGCTTGTTATCTCAACAAAAAAGGTTGATTTCTCCCATCCTATTTTTACTTAGCCCTCTGAGGTAGCTCTAACTGAGCTTTCTCTCCCTCCCCTTCTCCCTACCCCAGACCCTCCTACACATATATACATATATATATATTTAAGTTCTGTGTGGTTTTGTCCATCTGCCCATCTATGTCTCTGTCAGGGGATGCTTTGCAAACAGCTGGAGGTCTGAAGATCTGGTGAGGAGTCAGAGGCTCATTAAGCTCAATGTTCACTATTATCTCTTATCTCACAACAGCTGGCAGGGTTGTTTTTTCAGGATGTATATTCAGTGTTTTAATCAAAAATAGCAGGGTGAGGGGGTAGCGAAGGGTCTTCAGGGCTGAGGTGAGAGGTTTGTTCTCTATTTGTTTTGCTGTTGTTTTTTTCTTCAATACCTTTGAATTAGACAGAGATAGGAAGAGCCCACCCAGCTGATAAGAAGAAATGGGCTGTGGGAATAAAACTACAGTTGCTTTCCAAATTCTTTGCTGTATCAGCCTGTCATATATTACCTCCATCTTTCCCTTAAGCTGTCTCCCTCCATACTCCATGTGGTTTCTGTTTCAAAATTTATGCTAGAAAGATTTGAATTATTTCCCTCTCTGTCCAAACCTCCCTGGGGCCCCACCACCTGACGACTCTTGCTCGCTGAAATTGTTCTGTGCACTCTGCTAGTGCAGTTGTTCCAATTTAAGAAAAAAAATCTTTGCAGGCTCAATAAATGGTGTTAAATATCATTTTATTAAATAAGAAACCCATATTTAATAATTCATAAAGTAAATACTTGTCCTCTGCTGCATGTTTACAGGGTTTTTCCCTCCTATTAGAGAACCATGAAGTAATTAAGATAGTACATATTTCTTTTTTTATACTTTTTCTTTTCCATTGCCTTCCCTAAGCCACTATCCTTAACAAAGTCTCAATTATAGGGCAATATTTTGACCCAGTGCTGCACCAAAACAGCTGAGAAATTAAATACTGATTAATTAATTCTTTTCTTAAAAGAGATACTGGCTGGCTGTGTTTTATATTTCAGTAGCATGCCTTGTTTTCTTAGCTGGTTGCTTTTCTTCCCACTCACTCAATGCTATCTTTAAGCTGTTGCTGTTAATGCATGCCTGATACCTGTTATTCTTAAATAAGTTTTATTCAGTTAAAAGTTGTACAGGATGTCATCGCTGCCTGGTTGGCAGGAGCTCAGCTGCTTTGCAGTTGTTTGTGCTGGCAGATTTTTGCGTAATCAGATAGCTGAAATGAATACTATTTTGAATGTACACATACAAATTGATTTTGGATATGCACTACAGAGTAGAGTGAGAGGAAGAAAGTGGCTTTTTATTTGGGTTGGTTATACCCCACCACCCCCCTGCCCCCCCCTCGCAAAAAAGGAGGGCACTATTACTTACTGGCCTTGGTCTTCATTTACTACTAAAGGCACAATCTCCCTTTTCTACCAATTAGTAAATACACAAAGGTAGATTTAAGCATCTTGTCTCAAACAGTCTTATCTAATTTGGAATAAGATACAATGGCTAAGCAGCAGAAAACAGTGACATTCATGGAGGTAATTTCTCATGATTATACAATTTGTTCTAGGACACCTTGATGGTTACAAACTATTTGCAACGTTTTCATTTGTCAAGTATAAAAGAAGAAAAAGACTAGAGGTGTTCTACCGTAAATCCTGTTTTTTGATTGCTGTTGCTCCTAGCTTTTTTAAAGAAAGCTCTTGGTAGCCTCAGTACAAAGAACAATTTAAGTGATAATAAATAGCTAAGCTAGTAAATAAAGTCACATGGCTTTCTTTTTTGTTGTTTCTCTGCAATGGCATTGGAAAATAGGGAAATCACTGTAATTGTTACTTAGTATTTTCCTGCTCTTACTGTTGTTATTTTTTAAAAGTGTTACTGAATAATATTTGTTAGCTGCTTTTGTCTTGAAATCATCATCTGGGAAAATCTTCTCTACTTCAAGGAGGAAATGAAAATTAGGAAAGTGTTGGGCTGCTGAAATAAGATGCAACCTTGTCCTGTCTTTTCCCTTCTAAGAAGAGCACAACCTTGAGACGCAGTTGCACAGAGCACTGTACAGTGGAGAATCTGAACTGAGGCTTCTAGGTGATCCCTTGTCTTGCACTGTGACATTGTTTTGGGATTTTTATCACCCAACTTCATGAAGTTCATACCTGCTCAAAAGGCTTTTTGATGTTTTTACAGTTTGAAATCTGATCTTTGCAATAGGGATGGTCCTATAATGAGTGCATTGGGAGTCAACTATCCTGCTTGTTGACTTTTTAAAGTATTTTCTTAAATCTTGTGGACAATCCTGTATCAAACTGTGCATTCAGAGTAAATGTCTATTCTCTTGTCTCCCTTCTCTTGAACTTTGAACTTCCCATGGGATTCTTTTCTATGCTTATCAGGCTCCATAAAAGAAAGACTAAAAAACAGAATAGCCAGGATTCCTCGCAAAATGTTGGGAACAATAAGTAAAAATAACCTGAACCTCCTGCTTACCTCAGTTCTGGACTAGATTTGAATGTCTGAAAGACAAAAAATCACTAGAGTAATGTTGATATGGATGTAACTAAAGATACTTTTTTTTCACTTTGATAATTATTCTACTTTTACATTAAGTGAAAGGTGCTGCTCTGTTTATGAAGTAGTTAGGAAAACTTGTTTTTTTTGACACATTTGCATTGAGCTAGTTCCTCTAAATAACTCTGTATTTTTACCTTGAGATTTTAACTGGATCCTAAACTCAGGTCAAGGACTCTGCATCTTCCTGGTTATCTCTACAGTCTTGCAGTACAAGTAGAGCATTACAAGTGTTGTTGAATCTGTGTGTCATGGATGGAAGTCCTACCTATTTGCTTCTCTAATTCCCCTGGAACTCTAATTGTTGAAATTGGAAGGAGAAGCATCTGCTGCTGCTTCTATATCAGAAGTAAACCAGTGAGGGACTGTACTGCAGTGTGCTTTTGTGGGAGGGATATAAAGACCGTTTAAAGACTGCATTTTGTAAAGGCTAAAGCAAAAAGTCTCTTGTGAGACTGTGTTGTGTGCCTGCTTGTAAAGCAGAGTTAATAACCTTTTAAACTTGTTCTAGATAGGTCTAGCCTTAAGCAACGTATGAGAGGACAACACTGCCTGGTATCATGGCTTTGAGCTTCTGAACAAAAACATCTGGTGGAATCATTGAGTGATTACCCACAACAATTAATAGTCCCAAATTAAAACAGATGTTGTTTTCTTAGATACAGTATGTAAATATGCACTCTGAATAGAAAGAATGAGAAAGGGTTGACAAAGCTTTGTACAAATGCAGAAATTATGCAGAGAAAAGTTTAAAGCCTAGCTTCTACAAATGAGTTTTCTAGGATTTGTGTATGCTTAGTAAAGGAAATGCATGTGGAAAAAAAACCCCCAAAACATGTAAAATTAGGGTCAAGGTATATTGCTGAGGTTGCATTAGTTTGTCACATTAGTTTCATAATGCAGGCAGCCCTTAAATGTGAGTCTCTGGAGTCTGGGTATTTTACCAGAATAGAAGACTCTGCTTTGTTACACCTTAAACTGAAGTGTCAGAGTGCATCCATGCTGTGTTCCAATAAGACAGTATTGCTGGGAGATACTTCATTTTAATTTTTTGATGCCTAGGTACTGGTATGAGGATTTCTCCAGGGCTCAAGTACAAAAGAATGTAAAGGCAGGGAAAAACTCTGGAAATTATTATAATTTTCTTTTTAGTGCAAACTTCCTTTTTTCCCACAGTTGCTTATCAGCAAGCGCACGCATATCCATTTTGATTTGAATATAAGTATGTGTATATATACGGACTAACATAGTTAACACTGTATGTTTTCTGCAGGTAAATGAGCAAAGCTTCTTTACTAGAAGGGAAGAAGAATTGATAGAGCTACTGAGTACCCATATGCTTCCTCTGTTTCACAGCTGTGTAGTTTTTGAGTTTTTTGTTCTTTGGGGTTTGTTTTGGTTTTTTTGTTTGTTTTGTTGTTTTGAGTTTTTTTTGAGACTTTGGGATATTCTACTGTTATTAAAGTAAAACTTAGAATGTTATAATTAATATGTTTTCTTTTTGTAGCATGTTAAGATGTAATAAAATTGTATCTCAGTAGGCACTGCTGTATGCAAAATCCATACATTTTTTAATATTAAAAGTCCTTGATGTCTTCTAGAATTGTCAGTATCGGGCACAGAAATTTCCCTTAATGGCACTTTTACCTGAGTGACCAAATGTAGGTTTTGCCAGGGAAAGGGACAGCTCCTGGCATCCAGGGCTTTATCTGAAGGTATGTACCAAAGCAGCTATTGTTCCAGTTTAACATTTATTATTCTTGAAGGAAAAAAAATCCTGTACCTGAAATGCAACTCAGCAAGCTGTCTTTATTAGTTGGGCTCTTGATATTTTTTTTTGTCTGCACCTCCTTTCTCTTTGTTGTTGTTGCTGTTGTTTTCTCCTTTCTCTGTCAGGTGTATTCTCCTTACCTGTCATGTTCCCTCTATTCTTGCTGCTTGTTTGTTGCCGTCTATATGTTTGTTTTCATTTTCCTTCTCCCTTGCTCAAATTAACTTGGCTTATTGTGGTTTTTTAATATATGTGCATATACAAACATGCAGATAATTTTGTGTGTGAACATGCATATCTACATGTATATTTGTGTGTACAAGTATTTTGAGTGGGTGCTTGCATATAAACATGTAATATGGACAATGATGCATAGCACAATCTACTGTAATCATACATTAAAATGTTTTGCTTTCTCCATATTCCATTTATTTCTTGATTTTTCTAGAAAATAGTATCCTTAGCTCAGGGTCTTTGTCACCCTGTGCACCTGTGTGCACATCTGTGCAGTGCTTAGAACAGGAGTCACTTGTCTGTAACTAGGGCCCTTGAGTCTTTTAAAACAATAGTAGTAGTAATTATATGATTTAAAACTTTTATTTTGTTCAAATTGGGAATTTTCTATTTTTTTTAAAATCTGCATTACTTAAATTTTGTTGGTGAGAAGTTTGTGTATTTACTTGTTTCCTCTCATAGAGCCCTGTCAGTGTTTTCCAGCTCAGTCAGAAACATGGCAGTTGCTCTTAGCTCTCGACAGAGGAGGCGCAGGCTTAAAATACTATCAGTCCCTGTGTCATCTAACTGACATGGAACAGGGGGAGCAAAGGTCCCTCTTTATCTGAATCCCTAAACTGATGCCAGTAATAAGTTGCATGGTAAGTCCATGATGGGGGTGTAGTTATTCGTAAGTATGGTGGAGGCATTGTACCAAGAAAAGAGGGCTAGGGGGAAGCTGCCAATAATTTTTTTTTTTTTTAAATTGCCTGATGTAAACACTGTGTCTGTAGTTTGTCATTTGGAAGAGATAATTTCCAGCAGGTGTTCTATTTGGCTTGATTACAGAGGTCAGGTGACTTTCGATTTATTGTTGTCATGGTAAATGAGAACCAAAGGGGACTACAATACATAAATGCACAGCGATTCAACATCATGACCTCTAGAATGCTAGCAAGTATCCATAAAGCAGTAATAAATGTGGCCACCAATGGTGGCATCCTTTAAAACCAGCTTTTACATATGGTTACTACAAAATATGCTCTGATATCTTGAAGTTGTTTCTTCTTGATATATAGTGTTTGAGGTAGATATTGACTTCCTGATGATGATGTCTTTTTTTAATTTTTTTTTAAACATGTTGACTTCTTAAACAGAAATTACCTTAAAGACCTGTCATTTTTAATGCTGTTGAGGTAGCAGATCAATATTAAAGCCAAAATTCTGGAAGGTGGTTTCTTAGTTTGCCTGAACTTACTCTGTATTTAGAGTGAACAGTTACTGCTTTGTGAAACATCTGTATCTGTGTTATGCAATAGCTTATTAATAATATAAATATGCCTATTGCTATATGACAGTTGCTGCTGTATCACTTTTAGTAAGGACGATGTAAGTAAAGGTTGAGGTAGAAAGGCTAAAGGTCTAATTTCTCTTCTAGCTTTGTCAATTTTCCTTGTACCTTCAGGGAAGCTGTTAAAAGTCAGTTTTTTCCATCTGTAAAATTAAAAGATCTTCTGAATCATTGATCATTGACTTCTCTCAGGGCATTAAGATCCTCAGATTGAAGGTCAAATAAATTTGCCTAGTGTTTAAAATAAATACGCTGTACTCATAGGTATTTATTTGCATTGTGGCAGAGGACAGGAGTCTCAGTCATGAATCAGGATACAGTTGTGCTGCTGCTGTAGGAGCACAGTAAAAAAGACTCTGTCTGACTTGAAGTATTTGTATTTAGTCCCTAGGAGTGGAATATGCCTTTTTCTTGGTAGAATGTGATCTCCTGTACAAAACCACCCATCACGTAGGAACGAAGGTGGATGGTGTGTAAGAGAGGAGGAAGTTTTTGTACACAAAAGAAGGAATACATAGGCTTTTTCTTTCTGTCATGCTCACCAAAAACTTATAATGCCGTAGCTATTACTTCATTGTATCTATATTTTCTCTTAATGTCCTGATTTTTCTCCATCATAGTAATCTAAACATGCCCTCAGTACTACAACAGCCCATTCTGCTGTGCATTAAACAGGGGAATATGTCCTTAATTCGTTCTGCTTAGGTGGCAGCTAAAGTAGATGGCACTTTCTTGTTATTGTCAACTGCCACGTGACTACTACTTACAATGCCACTTACTCATTCTATATATTTCCAAATGGTCATTTGAAGAAATCATTGCAAGAGGAGCAAATGGATCAGTTGGGAAGATGGAAGAAAGACATAACAGAAGAAAATGACAGAATTTTCCTAACATTTTCCTATGCCAGTTTAGACAACTGGGATTTTGTTCTTTCTTGAAAGCAGATGGAGCTGGTTACAATTTGCTCTGGAATATCATCAGTCCTGGTGTAAAATGAGCTTTCTGTCTCAAAATCCAAAGGAGCTCCCTTCTTAAAAATGGTACCAGTAATGCAAGCTGATTTGCAGAATTCCCATACATACAAAAAATAATAAAATGATGCATAAAAACAACACTCATGAGTCAAAGCTTTCTGTCAGGAGTTAACATTACATCAAGATTTAATATACATCTCTTGCAGAAAAATACTTCAATATTCCATGCTATCCCATGCTCAAGAGTAATGAGCTAAAATGGTATGTAAACATTATAAACAAAGATGATCCCAAGAGCAAAATTCCTAAGTGGATCTGTAATTCAAAAGTGCCAAAGAGTGATTATGGAGGTCTCGGAGCTGATTTTAGCCCATCATAGGCAGAAACAGTGCATGACTTCTACTTTGCTCCCCACTTCTCTCCCCTAGAGTTTTTGTTCACTTTTGGTTAGTATTGCTATACACAAACTATTAAGCATAAAAAGAGATGCAAAATACCTTTAACAGTAGTTAGCCTTTTTCTTGCCCTTTACTTATCTGTATATGTCCGTCAAATGATTAAAGTAAACAAAGTCATTCCTCCACAACATGTGTCTAATAATTGTGGCCAATGCAAATTTGATCTGTCAAAAATCTTGTTGTGTTATCTTGCTATGTCAGTTCACGGCACAGCTAGAAAGAAAGGAGGAGTTGTCATTTGTTAGCAGAACAGCTGGCGTAACAGACTGGAAGTTGTGTTCTCCAGGAATTAATTTTTTACCAAGGTAGGTTCAGTCACAGATTTTTAACCTGTTAAATTTGCGGCTCAGGCTGTGCAGCTTGCCTGGGTAACAACAGAATTTCAGAGGAGATGAAAGGGAAACCATGGAACACATGTTTGGGGGGTGTTGGTCTTAATTTTTATTTTCCTCCTCTGTAAAGGAGGTTTCTGCGACCGAGGTGGATTGCTCTGACAGCTGCCCAGGGAAACCAGAGACTCTCCTGTGTGAAAGTCAGATCATGTATGCTATATAACTGCTTATTTTGTATCTTTTTTGTTCTCTTTCTTAGTAGGGGTTTTCTTAATAAAACAACTGAAACCTCATTAAGGGGGAAAAATGAATCCATTACTGCTATTTAATATTTTCAAAAAGTACTTGTTTCTACCTATCATGAGATATTTGTTAACACGATGTATTTTGAGTGTGCTGAACTCCATTTTTCCTTCTTTCTTTACTGCAGCATATGTTTAGGAATGCTATGGACACAGTATTCCTAGAAGTACACCACTTGAATCAGGACGGTTCAAATAAAGAAAAAGAGTAAAGGGTTGCAAGTTCTCCATAGCAAAAAACTTTTTTAGACTTGAATATTTATTTCTCTGTGTATTTTTAATGCTGTTTAAAATTCTTAGCCTTTAATACCATACATGGTGATTGAATGGACAGGGAAGCATTTGCTAAATTTGCAAGATACTCTGTGACTGTCTTGGTGCTGTATCTACAAATGCATCCTGGTAAGTGCTCCAGGCATGTGCCATGAGTGTTTGTAACCTCATGTTTCTTCTAGTAAATTATGCTATGAACCAGTTCTCAAAATCAAATCAGTAGCTGTGCATGAATTTTTAAAAGAGATGTAATATTGGTGGCAATCTCGTGGTTAAGGTTGTGTTTAGATTTACACTAGAATACTTCACAGTTATACTCTAAAGGTGACATTACCCAGACCTCTCAGATAACAGTGGGAATATTTCCAGTGATTTTTGGCAGGCTTTCCGTAGAGCCTTTTAATTTTTGATGTAACACCTTTTTGCAAAAATTCTTCACTAAAATTTTAAAGAAAAATCAATTAATATTTTTTCTTTTTTTTCTTGTTTGGAAAAAAAAAAAAAAAACAAACCAAAAAACCTGCCAGACCCAGATGTGGCTACTCACAGCAGGTGAGAATTACAATCACCGTCAGCTGCCAATATATGCATATACGTGTGTGCATGCAGATTGTGACAAAACTTGGGCCCTGGGGTTACATTTGAGATGTTAAAATTAAATATATCTGTTATAACTGTTGACTTTGTTGAGAACAACCTAAAGTCAGTTTGTCAGACAAAGCCATGTCAATTTGCCAAAGCCACTGCAGGTCCACACTCTTGTGTCACCTCTTCGAGAGTATTAGTTAACTTGAGTTGGGGAAAAAAAAAAAAGTCCTAATAATGAATAAAAAAATTCAACCATTCAAAAACTACAAAGGGCATTCCTTCATGACTCTGTTTTTAAAGCAACAATGCAGATTGCTTTTAAAGACTGAAACTCTTCCAAATCGTATTTTGTTTGAATGAAGCCCCTAAATCAATTTGACTCTTCAGACAAGGATTGAATTTGTTGAATTGCCCCTAATATTGTTTGGATCAAACACTTACTGGCTCTTTCAGAGGAAACATTTTTAATGTCCCTTAAAATTCTACATTGAATGTAGCTTGGTTTTAAATTTGTTTAACAGAAGGACCAGAAAACACAAGCTGATCTGGTACCTGAGACACAGGATGATATTTGGATTTTGCTGAAGCATTATTTCTCATACAGTCACTTTGCTTCTGGAAATTGGACATATCTCTTGAGATCCACTTGCTGTTACGTTACCAGAGATTCCCAGCTTATGCTTTAAAGATAGACTGCACTGCTTTCATGCAGAGTACAGCCAACCTGCCTCGATACAAAAGAAAGACCTATCAGTTAAACTGAAGCGGTTGATGTAGGTCTGGGTGTTAGAAACATCCTTCCAAATGCTGCGAGCTGTGGGAAAAGACTGCTTGCGAGGTACCTGTGGTCTGTATGCTCTTGGATGCCCCAATCAGTGGTTGCTCTGTGGCCCATCTATCTGGTCCTACCTCCTGGTGAGTAAAGACTAAAGTCTTAAGAAGGAGAGTGTAGATGACAGCAAGATAGAGGAGGAGCAGCTTTCCCAGTCGTTCCTCCTCTTATAAACCCCATCTTTTTTTTCATAGTCAAAGGTAGCTCAACTATTAGGTGGAGGATGAGAAAGGTGGATGAGAAATTTATGTGGATGAGGATTTTTATTTGTTTTTAGAATTTGTGTGGAAAGACTGTTGGAAAAGTACTTGTATGAAGTTCAGGGTAGCATAATGAGGTTTGTGTCCTCAGAGACAACTGTAATAACTCCTAATTTTCTCAATAAGAGATCGAACTTTATTTGTAAAGTATTTTTATTTGGTTCCCACTCTGTGATGCTTAAATTGTTGCGCTTGTTTTTTATCATGTTTATTAGCTTTTAATACAAGTATCAGCTTTTAGCAATGTAGAAACTTATCTTCTGAGTAGTATTGAAATTACTTTGAAACAGTTCCTGCCACCAATATAGTATCAGCTGCTGCCTTACTTTTCACATGCACATGCATTACATGCTAGTTTTGAAAACCCAGCTGCAGTAAACCTCAGAACTTTGGTGCTATAGATTACTGTCTGAGTGAAAATACACTGGCATATTAATGTTTCTGGCAATTTCAGATTTGTGCAAATGTTAGGTTAATTTTTTCTACTTTCACAGAGTTCAGGGTGGGGTTTTTTTTGAGTTGTAAGTGTCTGGGTTTCCATTCATACGGAAATAAATGCAGAAGATGAGAATATTTGTTCTACAGTTTCATGAGGCTGACTTCTAGTGAAGATTAAATTAGACTCTTCAGACAGTGTGGCTCTAAAGGCCACTGAAAAGAAAATCAAGTAGTAGATTATCAGGGAAGAAGAACAGATTGTCTTCCTTAAATGAAAATCTAGAAAAACAGTCATTTAACATGCATTTCATGTCTTTGTCTACAACCTGGAATTTCCAGATTAGCTTTTCTCTATTCTTTGGACAAATGAAGAAGCATCTGATTATTTGGTTTCAATAAACTTCAGAAGAGTGGATTGTGAAAAGAAAATTTGTTGTATTAAGAGGCAACGGATACTTGCCTTTCCTAGCAGTTTACTATTTTTTTCAATAATAGATGCCTATAAATGGTCTTGTAGTACTAATTTTAATCAGCAATGCTGATATTATCTTATATTATTTATGTGGTATCCAGTATTCCCATTGTTCAGTATCTTGACTGATGATTTGACAAATAAAAAGGTTTGCTCTTCATAGATGATGGGAAGAGATATATAATAGGGAGAGAGAGAGAGACTGTCTACTCATAGAATCGAGGAATAGGTGTATGAAAAATTAGGATACTAGGGAAAAAGTAGCACCTCTGAGCTTTTGCAGTGCAGTACCTTGTGTGACTGAGGACACTGACAAAATGAGGAAAACCAGCTGTGCCTCTATGCTTCCACCATAGCACAAACTCCTTTAAATTGCTGTAATTATGATAACAGTTGTGACCTAAGATTGTTAAATATTCAGCTGACTATTGCTTGTCTCAGGAGTATTAGTCTCTTTTGGTTATTGCATTCTGGTTTCTTTGTTTTTTCTTTCTTCTTTTTCCTCTGAGCCCCCTGGCCCCATGGTATTTTATCACAAACAGAAGGTATAAGCTCTTTGGGACAGTGACTTCCTTTTTACGGCATGTCTATACAGTGTTTGGTTAAACTAAGCCTTCAACCTAATGTTTCACTTTCAGGTTAGTTATCTTAAAGTTTATAAAATATGATTTTTTTACATTTTTTTTTTTTTCAACGCTGTTAAGAGAATACAGATGAATGCAGCTCATTCATTATTACAACACAGAGTGGAGATCCATCTATTTTAGTGCTGTTATTTTGCAGGTAGGCACCCATTGGATGTTTGTGTGCCACATGCAAATACCTGTCTTTGGCTTGGCCTTGACAGCAGCTGCTGTCAATAGCATTATTGTTTTTCATAGTAATTTAAATCCAGGAAGCTCTTTGGCGTTATAGTCAGGGCCAGGAAGTCCCATCGTGGTAGATACTCTTTGTATACATACAAATCAGGTTGAATTGAAAAATTGGTAGTCTAAACAAAGGTAAACAGCATATTGTGAGCAGCTAGTCTACTTTAAGAGCTTTCCAATACCAGAGACCTTCTTTTGACTTGAAATTATGCATACCCCCACTATACATAGATACATATGCTTGTAAATGTCCTGAATAAAATGTGATATTTGAAGGCTATAAATATCACCATAAACTGGATACGTTCTAGCATATTTTTAGTGTAGAACAATTTGACAATTAAAATTATATCAGTAATTTAGAATGCTACAGAATGACATAATTTGGTGGTGTTTGTCAGTGCATGTGTAACTGTACTTTCACTTAGAGACATGGTCAAAGTAATGTAGTAGAAATGTCAGATTTCTCTGGGGAAGATAAGATGCCATGTTCAAGAATTCCACTTACCAGATTAATTTTCACCGATATGGCTACTCCAAAGGCTTGCCTGAATGTTTTTAGCATTTCCTCGGCTTTGTTTTATAAAATAAAACAAGTAGCTTAATGAAACTGTCAGTTAATGTTCTTTATCTTCCTCCCTTCCTTCCTTCCGAAACTCCTTAGCCTCTCCTTTTCCTTTTTGTTTTATGTTGCACAAATATTTGATAGCATTTCATGTGAGGGTTCAACATTAACCCTTTCAATCACAGAATAGATTTTTTGTTGTTTCCAAAGGAATAAATGTACTTAGAGGATATTTATTTAAATGAGACATGACACCTTTCATGTTTAATTGTAGTCCTGTTAATTAATGTTAAAATGCCATAAAAATATTTTTTCTCTTCCTTTTTCCCTGATTTAAATTGAGGATAGGTGGTGATGGTGATTAGACCGGAATAGACTTTTTGAAGGAGAAAATGGTAATACACAGAAAGACTTAATTATTTTTTTTGGATTTCGCATTACTCCAGCAGTGTTTGTGTTACAGTAATATCTAGCAGCCCCAACCTAAAGCCAGACCACATTGTGCTTGTCACCATACAAAGTTATATGGAGAAATGATTTCTGAACTGAAATCATTGTACCAGGCCAAAAATCTATGTAAGCAGATTGGGAAGTTATAATTAATGTCTATGATTCCTCACTATCTTTGCATTTTTTTCAATGAATGGATTGTCTCAGTCATGATGCAAAGGGGTGGCTGTAGTTGGAGCCTGTCTGAGAAATGAAAATGCAGGGACTTCAGGCATTACTGACTTGGAAATCAGTAACCATGAGATGCTTGAGCTATCAGGGAGGGGAGGAGGGAAGGAAAACTTTCAGATATTGTGAAGAGACAGCATATTTGAATCTACTGAAAAAGACCTTTTCATTTATCCGCTAGAGTACAGGGTATGGTTTGATAGCTGTCCTGTATTCTCATGGCATTTTGCCACAATTAAAGTGACATCTGTTAGAATATCAACAGGTTTGATGAACTTCTCCCTGCATGAATAGGCAGCTCTTGTGTTTGAAGAGAGATGACCCCTGAATTAAAAGCATATAGAAGTTTCTCAAGAAATTCAAGTGAAGCAGAGATTTTTATAAGTAATAGGGAAATGTAGTACATTGTTATGTGTTCTTAATGTAAGAGTATCTATATAGCAAGAGAGAATCATCTTGACATCAGTTATATTATTATCTTGTAGGTGTTTCTAATGAAGTTTTCTTATTCCTGTTGTGATTTGTTTATGGAGCATGTAGTCTCAAAAGCCTTAATTCAGTTTCTTTTCCTTTAAGGAAGCATTTTGGTGGCTTGGGACTGACATAGCAAATTCTGTCAATAGATGTTTCTTACATCATTCTTACCATGTTTTCTTCTCAGTGTTCTGAAGGTTGAGAGATAAAGCCATAATGTTAAATAACAAATCATGTGAAGTTGAATTTGGAAGAGGTCAGCACTGATTAGAATGAAAAAAACTTCTGTAGGTTAGATCACAGTACAGTTTGGATGGTCAACTGCTTGTAAGAGAATCTGCCCTAATAACAGAAGACAGAAGCGCCATTATTACCTTTGTTTGCAAGTGTCTGCATCTTTGCTGCTATACAGTTTTTATGATTATTTATGATTGTACAAATACAAATGAAACCATCTTCAATGTTTTGGCTTAAGCAGTATTATACCGTGGCTCCTAAATCAATGTACTCTGTAGAATTGTTGGTACTGCTTTGAGAAAACTTTGCCTTTAGCTAAATCTGTGCGATTGCACTGGAAGATAACAGCCTGTTGTCTGAGAACAGCTGAAGTCAAAATGTGAAGGCCTTTAAGTCACGCATATGTCACTGAGAGTAAAATTTGATCTGCAGAAGTAATTTTCTGCAGTTGGTGTTACACAAGCTGAAAACAAAAAATGCTTGATTTTCAGTTTCAAGGTGGAGTGTAAAACTTCCCCCCTGCCAAGTACATTTTATGTGGCTATTATGGGGGAAGTCTAAAATGTTTTACATTTTGCTTTCAAAAATGTCAGTAAGCACTGTCATTGAATGCAGCAGTGGAAACATGCAGTATTTAGTATTTCTAGCCCTTCCAGTGTATATGGTCAGCCACTTTGTGCTGCTATCATAACTGAACACATCAGCCTTGTTGATTACAGAGCCTGTCTGTCTACCATATAAAAGTTCAAAGGGACGGCATTTTTGAAGGACCTTTTGGGAGGTTCTGTGTTTTTCATGTCATCTTCCCCCTCTCCCCTCCTCCCCAGTCAAGAAGGTATATATGCATGGATGCATAAAGATTGCTTATTATAATTTATCTAAATGGCTACTGAATTAAAGTATATGTACTTTTTATAGTTCCCCAGACTCCCATCCCAAGAAAGGAGAGAATAAAAAGGAAATGAGAGCTTTAACTGCCATTCTAGTTTAGGCCCCTAGTATTTAGAATAGTGTTTTTGACCTTTGAGCAAAAAAAACGAGGGCACTGATATACCAATCAGGGTATTGATATACTCAACTATTTGAATAGGATTTGCTTCTGATCCAATTGAATTTATGAAATAGCAGTGAGAGTGGCTTTCCATGCATTCAAAGTAAAAGTTTACTTGGTATTTTTAAGCTATAGGTATTATTTTCATCTTTCTTCACAAAATTCAGTCTTTTGATTTAGAAGAGTTTTATATTCTCAGTTTATTTATTCCTGGGGGCTTGATAGCTACAGTCCAAATTGTCCTTTATTAAATGAATTTAACTATCAATTTTCAATTTTTCATGCTTTACACTATACTTGAAACTCATCTATATTTTCAATGAGCATTAATCTGGAATGTCTCTTTCTAACAAAGATATGATAACAATCTCTTTGCCATACTCCTGATGTAGTTATATGTGGCTGGAGTCAATGAAAAAGAAAGATTGTCTTTTTCTGGGTTTGTTTTTTTTTTCTGGTAGTCTTTTTGATCTAATATTTTAAACTTTACTATTAGCTTAAAAATGAGATAAACATGGAAATAGAGATTAAAAATTCACCCATATAAATATTAATTTACTCTTTCTGGAAAATTCATTTATAGCTTTAAAAATGCTTTGTAAATGTAGTAATTACTATAGTACTGGCCAAATAATTCATTAAAATTATAATAAGGTTACCAATTGAACATTAGCAGGTTTGTGATAACCATTTGTTGTTTTAGTCTGTTATCAGTGTACATATATATATTTATGTGTGTATATATATATACTTAGATTTTTGTGTGTGTGTATATGTAAATCTGTGTAATATTTCTTCCTATAATACCGCAGTAAGATACAGAAGTCAGTCAAAGTCTGTCAGCATAACTGCACTTCCACTGGTGGTGGTGGCTGTGCTTAATACAGTACAAGTATTTTGATTTAATTTAAGTGTACTCTTTGGAAATAATTCTATCATCAGACCTGAAAAATAAATAAATGCATATAAAGAACAAGAATTGACAGGAAAAGAGACATTTGGAAGGCACTGAAGGGAGAATAACTCAATTTGCTTATGCATTACTGCTATTCTGATCTTGTTTTTCTTAATGACTTTCCAGCAGGTAGCTGATACAGTGGAAAATTCATACAGGCGGTTCACATTAGGCCTATTCACAATGTACTCATAAAATTCATAAATATGGTAAGATAAGACTCCAGAATTATGCCATTCAGACAGTATACTGTATTTTAATAGACATGCAAATAGGATTAGAGATGTTCAGGATCATTACTGTCTGACATCCTTGAGCTGCTGTAAATAGCAGGAGCGTCCCTGGCTGTTATGAGGTTGTCAGACCGTCTCCTATTGCCTCAAGTCAAGTGGAGAAAGGCTGTACTGGAATGAATCACAACACTGTCTGTGATGCTCCTCTGACTGTCTCTGTGATGGAATGAGAGTGCGGCATCCCATGTACTAAAATGCCTGTAATTTATCTTACTCTGTACTAGAAGTAACTGGACAATTACTTCCACCCAACAGAGGTCTATTTCTGAAATACTTATGGACATGCTCTTCTATGAGTAGCCATAATAGGCCAGGAGGAGGACACCCTGCAGGTTTTATCACCTTTGACAGTGAACAAAAAGGATAGCGTTGGTGAAGATTTTTCCAAGAAAGTTATAACAATTTTGTACTTATTTTAACTGTTCAACTGACATGTTTTGGTTTTGAGCCTATATCCTGGGGGTACTTATGTCCAGGCACACCATTCAGACACAGATTCAGTCACTTGCCTCAGTAAAGAATCCAAAAGTGCAACAGAAAACTGAGTTAATGAATAAATGTGTCCACTCTACAACACTAATGTGAAGCATCAGTTATGCCCTCTTCACAAGGTCTCCACTAAAAAGAAATCCATCCTGCAACCTGTCCTGAAAGGCAACAAATCAAATTTGAGCCACTGGATTCAGTAAAGGGGTAGATTATAAAGCTGTTGGGTTCACAAAATGAAGATTCTGCAGACGCTTTCCTTTGTTTTTACATGAGAGATGTTCAGTTCTGGCTGGTTTGTTGGTAAGAGAATTAGAAAGGGGCTGAGGAGCCCTAAACCAAGGGAAACTTTGTAGCTAATCCTTATGTCTTTAAATGCCAGATATCAATCCTCAAGCAAATTGGGTTATTTTTTTCCAACCTTGGTTTTCAAATAATTGTAAGCACTGTAGGAAAAACAGATCGTGTCAGAGCAACATGCATTCTGGATCATGGTGACTTTTCTCTGAAAAAAATGTTGCAACTAAGGAGCAACTGGGCCCTCAGTGTCCGAGGAAGATCTAATCAAACAAATGCAGAAGTGCCATGTTTTCTAGAAGAGCTGATATGGTACTTTTAGGTACTGAGTCTTTTCTTAGAATGGAAAAAAATATTTCTCTGGTATTGGTTGCTCTGTTTAAGATTGTTTTACATTTTAGTTGCAAATAATTTTCAGCAGTGAAAGAACCTTCATATAAATTTATTCTAAACGAGGGTTTGGCAGACTTTTGTCCTAGAATGGATGTTTGACCAGAGAGAAATTTTCTGAATCAGTGGTTGCTTTGGGCAGTATAGCTAAATCCTAGGTTTGCTGTTTAAATACTAAAACTAACTAACTTTTCATTATCAAGTGCCAAATATGCATGCAAGCCTATGAAGTGGTGTAAAATGTATCCATCATCTGGAAAAGTGTATGATTTCATATACATTACTTTCAGCACAATCAGCCTAAACAACTGGGATTTCTACATCAGGATTCTGAGATTTCAGTTACTTTTGACCTCTCATGTTTCTAAAAGGTTACCTTTGGTTACATTGTTCTTTCAGTTGATCTTGTCTCATATTTGATCCACTTATATAGGTAGAAGTTCTCACATTCTTCATTCCTTTTCTTCCTCCACCTGCACCGTTGTATTTCATTGTTTATGCCGCAAGAAGTTCATCAGTTGGGCCTGAGCAAATAACATTGGGCCAGACCCTTTATTATTGTTGTTGTTGTTGTAGCAAGGCATTACAGTTTGCTGTCAGGGCTGTGCATGTGAGCAAAACCAAGAACTTTTCCCATTCAGATTTCAAGATCTTCAGCTGTTAAGGCTTATAGACACTGGCAGATTGCTGATTTCTACAGCCATGCACACAGCTGTGCTGTGGTCAGTGGCAGAGCTTCCCTGTGTTTTTTGCAGCCAGCTTTCTGAAGGCATAGCTACATCTTTTTTGTTTACGCTTTGATCCGGCAAGATACAGCTCTGGATTAGCGTGGCACTGTGCCTGCGTGATTATATCCTGCAGGTACAACCAGGATCCTAAATGCCATCTGGCAGTGCTAAGGGGCCAAATTATATCAGAGCATCCATACAATGAAAAGGAAAGGGTTTCCTAGTAAACTTGCTTCACCTGTTTTTGTGTGCCCTGTATTTAGATGCCAAATAGATTGTCTAACATGAATATGTGTTACAAATAAGGGCATGGTGAGCTGCTTAGCCAGTTGATGTAATCTTCAGCTTAAGATTTTCTCAATTCTGTGATGATATTCACAATTGAATGTTGCAGTTACATGGATTTATGCGTTTAATTCCTAATTATTTTTTGAAAGTACTGCCTGCCTGAAGACATAAAACCTCCAGTCTGTACTGAAGCTGGTATGTTAAGATTCATCTAAAACCTGAGCCATGGCATGTGCTTTTTGAAGTCTTTGAACTGAGTATAGCTTTAGTTTGAGCTCTCCCTACTTCAGAGGGAGAGGAAGCACTTTCCTATTCTGCTCACAGACAGCCTGTGCTGGAGGGCTGCTGCCTCTTTTCTCACAATGACTGCAGCAGCTAATCATGTGTAATCCCTGTGTTACTGCTCACAAAGAAAATTTGTGGGCATTGGAAAAGCATAAATCAGTGGATACACACATTTTACATGGGTAGATGCTTATATTTTATTTTATAAGCCATATCCTTTTGGATCTGCCATTATTCTGCTTTTTATGTGGCAGATGTCATGACTTCATTTGTACTGCCTTGCTGTTGTGGGTTCCTAAAACACATAACTTGTAATGTTTGATGAGATATAGTGCTTTTTCTTTCTCTTTAATGAGACACAAATATTTTGGGGGAGTTTTCAGTTTCATTCTTTAGGACAAAATGCTGAACTGTCATAAACTGTTCAATAATAGAGCTGTTATATGTCTGGGTCTTCCAGACATATCTTTTTTCCTCTTATGGAAATACTGTTCCTGGATATGTCTTTGCTGGGCTGCCAAACATCTGGAAACCTTGGACATATAGCCATTGCAAATGGATTGACTGATTTTCTATTGCAGTGAGTCCAACACATCAGGGTTTGTCAGAGTTGCTCTGTATGAGTTATGCAATGCATGCTTCCACCTTAATATCCAGCATTTGCCAGACAGAATTGTAAGTCCTATTGTGTGTGATGGATTGCACTTTAACTTATAATATCAAGGAGCTGGATGGTTTTATGCTCCTAAGCAAATGTGGGTGCAACTTTTCAACATTTTCAGATGGTGATATAGATGAGATTGGCTGTTTCCATAATTGTATTTCAAATTGGGCATAGCCCAATTTTTTTTTTTTTTATTGCTTCATAATTTACCTCACTGGTGGTATCAAAACACTATCTATGAGTTGGCATTTAGACATACACCCCTGCTCCCTGCAGAAAACTGTAAAACAGATTTTCTCACAAAGATGCAGGGAATTTGTTTCCTTAAGTGTTTTGTGATTTGTTTTGGGATTATTTTTTTTTTTTTACTGATTCATTCTGGCATTGAGTTTTAGTCTGTCCTTTTGCTGTTGCATACAGCCAGGTTTGTCAGGAGTGTCTTATGAATTCCAAGTCTGTTATTAAAGGATCCAGATCTCTCTCTGAGACATAGGTATTCACAGAAAGATACTTAGATCCTGTACCAAAAAATCTGACACTATATACATTCAGAACAAATATTATGTTCCCACTGAATGGAAAAGGGGAAACATAACCCCCATTTTTCAAAAGGGAAAAAAGGAAGACCTGGGGAACTACAGACCAATCAGTCTCACCTCTGTGCCCAGCAAGATCATGGAGCAGATCCTCCTGGACACTATGCTAAGGCACGTGAAAAACAAGGAGGTGACTGGTGACAGCAACATGGCTTCACTAAGGGCAAACCGTGCCTGACAAACTTGGTGGCCTTCTACAACAGGGTTACAGCATTGGTGATATGGGAAGAACAACTGATGTCATCTACCTGGACTTCTGCAAAGCATTTGACAGTGTCTCACACAACATCCTTGTCTCTAAATTGGAGAGTCATAAGCAATTGGCTGGATGGTCTCACGCAAAGAGTTGTGGTCAGTGGCTCGATGTTCAAGTGGCGACCAGCAACAAGTGGTGTTCCTCAGGGATTGGTATTGGGACCAGCGCTGTTTAACATCTTTGTCGGCAACATGGACAGTGGGATTGAGTGCACCCCCAGCAAGTTTGCCGATGACATCAAGCTGTATGGTGCAGTTGACACGCTGGAGGGAAGCGATGTCATCCAGAGAGACCTTCATAGTCTTGAGAGGTGGGCCTGTGTGAACCTCATGAAGTTCAACAAGGCCAAGTGCAGGGTCCTGCACGTGGGTTGGGGCAATCCCAAGCACAAATACAGGCTAGGCGGAGAATGGATTGAAAGCAGCCCTGAGGAGGACTTGAGGGTGTTGGTTGACGAGAAGCTCAACATGAGCCGGCAACATATGCTTGCAGCCCAGAAAGCCAACCATATCCTGGGCTGCATGACCAGTGTGTCCAGCAGGTCAAGAGAGGTGATTCTCCCCCTCTACTCCGCTCTCGTGAGACCCCACCTGGTATACTGCGTTCAGCTCTGGGGCCCACAGCATGAGAAGGACATGGACCTGTTGGAGTGAGTTCAGAGGAGGGCCACGAAGATGACCAGAGGGCTGGAGAACCTCTCCTATGATGACAGGCTGAGAGAGTCGGGGTTGTTCAGCCTGGAGGAGAGAAAGCTCCGAGGAGACCTTACAGCAGCCTTCCAGTACCTGAAGGGAGCCTACAAGAAAGCTGGAGAGGGACTTTTCCCAAGGGCATGTAGTGATAGGGCAAGGGGTAATGGCTTTAAGCTGAAAGCGGGTAGATTTAGATTAGATATTAGGAAGAAATTCTTCAGCGTGAGGGTGGTGAGGCACTGGAACAGGTTGCCCAGAGAAGCTGTGGATGCCCCATCCCTGGAAGTGTTCAAGTCCAGGTTGGACGGGGCTTTGAGCAACCTGGTGTAGTGGAAGGTGTCCCTGCCCATGGCAGGGACGTTGGAACTAGATGATCATTAAGGTCCCTTCCAACCCAACCCATTCTATGATTCTATGTTTTAGTGTTGTGGACATTAACGATAAAGGCTCGTCTGTGTGTGCAGATGTGCATGTGTGCTGTTATTTAGGAGCAAGACGGGAGCACTGCCAACTTGTAGTTCATTATTGCTGCAGTTTATGAATACTTCAGTAAGTCCAATAGGTCTCATTTCTCTCCTCCATGAAATCTGTCAGTTGCCTTTGTAATCACGGGTATTTTTTTAATTCAGTTTTTAATTGTGATTTTTGGATTTTAACAAGGGGTAGAAGAGTGGTGTTTAAATCTTTCTGTCCTCTTCTCTTTGAAGGACTTAAAAGTTGATGGCTTTTCTGTCCTACAAGCATTCTTATGCCAATTCAAAATTTAAATTTTCACCTCTTCTAATGACATTAGGTCAAGCATGTTTCTACTCTATAATTACATCTGTAAAACAATTCTTGGAAGGATTTGGGGTATAGCTGAGAGTCTGTTTGGGTCCAAAGTTCCTTTTGCCAAAAGCAGACTTCACTGAATATTGGTTTTCTATTATCTCAGTGAAATTAAGGCAGAGGTGAAGATTGTTTGAGCTTTAGTCTAAATCATGTAGAAGTATTTTTGACAGGCGAATGGAATATTTGTAAATTACAGACGAGTTAGGTTTGTTCTCTTGAAAGATTTTTACCACCCACTTTCAATAAGCTGAGCAATTTTTAAGTCTTGATGAATACTCCCCATATTTTTTCTAAAAGAGATGCTTTAAATATGTCTTTAATTGCACCTTATCTGTAAGGGTGACCTTTCCTTCCATATCAGCCTTTACAATGTTTATCTCTGTCTTTGTCACAGCCTGATTGGATTATGATGTTCTAGTCTGAGTTTAGCAACATCTAAAGGCCATTCAGAAATTCTGTTAATAAAGAATAAGTCATCTTTCTTTCTTAATCATGTCTCATATAGATCTGTGCTCTGTAGGTAACCTAGCTGATAATTCATTTACAGCCTTTTGAACCTCCTAGTAAAAGAGAGAGAAATCATGTCTGCTGAGATTCATTATAACATATCAACTAAAACCACTGAAAAGAAAATAAAATGAGAAGGACACTTGGCATATATTTATTTACAATCGAGTCTGCTATTCTGGGTAATAAATGAAGTGGGATAAGGAAGATAAAGCAAACCCACAAATTTAAAACATATGTAAAATAGCTGCAAGAACATTCTATACATGATTTATATTTAAACATGAAATGAAGATATGAAGTGAGATTAGAAATAAAAAGGAAAAAGTTAGGGTCTTTTCTGCATGTATTATGGTTAGTCTGAAACCTGGATAGTTTTTCCATGACCAATTGAAAATTGACTATATTTCACATCTGTTTTGGCTTAACTAAAATATGCCGACTACTACTTGTGCTCAGCGCACAAATTATTGGTATCTTGTTCAAAAGTGTCCTTTACCTGTGCCATATTTGTTACATTCTGCAGACTGGAGTCCAGGCTCACATTCTTTCTCCTTTTCTTTAGCTATAATGTATAACCAAAATGTGTGGTTTAATTTCTGTCTTTGATCCGTATTCCTATTTTTTAACTACTATATCTGTTATAAAGTACTAAAGGAATACTGGTTTTCCTATTCCTGACTATCTTTACAGTACAAACGGACTGTTATGAACACAGGTAAGAAAAACTGGTCATCTTTAATTTGCATTATGAGGCAGATCATACAAGTTGGTTTCGTTAATTTACTTCTGTCTGTTTAAAATCACTCATTGTTTACTTGTTCTTTAGATACTGCAAATAATGGAAGACTGAAAGGTAAAAGATCTTAAAGAGTTAGGCTAGGATGTTTTGAGTTATATTCTTGATGTGATCTAATTTGATTTGTGCTTTTGAGATGCTTCAATCGTAGTCACAATAAATTGTGTTATTGTTTGCTGTTCAGCCACGATGTACTTGTTTTGTAATACAAAATTCAAGCTGTTCTGTAGATACTCTTCAGAACAGACAGGATAAACATCAGATTTAAAAAAAAAAAAAAGAAAAAAGATCAGTTTTAGGGGATATTTTAGGGTGACTTTCAGTTCTGTTTTAGAAAGAGCCTTATGCTTTATGTGAAGCTTCAGAATTTGCAGAAAAGGAGCAATCCACAAGTCCATTTCTGCCACCTGTTCTAGGGGGAGAGGTGCAGTCCCATGTTGTGCAGTGCGAGCTCTGTCCTTGGGAAGGGTCATGGAAGAGGAGGAGGAATCATTGACTGTTTAGGGGATGATATCATGGATGATATCCGACTGCTGAGTGCGATTAAAACTAATCGCTCTACTTAAATATTTCTTGCTGAGATGGTTGTTCTTTTATGTGTATTAATCAACTTCAATATTTAACTGTATTCATGACTTTTCTGGACTTCGATACAGTTATCTGGTATTCTGTCAAGTTGCATTATCTTCTTTGCTTACGGAACATAATTTGCTAGAAACAGTCCTATCTCTGCTTGCTAGGGAACATGTCCATGCATGCATATACATGTCTGTGACTTCAAGCTAACTCTGTGGGGAAATGTGAAGGAGCTGTCTAAATTAATCATCTCTCAGCAACTGTTGTATCTCAGACAGATAAAATGTTTCTGAAAAGGTCAGGAGGAAGGAGGCGGGGAGATTCAGACACTAATTGCCTTTGCTATGTCTTTAAGTAAGGTGCAAAATCAGCGTCTGTACTCCAAACCCACTTCAAAGAACAGAGGACTACTGCAGTTCACTGGTGTTTTAAGGTTAGGAAAGAAAAAAAAATGGAATCTCAATTTAGAAGCAAAAATTAAGAAAAGGTGGGTGGACTTTTGTTTTGCACTTCATTTCTCCTGTGCTCTCAGGCTGAGCACAGTCAGATCCACCATGCCCAGAACATGTACCTTTTTCTCCAGATCCTCCATGCCCAGAACTTACACCTTCCTCTCCAGATCCTCACCACCCTGGGTAGGGCTCAGGAACACTTAAGCCCTGGGTGGGGCAGCTGCCTTTCCAATGAATGGCACCTGAACAGTGTGGCTGTTACCACAGGCTGAAATCAGCAGTGGGGCAAGACAGAGGAGAGGTAAAGACCTTGTTCTTCCCCACTAACTTTGCAATATGGTGGGACTCTGAGGGTGAATGAAATGCACAGTCCTGTACTCCCAGAAATGCATCAGTGCCCCTCTCATTTTGGGTGCAAGGAGCCTTGTTCACGTTTGCCTTTCCTCCTGTAAACCCCATCCCCTTCCTGTTATAACTATGCCATATACTGTGCCGTATAACTGTGGCTAGAAAGCTGCCTAGCAGAAAAGGACCTGGGGGTGTTGATTGACAGCCGGCTGAAGATGAGCCAGTAGTGTGCCCAGGTGGCCAAGAAGGCCAACGGCATCCTGGCCTGGATCAGAAATAGTGTGGCCAGCAGGAGCAGGGAGGTGATTGTGCCCCTGTACTCAGCGCTGGTGAGGCCGCACCTCGAATACTGTGTTCAGTTTTGGGCCCCTCACTCCAAGAAGGACATTGAGGTGCTGGAGCGTGTCCAGAGAAGGGCAACAAAGCTGGTGAAGGGTCTAAAAAACAAGTCTTATGAGGAGCGGCTGAGGGAGCTGGGGTTGTTTAGCCTGGAGAAGAGGAGGCTGAGGGGAGACCTTATCGCTCTCTGCAACTACCTGAAAGGGGGTTGCAGAGAGGTGGGTGTTGGCCTCTTCTCCCAAGTGACAAGTGATAGGACAAGAGGAAATGGCCTCAAGTTGCACCAGGGGAGGTTTAGATCGGGAATTAGGAAAAATTTCTTCACTGAAAGGGTTGTCAGACATTGGAACAAGCTGCTCAGGGAGGTGGTCGAGTCACCATCCCTGGAAGTATTTAAAAGACATGTGGATGAGGTGCTTAGGGACATGGTTTAGTGGTGGACTTGGCAGTGTTAGGTTAACGGTTGGACTTGATGATCTTAAAGGTTTTTTCCAACCTAAATGATTCTATGATCCCTCATTGGCTCTGGAATCTCTGAAGTAGTCTGTGTACGCTTCCCTCTGTAATCCAGAATTTTGTTCAAAATACGCAGTGAAGAAAAGATGAAGATGCTGGCAGGTTTCAGCATCTGTGTGTGTGTGTGTAAAAATATTAGGAACTCTCAGACACAAATAGCTGTGCCATAGTTTGAGTTTCTACAAGACAGAGAAATTGTCAATCATCCATCAGGTGTGAAAACTATATTAATGTTAAAGGTCTTCATGGATCAGAACAACAGAAATAAAAAGCCCTCTCAAAATTTTAGTTTTTCATTTTTACTCTTGGTGCCTGGCTGTGGCTTTGATTTCAGTCTGACTTCACTGGAATTATTAATGTGCCTCTGTTATGTTACGCGTAGAGCTTAGGTGATACCTTATATGAGGGCGGCCCTGCTTTTTGTAACAGCAATTTTTGCAGTATGTTTTAATTCTGTCCCAAATCATCAATACTATAGAAAAAAATTAATTTCCCTAACTGGCTACCAGCAAACCATGACACTGGCATTTGATCTTTGTACTTACAGACATAAAATCTTTTTTAACAGAAGCTTGAATTCCATAGAAATTATTGTTCTGCACATTGTGTAATCCATATGATCATCAGCAAAGACTGCAGAGCTGCTATTTTTAGACTCTAGAAGTACATCTAGACAGCTTAACGTCTCTGAATTTTGGAAGTGCTACTTAAATAACTGCCTAGTTTTAGATTGGAAAGACAGCACGTTTCAAGAAAAAGAATATTTTTATTGGGCAATCTTTAAATTCATCAGCTATTGTTCTACATTATTGCAGCCAACATCTTCCCCACGTGCAGATCTTCTTTCTGAAAGGTTCACTCACGAGGCCAGAAGAGAGTGAGCTGACAATGGTATTACTCTTTAGAAATTTAAAACATGTTTTCCACTTTTATTTAAAAATAACCCTTTCTGTTTACATAACAAATCTGTGCATATGGTCAGTAGTTATTTCTAAACTGAACTTTTGGAAAGTTTATGTTGAGCAGCCTTTCTGATGTTGCCTCAGCGCAGAGAAGCAGACGTCGCTTTGTACGGCGGGTGGTGGGGTGGGGGTGTCCAGCTGTATACCCTATATAAGCAGAAAAAAATTGTCTTTGTAAGGAAACATGGTTTCACCCAAGCAGGTTTCTCCCATCCAGCAGTAAATTTAGATTGCCAGAGATACAGCTGAAGCTGACTAGTCCACTCTCCGGGAAGTTCAGACCATTGGGAAACCTGGACAACATCACACCAATACAAAAATCAATGCAAATACATTTTGATTTGGCCAACTCCATAGGCAGTACTGACACTAGCACTACAAATATGATTTCTTTGCTAAAATTGCTCCGACTGATGCGAAAGGAACAATTAATTTTTTTTCTTCAGGGATCCTTCCTCACTGAGATTAGATACTCAGGGAAATTGGGTTTTAGTCCTCTTAATAATGCAGGGAACAGTTTCGTGGAAAGCCAAGGTTATTCACAGTCCTGGAACTTGCCAGGAGCAATTCCAGCATGGAAACTGGACCACACGCCAGCTGAAATAGCACAAGAGAAAATGCCATTTTGCAAGTGACAGCTGGAAGAAATCCAGGATGCAGAGTCAACAGCTGTCTTCAGTTGTCCCAGTGCTGTATTTCATCACTGGTTCAGAGTGAGACTTGTGATTTTTGCCAGTCTCTCTTAGTTTGGGAGAAAATGGCTATTTGTAGGAATGCTATAGCTGGATGTTTTTGGGTCCTAGGGAAAGTCATAGAGCGAGAGCGGATTTTTGGAAAGGCCTTTGATGCCGTCTCACACAACATTCTTGTGTTGAGGGTGTTTGTGGTCTGGTTTGTGGTCTGATGGGCAAAAAAGTGGTTTGGATCATTGGGTCCAGAAAGCAAGGTTATATTTTGCCTGGAGGCCAGTAGCAAGTGGAGTACTACAGGAGTCTATTCTGGTTGTGTTCAGCATCTTCATCAATGACATGGAGGAGGGAATGAAGTGCTTGCTCATACGGTTTGGGCAGGCTGACCAGTCAATACAGTCAAGGACAGGGCTGCAATCCAGAGCAACCTAGACAAGCTGGAGGGGTGGGCCAACAAGAGCTTTATGAAATTTAGCAAGGACAAATGCAAAGCCTTGCTTCTGGGAAGGAACAACCTGCAGCAAAAACACAGGCTGATGACTGCCTGTCTGGGGAGCAGCTCTGGAAAAAACACTGGGGTTGTGGTAGGTAGCAAGGCAAGCATGGGCAGCAGTATCTGCTTGGCAGCAAAGGCATCCAACAGTCTCCTCAGCTGTGTGAACAGGCACATAACCTTAGATCAAGTGAAGTGATTATCCCCTTTGCTCACCACTCTTTATATCCCATGTAAATTATTGCTTCTGGTTTTGGGCCCCTCTGTATGGGAAAGGTATCAATAAACTGTAGTGAGTTCAGCAGAGTGCTACCATAACGGTCGATGCTGGACCACTTTACTCTGTGATGAGAGGCCAAGGCGCTGGGGCTTGTTCAGTCTGGAGAAGGGATGGCTTTGTGAGGACTTAACAGCAGTCCTTCAGCACCTACCAGGAGGTCATCAAGAAAATATAACCAGGCTCTTTGTCTCTTGTTTTCTCACCATGTTCAACAGCAGTAAATTGAGAAAAGAGAAGTTGTGCTGATGCTAGGAAAAGCTTTTTCACCATGAGGCCAGTACAAGTACTGGAAGAGATGGTGACTGCACAAGCTGTGCAGGCAGCCCTTGAGGATTTTCCAGACCTATCTGGGAACAGCCCTGATCAACCTGATCTGAGCAGGCCCTGCTTGGAGAAGGAGATTGGAGTAGAGCTTTCTTGAGGTCTCTTCCACACTGAATTATTCTGTGATTATCTGGAGGGGACACTTTATGGAACAAATGGAACATTTGTGTCCTGTTCTCACCATTTAAAAAAAACCCACAACAACTACAACAAAAAAACCCAACCAAAAAATCCCCACAAAAATCCCCCATGGAAAGGCAGGGTCATGAATAGACCTATACATCTCCAGAACAGAATGAAGAGCCCATTCCCCCTCAAGGGTAGTTCTCCCTCCAGTTGCCAGCCACGCAAAATGAGAAACAAACATAGAAGAGCTCTGTTTGCAGCATCTGAAGGAACTCTTAACAGAGGCTTCTCCCTCACCCCACTAACTATTCCATAGTCATATCCCTTGCTGTGCACGGAGGGGCTTTTTCCCTTTGATTTGGACTGTTGTTTTTTTTTTTTTTAATAAATTTGATCACTACTATTTGATCTGACAAAAGCTCTCCCAGGGCCTTTTCCAGGACCATGATAATGTATTAATGTCAGCCCTAAGGAAGAAGGAAATTCATGTGTGTGTGTGTACATGTATATATGTACATATTTCCTGATTGGGGTTCTGCAAGTGGGTGACAAGGAACAGGATGTAGTTACTGCAGAGTCCTGCATCTATGAAGAAAACCGACACAGAGTGCTAGGGAAGTCAGTCACAGGCGCTAAGGATGCATGTTCAGTATCATCTCATCGCAAAAGAATGTTACACAAAGACGACCATAAGAAAAGACAAGTGATGCCGCAGAAACCAAGATCCAGCTCTTTTTGGAGCATATTTAGAATGCTGATCTCATATGCGGTCATGTGTTATTGAACTGGCATTCCCATGCAGCCCTCTCTGGTCTTCCTGCTACCCCTTGTGCAGCTTAAAGCATTGCAGCTGTTGGCAAGGTCAGGGTCCCATCATCTGTACTTGTGGACTGGTGAATGCAAACCCAGGAGCTCCATTTATTAGTGAATGAGGAAAAGTAATTTGTCTGTTAGAAGCTAGCTGCACATAGTGGAACTGGGCTGTTAAAGGTGATAACTAACTTTCATTGCAGAGGCAGAGTACCACTTAGAGAGCAATGTGTACAATGATTTCTGCAATGGGGAGCATTCATTTTTAAGAGTTGCATCTTTGTCCTGGTGATGGCAGTTAAGCTACATAAGCATTAGTAATGTGGAAGGGTTTCTAAATTAAAAACCAAAAAATCCTCTAATCACTTCTCGCCTCAATAGAACTAAATTCCTTATCACAGTGCTTTGTTCATCGGCTATTTGATGAACACAAATACCTACATGGTGGATTGCAATGGAATCTGCACCTGGAATTTTCCTCATTTCATCGTAAGTCATTTTTGCGGTTTCTTTCCATATGGCAATGGCAGTAGAGTAGCCTGATTGCTGTCCCCAAAACTCAAGGAGACCAAAGGATCTTCTGTAATTTACGTCTAGAGTTTGTAACTTGAGGAAAGAATTTTCAGGTATTCACATATGAATATTGTCATTCTGTCTGTATGTAAACCTCAGAAATCTCTGGTTTATTAAAAAAAACCAAACCAAAACAAAATATTTGGTTTTACTCTTGACTTTTTTTTTTTAATATGAATATTTTTTGTGTTTATCTGGATTGCTGTGGTATTTGCCTTACAAATATATCGTTATTCACAAACTCTTAATCAGAACATGAAAGGATCATTTTATCTCCTGTACTACTTTTTGTGCTGTATTTCCCAAGGCTTCTATTGATTTTATTTTTTTCTAAATGCAAATAACTTAAAAGGATTTCATTTTAGTTGTTGCAAAGCTATTGTCTTTAGTTTGAAGAGTTTTAATTGTGAATTTTCTTGAATGCTATATTGGAAATTCTTCTAGTAGTTCATGATGTTTCTATGGTTTAAATTAATTAATTATGTGTGCTTAAAATATTAAAGTTATTTTATTAGATATTCTTTTTGATTAATATTATTAGGGTCATACTAGGTCTGTGTGAAGATTCCCAAACTGTCAACTGCCTTTTGATGACATTTTTAGCAGATGTGTTTCAGATGTACTGATTTTTTTCATTATAGCTTTCCACAAACACTCTTGTGAACAAATTTATTGATAATGTAATTAGTATTAAGTAGTCTGAGGATAAAGGCTATGAACATATGTTTAATGATTTGGGGATTTTCTTTCAAATTTTTTTTTTAAGAGGTATCAATTTTCATAGACTTCTGGGACAGCTGGTCATGTCCTGCAGCCTTATGGAGAAGAGTATAGTGCCTGAATTGCAGGCTGATGTTTTATAACTACTGGTGTAACAGGTTTTAATGGTATGAGTACTTTTTAAAGTTGCGTGCAAAGCTTTCATTGCTCCTGCATAAAGATCACATTTCTTAACCAATTTATGTTCTAGTAACTATGTGGTATTTTCATGTGAGTGCTCCCCTTTGCTTTTTCAGCCAGGTCTAATTCTCTCAAATTACACTATTGTTCTCCAGAATCCTCATTCCTGCAGGATAGGAAAGCACGGACTTCGTGTAGGAGACCAGAGAGTTTTAAAGCTATTCACTTATGTTTGCGCAGTCTGAATATGATCAAATACAACTCTACTACAGTTTTAGGTATTTCAGATTTTTCTGGGTGATTTACCTCTGAAATAAGATACCCCCTTATAGTAAGCAATGTCATTGAGATGTGTTCTGCTATATTGAGAAAATGCTTATAGAGCTTGTTTCTTCTCATGTACCCAAGTCATCACTTGACACCCCTGTCTAGTGTTGAGGGGCTCTGAATCTTGTACAGGTTAAGGAAACTTGGTGATTACGGGAAGCGGCAGGACGAAGCCACGTGGTATGCAGACAGGACAGCTATCCTGTGCAAACAGGAGCAATTATGGCTGCACTAGTAAATGGGGAGCATGAGCAGAACACATAGCAATGATGGCCCGGGATCAGCTGCTGCCATTTGCAGTCAGTGCATCAGCTCTCTGCAGAGTCTGTGCCACTGACCTCTGGGGTGGGAACCAGGCTGCCCGAGTGCAAACCTATGGGCTGTGCTTTGCTGCCCCAGGTAGAAGGATGGTTATCTGTAGAGAGGAGGGATAGTGCCGATAGCTGAAAGCTCTCACATCTGAGATCGTCTCAAGTGTACATGTTCTTTTGATAACTGCTCAGTCGATATCAATACCTCTGCCACACATTCAGCCTTCTTGGATGAGGCACCAGGGACAGACAAACTGCAGTATAGAGCTACAGATACTTGGGGTTATGTCCAAATACAATGAAACCCACTCCATGAGATTGGCAGTCTCTAGTAGATGATTGGGGTGGGAGAAGAGCATCTAAAGTGGGACTAATGTGGGAGAGAAGTAAACAACCCAATCCTCTTCCCCCTCAATACTAAGGTTTTACCTGTGTAAGAGAATGAAGAGCTTTGCACCCACCCTCTTTGTTGCATCCCTTATCCATAATGCAATTGTGGATAAAAAGGAAAGTACTAGGAAAGTATCTAAGATAATACAATAAACATCCTTCCTCTTCAGAAATACTGCTATTCTTTAGTGACCACAGGTAACCAAGGCCTTGTTTTATGGCTCAGTGTGAAAACAGCACACACTGGTACAGCGCTCTATAATAACGTTCTTGGGGTAATGTCTCGTTCTGGATTTGCAGTCAAGAGTATGACCTGCAAAATTGCCAATGTCAGTTCTGGGACATTCCGGAATTTGCCTAAAGTGTCTTGCAGCCCAGTACTGCCTAAATTATGTCTTGTTTTTTCCCCAACTTTTTCCCCCAAACTCCTACAGCATCTCTGAGTGTCTGGCCCTTTCAAATGCTGGAAGAAACAGTAAGGTAGAGAGGTACCTGTACAGGATTATTTGTGTGAATTGCAGACACCTTGGTAAGGCTTTCTAGACTGGCCTGGAGACCCTCTGTGCTGAATCTGACGTGGACAGTGCAGAAATGCAGATTTTCCAGCATTCCCAGTCAGGGAATCATGTGTAAGGGACAGGGGAGATGTCCAGTGCAAAGATCCCATCGCAGGCAGGGGTGGTAGTGCTGCTCCCCCACTCTGCTCCAGCAGCAAGGCAGCTGCTCAGGTGCTGAGTCAGAACTCCGGGACAGACCCTCTCTATCCTAGCTGAAGGCTGGAAATCTAAGGCACACTTTCTTTCTGACTCTCATGTTACAGCAGTTGTTTTGGGAGGAAGGTGTTGCTCTTGTACTGCAAGTTTGGAGTCAAGGCTCCAGGGATCCCAGCCTTTGTGCTCGGTCCTGTTTCTTTCTGTCCTCCCCTTTATTGTCCCCTACTTGACCTTTTGCTCCTAAACATCCTTCCTTGAAACAGGGCTGAAAGGTCCTGCCCTAAACATACAGTTCTTTTGGGGAGCTATGTCCTGTGCTCTGTATACATTCAGGGACAACTTTTTCAGAACAAAGTGTTGTTTAATCCTAACATTTTCAGCGGGGAAAGGGGGAGGCAGAAATAATAGGTGACTTTTTTTTACATAAAAGCTCACCAAATACTACTTTGATCTGAGCACTTGCATCCGTTGGTGAATCAACTGTCCCTCCTAAAAGCCACGTTTCCTTCAAGACTATGATTTTTATTTTTGTAGGAGCATTTTGTCTCACTTCACCAGTCATTTCCATTCTCCTGTATTTAGAGGTTTTTGACAGTATCAGAGGGCTCACTGTTGTTTCAAAGGCAGCATCTTAAGGCAAACGGCATCTTGCTGTGTCTGAAGAGGGAGCTACTGTGTTATCTGTAGGTACTGTTTACTTTCCTGCTTAAATGCAGTTAGTCTCATTTTGAAATGACCCCATGTTTTCATACAACAATCTCCTTGACAAGATTGGTTGGACCTGATGATCTTACAGGTCTTTTCCAACCTTAGTGATTCTGTGATTCTGTGAACCAAATGCATAGCACATATGGGATTTATGGATTCCTACAGAGCAGGACCACGTCGCTCAAACAACCAAACCCCTCCCTCACAGAATACAAGCAAGGAAAGGCTGAAAATTCAACTGTCTCTTCTACTTGCTACTGCATTGTTCTAAGTATACTGTACCACTGAGAAACTGTTAAGAGCTTAAATAGGTTTGCAGCTGACCCTTTGATCCCAGAGAGGCTTTTTTTTTCATACTACTTATCCTTGATTATGAAAGTGAAATGTAGATCTAGTAGGACAATCTCAAAACTTCTAGGAAACCTCTGGGATGCAGAGCATTAGTGCAGATACACGCTCCTGCATTAGAAAATCTATCATTTCTCTTTTGTTTATGTTCATCATATTGTTTGTGCTTCATGAAATATGGTATTTAGATTTTTTTTTTTAAAGTTGTGTGCGTATGTCAGCAGCAGTAACTTAAATTCCTATTGCGTCTTGTGTTGCATATGGTGATAAAGATATCATGGAAAGAGGGTAAGTTCTTTTCGTCTTTTCTGTAGGCTCATTGAGTCTACTACAGAGGTAGAAATTGCTTTTCACATCTTTAACTCTTTAGTCTCTCTGGTGACAGTTTTTCACTTTTTCTTAGCAGTTAAAGAGATGCAATTCTCAAGATACACACTTACTGGAATATAAGTACACTATAGGCATATGCTTGCTCTATGCACATTTGTCTACTGGTAGCGCTGTGATAAGTACCCTTACTTAAATTCATTGGTTTCTTATTTGTTACATAAATAAAAGCACACATGGGTGTGTAAAGGTCTTGACCATGACTGCTACACACATCTGATGTTGTGGCAAGATAGTATGTGTATTTTGGCATGAAACTGTACATGACGTTTAAGTAAAGCATGAGAATAAGTGCGTTTGGTGTTGCTCACTTAGTAATTCCTTCTGTTTTCCTCAAGGTTTAATATATTATATCATCTGAACATGGGTTTTTCAGAAGTGCTTGCATTGGTGTAAACTTTGTTCCTGTCAAACCACTAGCTATGAATTTAAAAACCATTCATTTTGCTTAATATTGTTTAATGTTTTAAACTTCAGCGCAAAAAAAAAAAAGAAACAGAGGGGTAAATTCAACAAAGCTTCTGTTAGGAAAAAATAGATGCTTGTTCCTCTCACCAGTACTAGCCAGTTTCTGCTAGGGGAGAGACGGTTCTGTAGAAAGTTGTGTATGTTTCTGCTAACTTTTAAGCCCATTTGAATCCGACAAAAACTTAATACAAATGTGTTTCCCACTACGCTACTGCGAAGATCAAAAACTAGTTGTCACTGAGCAGTGGTTCTTCGTCCACTGCCCTCTCTGCTTTTGGCTTTTGAATAGACACTTACAGCATCTTTGGAGGTGTACGCTTCCGTTATCCTAGAATAAATCTCGGGGGAACTGGACACTTGTCAGTGTGTCCTAGTTTTAGGAACTGTTGAAAAAGTGAGGACTGAATGTTCTTTGGTCTCAATGACGAATGCCTTGTTTTTAGCCAGGTGGCTTAAGTAAGGCCTGATTCAAGCCCTGTTGAGGTAAAATGCAAAAAAAAAAATTTTTTTTTAGAACATCAAAACAGATAATCAGTTGAAAATATTTGATCCAGGTTTGAAGAAATTGAAGAAAATAACCTTTATGAGTCCACAGTCATGAGTATGTTCTGAGATAATTTAAAGATGGCACTTCAGATTAGGCATGGTTGTGCATTGCTTTTCTTTCAAATGAGCATGAGGAGGCAATGAGCAGTCCATCTGATCTATGCTGGTTATGGGAGGACAGGCAATACCTGATTTGACGTAAACACTGCTAGTACAAAGCTGAAAGTCCAGACTGAGTTTTTACAACTGTCACTGGCTATATAAAAAAGGGAATTTTGAGTTTACACAGGCACAAATCTGTTTTGGGGGACCCTCTTCCTCTCCCCTCCTGTAAATGCAAGTCCTGGCCACTGTGTGTCATTCCTTTTTCTTTCACAGTGCAATTCCTGTTCAAAAAAAAAAAATTATTCATGAAAATTTAGCTGAGACAAATTCACAGTCTGGCCAAATTTAGGCCAGAATACTCTCAAGGATAGTTGATTAATAATTTTTATTCATAGCTATACCATCATTTTCTAGCCAACTGTGCTCTTTAAATGGAGTTTTTTTAAAAAATAAGATCTTTAATGAAGATTTATGAAGAAAGTAAATTCCTAAATTGCTTGCTCACAATTTATGAGTAACAGAAAATGCAGTATAAAAACCTTTCTTTTTGTAAATAAATATACTTCTATGTGTTTAGTGAGAAGATTGCTGTCAGTGATTCTTCTCTTAAAGTAAGTGTTTACATAATTTATTTTATGCAGGCTGTCTGGATTTGATAGATAGCAGCTGTATCACAATTTCGCAGAAGTGTAGTAGAAGGTCTGTCCTAGCGGGGATGTTTGCTTTGGGAATAAGTTTTGGGAGGTCACTATGAAGAGGGATTTTATAAATCATGTGTGAGTAACTGTGTTTTTGGTGAAACTCTGGTAAATATTTGGACTTGCTCTGTGATTTAGTAAAATCATTTATGTGAGAAAAGCATATATTTGTGCAAGTAGAGAAAAAATACCACAATCCATTATGCTCTACCACTGGTCATATATTGGGGTGAGAAAACACATGAAGACTCTACAAGCTGGTAGCTAATTTAAGACCATTGGTTTCAGAGCATAAATTTGAATGCTGCCTCTCTAAATATAAGAATGTTGACGTTTTTCATGTAAGTACTGAGATGAAGGTATTTTCAATTTTATGAAGGGAATGAAGTGTAGTGTATAGTTCTACACTGAAGGATGATTATATTGAGGTAGAAATTCAATAGGATTCTACATCTTTATTTTAATTTATTTCTTGTTTACAGAATGTTGCTTGTATTCTGCATTAGAATTCAACTCGTATCATCTGCCTTTCTGAGTGATCGTGGTTTAATCATTAAATACACAGAAGAACAGCAACGAACTATTATAGTTTGCCTGAGGAAGGAGTCTGCAATGAAGTGTTTAGAGCCAAAAGCTGTGTCTTCACCGACATCACGGGAGTTGCAGTCTAGGCTAGAAAATGCCACTGATCACAAGGACACTTAATAGAGATTACTTATCTGAAATGTAGTCCTTAAATCTCCTTAACTCCCCAGCCAGCTTTAGAACTGCAAATTACATTATTTTGCGTTAAAATCTGAAGAAAAAGGTTTCCTGCAAGCCTGAAGATAAAAATTCTGGGTGAGGAAAAAAGAGCAGCTGCATCTAAGCTCTACTTAATAAACCAAACAAGTCCTGGTTAGATGGAAAATCATCTTTGGATATACAGATATATATGTATATATATACACACACACATACATACACACAGAACTCAACTTGATAGGAATACTGGATATTGGGGAAAGTTGGGAAATGCATTAATTCCTGACTACCTGATCAAGTTTCTGGTCTGTTTTTTTTTTTCCCCTGGCCTCTTGAGATATAGCCAATAAAACTGATTTCTCCTTCTCCCACACCCCACCCTTACCAACATCCACACCTTATACTATCTAGAAGCTTATTATTTTATGACAATATATAAAGAGTATAATGCACTAAAATCAGGCTGGTTTTCATCAACTTTCTAACCTATTGTTTTACAGTGCTGTACAAAACAGGTGATGGTTGCATCCAATGAGTCTTACTCATTTTGAGGTAGCTTCTTGTTCTCTTATTCCTTTTAATATTGCTTATGACTCAATCATTTTCCTTGTTTCTTCAGACTCTCCTGAGCTTTACCTATATTTTCTAGAATGGTGATGCTACTATGGGACAGGAATTCTCAATTTGGTCTCTTGAGGCTGTTTTAGGAGTAGGAGTCCCTAATGGGAGAAAGACAATCCCACGTACACTCTATGGTCTATTACACCCGTGAGAGGCAGATCTGCTTCTTGGTATAGCAGTGGCTGTAAAGTTAGGTCAGGACTGGACTAAGTCTCAACTTTAAATGTCTGTCTTTGGATTTGTGCCTCTGTTATCATCTCTAAGCTCCTGATAAGGAATTTTAGGATATAATCATGCGGATTCATAATTTTAAAGACATGCTATATGTTAAGGTTTTGAGTACTTTGATGATAGGCCCTTCAAAAATTCTTTTAATAATCACACCTTAATTTTCTGTTGAGACAGAAGGCAGGTTACACTACTATGCTTATTTATATATTTATATACCATATATTGGTCACTGGCAGTTTCAGTGCATGGCAGTCTGTTCTTTCAGGTTATTTTAGATAAAAATGGGAGCTGCTGTACTCAGCATTCATGAAAATAGGAACAATTTCAAATTATCTGCTGACATGTTCAAAGTGGGTAAAAGAGCAGGTCTCCAGGCTCTGGGAGGTTAAAGGGGAGTCAAATCAATGGCGGAAGGTAGAGAGTTTAAATGTGAACAGATATTTTTTTTCTTAACACATTAACTTGAAATAAATATTGCAGATTCTAAATTATGCATGGAATAAATAAGATGAAAAATAACAGAGATCATAAGATCATGACTTTCTCAATATTTAATTTTTGATTCAGTCCAGCTGTATTCTGTTTGTGTCTGTCCCTTTAAATGCAAGAGATGTTATTAGGGCAGTCTGACCTTCTAAGAAGGGAAAGCAAGTGCACAAAGAGTTTTGGCAATAACACTGACTGTATTTTGCTGCAATATAGAATATTATCTGTTGCAACCCTAATGAGAAAGGTAGATGTTGTATGTTCTTTATGACTATTTGGGCTTCATGATGTGAAAGTAATCTTAATTTCATATTGAAAGCAAAATTGAGACACATGTTTTTTTTCATGCTGTGAATTGCATCTGATGTACCCTATTGTGAACTCAGGACTGTAGTTTCCTAACAACATTATAATCTTGTCAATGTTGCTTGCAAATACGTTAGTCCTATGGGCTTTGCTCAGTGACATATTCTGACTCACTTTTAGTATGAGATCAGGTTATGGTAATTTTAGTTGTTTTTTATTCCACCTTTGTAGAAAGTCACAAGTCTACTCATTAGCTAAACTAAACATTGAAAAGATACCATATACAAAAGGGGAAAATACCATTTGCTTGGTGATAATTACTAGTGTTCATTTTCTCACTGAAGTGATAGGGCACATCACACTGTTGCCATAGCAACCCTGATTCTGTCCCATTAACTGCCTAATGTGACTTTATGAATGCAAGTTTCAACGTGTGGAAAGCAGCTCAAAATAGGGAGTGATTCATCATGTACAACACAGACAGCTGAGTTGCAGGCTAAGTCAGGGCTGTCTGACTTCGTTTTCAGTGTTAAAGTGGTATGCTGTGATGTAGGTAGCCAATTAAAATGAACTAATTTGGTATTTAGTGAATAGTTGTTTAATTTTTGAAATGTTCTGCACTGCATTACAACATTAAAAAAAAAATCTTTTTTTTTTAACGAATACTGGGGAAGATACTGATTTTTTCACAATGATTTAATTGAGATTTGAGACATTTCAAAGGTGAAACCCATTTCAAGTTAGGTTGCTAATGGTGAATATGCTTCTGGCTCCAGTGCTATAATGGGTTTACTCCCATACTTCTGCTTGTTTACGCCTCAAGAAAACAAGCCTGTGAGTAAGAAACTGGAAAGAGCTCTGGGTTCATATCTTGGCTGCCCCATAGCCTTCCTGTGTGATTTTGGGGTAAATGTTTAATTCTGTTTCTTTGCATGGTTTTCTCCTGTAAAACAGGGGGGGAAAACCCAAAATAACCCTTCCTATTCTTTCTCCTGTGTGTCATAGCTATTTAGGCTCAATTCCTGTACCTTCTTGCAATTTTCACACTTGTGATGAGTCTTAAGAAATGTATCAGCTATTGTAGGAGCAGTCTTCCACCTAAAATAGAAAATGTGTCTCTACTTACAGTCTGTCTGCTCAGTGCCCAACATCCTGCGTCCATACCATTCATTAGCTGGGTTCAGTTCTGAGGGATGTTATGAAATGGATAGTATCAAATGCAGAAAACTTGCATTAAGGAAATTTTATCATGAACACGATGCCAGTCGTTTAGAGATGGAATCAAGGTAGCTCATGCAGTTTTATTTTGCATCTGTGCATCTGCAGGATGGTACAGTCCTTTATTACATGATTATATACTATTTTTAGCAAGTTGTTTGGAGTTAAAGATATGCTTTAAGTCTTTCTCTGAAAAGCATGTTAGCCTATTCATTGGCAAGTATAAAGTGATAAGAATAAGTGTTTAAGTTTACTGGGAATAAAAGAAATACACTTCCTAATACGTTGGCTACCTTTCAGAATGGAATTCAAACTACAGGAATATATGTTCAATCTTTTTTGAATAGCACAGAAGTGGAGTCAGACTCCAGACTTCATTTGCACGCTTTGCTTTTCTGTGTATTATTACATTACACTGAAGCATTCGGTTCCAGAGGAAGATTTCTGCTTTATTGTAGTTGAGAAGTTTGCCTTCCAGGATTGTGCTCTATGGAAGTGAAAGACGCGTTATCTCTGCTGTCATGTCACTAATACATTTGGCCAAACACAACTTGCTCCCTTCCTCTTGTCATTTTTCATGACCAATTTCCATTGTTGATACGCTGTTCCTGTGTGTACCTACTCAGCTCTTCCAAACCCCTCCAGTTACTGGTAACACCATCCTAGTGAGGATGATCCCTGCTCCTCCCAACATCGCTAGTCTTCCAGACAGAAAGGGCAATTTTGCTTATATATCCTTAAACACAAACTTTACTTCGAAGTTAGCAATGCTTGTATCAGGCATGAAGGATTAAACACACTTTAGGAGCTAATGATGACATGTGGTTTCATAAATTTGCACTGTCCCCATTAAAGAAAAACAAAACAAAAACAAAAACCAAACTAACCCTTTTAAATCAATCTCAAATGTTTACATGGAGATTAAATACATGACCAATATAATAATTAAAAGTCTGATATGAAACATATTTGTAAATTAGTAAGATCTCAGCACTAGTGGATTTTTATCAGAACAAATGTCTGTCCTGTAAATCTTCCTTAACAAATGCGAGAGAGGTAATTGCAACTACAAAACTTAATCTGCTTAAGTAAAAATAAACAAGGGTAAAGTAGGCTGGGGACAACTGTTGGCTGATGTCCAGCTCCTTGCAGAAAGGTATCTGGAAGAGATGAAAATCCATCTTTCTAGTGTTAACCTCTTCTACCAAAACTTGAGTATGTGCACTTTGTGGGTTTTTAAAAAAAATACTAACTCATATCTCCAGCTGATCTGGTAATTATTTTTCTGTCTTGAAAGATAACAGTCTGTGAGTCTTTTGTTCATTTGAGTGGGAGCCTGTAAATTGAAAAACATTTCTCTTTAAGGAATCATTTGACAGAGAAAGAGAAGAAAGCAAAAGCACTTTGAAAACAATAGTAGCAATAATCTATTAGGAAAACCACCAAGTTGGTTCTCTTTGATGGCTGACTAGCAAAACAGTCGTCAAGTTGCCAGAGAATATAAAATTGGACATATGAAAATGATTGTCTGAATTGGTAAAGGAGGGGAGAGCATGTTAATAGCAAAAACATACTACTTAACTAGTTTCTCTAGCAACAGCACCTATTTATAGCCCAACTGAATGGGAGACTTCCGTCCTCCATGTATGATACAGGATGGAGTCTCCCAAATCCCCCAGAAACACAGGGAGTTTGCATGAAACAGGGAGATGCTTTAGGTTTACAATTGCTTTCCAAGAGTGAAATACTGCGTTGTGGGATGGTCTGATAACTGACACGCTTACGGTGCTAGATGGAACTGGGTGACATTTCTTTCAGTGAGAAGTAAGTTAAGAGAAAACTGGAATTTCATAGATGCTGAAGCTACATATGAATCTGGTTTGGATTTTGGTCAAGAATTTAAAGTTGATAAAGAGGATTTATTTTTAATTTGCTTATTATGAAAAAGCCAAAATAAAGCATTTCATTTCAGAAATGCCAGAACAGTTCATACTAGTTTACTTTTAACATGGCTTTTAAAGTTGATTTTGGAAGTACAGTTCTGCTAACACAATTAAGAGAACTAATTAGTTCCAAGTCATCCTAGAAGTAGACACCCTGTAGGTTTTGAGTTTTCCATTTTGCAGCAAAATAAGCAGAAATAGATATCCATTTTGAAGAAACCCTAGTTGAAATCAGTTTGACAGATCCATTTTTAATCTCTTATTTACTGGTTCAACCACTTAATGAAAACAGGATCTGTATTTTGCTTTGCCCTTTATGTCAATGTCCTGAATCATCCAGAGCTTTGCTGTAGATGTTTCTAGACCTTCTACAGTGAATGGCTGAAGGATGGGAAAAAAAAGACAAGTTTTAATAGAACAGAAATTAGGAAAAAAAAGTAGCTTTTAGAATAAAGCTCAAAGTGAGTATGTCATAGAATTGAAATGAAAAAAACCCCACAAAATCTTGGTCATTTTGTTGTTCTAGGATTCCACTTCCGAACTTATTTTCAGATTACTTTGTGCCTTTTTGAGATTTAGCAAACTCAGTCCAGTTTTCTGTGGGTGCAAGAACTTTCTTCCCCATCTCTGAAGCCCGCCTGGCTGTTTGTGGCAGGTCTGACTCTTGTAGCTTCTCACTTCAGCTGAGATATTTTTCTGTGTTTACACCTACTTCTTCAAGAAATACATACCTTGGGCTATATCACCAGGGAACTATTTTCACAAATCACAAATAAATTGTTATCTCAAATATACAATTTACAAATGTACAAATATACAATTTCCATCTGTCATGTCGCCTTATACCTCCTGATAAGCTTTGGGGAGTATATAGGAGGCAGCACTGACAGAAAGAATTTATGAAGGATTTCTTCCCTGGTGATACAAGGGGTGGGAGGTTTGCTTGAGAAGAGACGCAATTATGGCAAGTTCAGCTCATTTCAATAGTGTTGTCTTGGGAAGCTTTTTTTCAGTTATGTAGAAAAGGTCTCATTTTCTTTAACTCATGAACTAGGAATTGCAGCAAGTGCTTTGAAACCTCTTGCTGTCAGGATATGCAGTGAAAATGTGTCACTGCTTAAAGGATTAGAAAGTCACATAATCTTAGGTAGCTGTTTGGATTTCCAGATGATAATTAGGAAGAGATATTTATATCTTTGGAAACTTGTTGCACAAAAGTCATGATATTACTGGGACACAAACAAGTATGGCATGTTCAGGCATATACATTCACATGCGTAGTCATGTATGTACATGATTGCTGATCTATGCTTATCTCTTTTTAACAAAGAAAAACAATGAATTTGTGTAAATTTATTGGCTTTTTTGGAGTGTGAAATGTTGAAGTTTAATCCCAGAACACAGATGGACACTCAAAATACTTCAAAGGTTAACAAAGACATTCATTAAAGGGAAACCCACTATTTATTGTACAAAGAAAATGTAGCCCATTACTGCTAACTGGGTGGCCTTCTGCAATGTGTTGACCTCATAGCTAACATCTTGACTGCAGACAGTTTATAATGCAGCAGTACAAGGAGTTGTTGAAAGTATATCAGAGTTGAAAAGGTGAGAAGGGGAAGGAAGTAGGGCACGTTGTAAGAAATGCCAGAGAATTTCCTGCATTTTGGTTAATGGAAATTTTGTAGAGTTGGCTAACAAGAATGTCTGCTAAGGATATATGCTTGATGTGGCTTTTATTTGTTTTTAATTATTGGAACTGACATCAGGAAAAAAAAAATTAAATACTTGAGAGTGCTGATGCTAGTGAAGACTGGCAAATGAACTGATAAGTTTTAAACAGCCCATTTTCTACTAAATGCAGCTGTATATGTATATGCGATATGAAAGCTTGTCAGAGCTACTGCAGTTGACTAACAAACATTTAGAAAGCGATTTATGGCATATGGAAAACTTGACAGGAGATTTTGTACACAACTTGCATAATTAAGGATTTGAAGTTTGATGTTTGGGGCCCAGAATTAGTAAAAACTTAAGTATGTATTAAGTAATTGAGACTTAAGCAATCTAGAAACATTTTAAAACTTAAAGATATATTAAATACTATATGTGTACCTGAGTACTCTGCTTATCAAGATAGTAATAATTTGTCACTAATTGTTAGCAAGTTTATACTAAAGGCACACCAGTTAAAAGAAAAAATGAATGTTCTTTTTTCACGTGGAAGAACACATCTGTGTTTACAACTGCTTGTGCTTTAAAAGTACTATGGATACCACCTAATAAGGGAGCTGCCAGTTACAAATTCATAGGTTGAACTGGGTTTTACACTTGATTCGTATCCTATTCAACGTATCTTTTACAGACAAATAATGTTTCATCTGCTGCACGTGCTTGTTCTTTGACAAAAGATGAGAATTTATAAGTGTTTCTATTTAATGCTGTGATTTAAAATCAGTATTTAGTTCTGTAAGTTTAAAAAAAAATCAAGAAAAAGTAAATGTGGATGTATTTTGTTCCGAATACTCTTAATGGTAGAATGACACATATCACTCATATTCCCATTAAATTCTCTTGCTGAAATCTAATAAATCCCTTACACTTATACAATTTTTATGAGGATTATTTTCTTACCCATTCTTCTTCATAACAAAGATGCTTTTTTCAGTAGGAGTGAAACAAGATTCTTCAAAAACAAGAATAGTAAAAGCCATGATCACTTTTGAGGACTGTTCTCATTGGTCAGTGTGTTCAGTGGATTTAGGTCATCTTCAGGAAGCAGTAACAGTGCCTTTCAAAATGACAGTTATTTTTCATGAAAATTATTCCAAATCACCTTAATGTCCATCAAGTACATTGGCAACTTTCAGTAATTTTAAATGGAGTGTTTCGCTGTAATTTTTTCAATAGCACATTATTTTTCTCCTGCTCTTGAGCAAGGTACTTTCTATTATCCATAAAAATGACTGAAGGTACCTTGCAATTAATTCTAAGCATTTCAAAACTATCTGCTGTAAATGGTCCACTTGCTGGTATGCAGGGGAATGAGGAGAGCAGGCAAGTGGAAGCAAGACAGGAAAATACAGAGACTGAGAGTGGAAGGTGGGATAAAACAGCATGGAACTGGATGTTTGGTCAGTGTGAAAGGTTCAAAAACTACTTTTCACTTAATCCAGTAAATTACATACTCCAAATTATATTCAAGGACTAATCCTGAAAGTTTTTATATGAGGTAACAGTAATGACACCCCAACCAATACCTCCTTTGAGGAATGTTAAATCTGAAGCCTAAGACTTGGTGAACATGAGGCTGCAAAGGAGTAAAGCGCTGAGTGATTAGCACTGAAGCTGTGAAACTGTATGAACACCTCCTCCATCAACCAGCTCTCACAGCTCTTCCCTGCCCACCTCTTCTACTTGCATCTGGGTTTAGAGCTGCCTAGTTAAAGGGAATACTTGATTTTAAGACAAACTTATTTCTGAGCCCAGCTGACACTAAAAGTAATCAGAAGTAATGGGATTGCTTTGGAGGTTCTGCTAAAGTACTTGCATGGATGTCAGTGCTTGCAGAGACCAGGAACATAGCTCAACATTAGTCTGGCTCTCCAGGGAAGACAAGTTACACCCAGGCAAAATGTGCTGGAAAGGGAGCGTACATATGGGTCATCTCCATATTCAGTGTTCACTATAGGGCTGTACAGAGCAGGCCCATGGCTGTACACTTTTGTTCATCTCTTCCAATGCCTCTTCTGTAAGCCTTTGAGTTTTGTGTGGCAACAGAAGTCCCTTATTTTCAGGTTTAAACTGAAACATGAGAGGAACCTGTATTTTTTTAAAAATCAATGTACTAGGAAGTAGCCATGTGTCCTACAAATAATTATCTTTATTGAAAAGATTGTACAGTAATTTTAAATTACAATTACTAAATAAAAGCTTTTCACAGATAATGGGTTTCATTTGATAAACCAAGGAGAACCTTTGTCTCACTGTTTTTTCAGCTTTTGCCAAGTTTATTTGTGTAGTATAGTGTAACATAGACTAAGATCTCCTTAGGGGTTTATTCAGCTAGTGACTGTTAATTGAAAAGCTCATATCAGATAATCCCTGTGAGTGAAATTAATCTCTTGGCTTTGATGAACTCATACATGACCAATTTCATTAAGAATATACAGTTTATATTTATTTTTAAATGTCAAGTTTGGATGCTTATTTTTTCATTACATATTATGCTATTACATTCTTGATACTTTTTAAAAGAATATTATTATTGTTCTTTTAAAATAAAAATAGAATATAATTCTTTATGCTCTCACTGCATCACAAGCTTTGCAAAGACTCCAACTGCCCATGCTTATTTTCTACCCCAGCAAAACCGCTCCTAAAATTGAATGACATAGTTCTCCATCTGTTTTAATCTCAATGTAAATTATGTTTTTCCACTAGTAAATATTTAGAGTTATATCTAGAGAGGCATCTCAACCACCTCCAGCATAGGAAGAGAGTAGTATACCTATGAGGGTCCCTCCCAAATCTATAGGAAGAGCTGGTATACTGGAGCAGTTCACAGGCATGTAATTGTTTTATAAAAATGAGCAACAGTACTTTTGCCTTCCCCTGCCATGTTTTTAAATGTTTTAAATGCTGTAGTGTATGCTTACTCCAGTACAGTATGCATGGATTTAGTCTTCAGTGTGGTGTTAGATGACTGCTCATTGGTGACTTGCAGTTGAGAGACCAACAAAATTCACTCCTTTGGGACTATGCGTTATATATAAACCAGTAGCATTCTAGTTGCCATACAACTTTTATATAAAATCATATGTTTACACATACGTTGTCATATTAAAAGACTGGTGTCAAAATAGCATTGTCAAATAATTAGATGTTAGCAAGGATAACAGTTAAAGCTGCTGATTCCTCTGGAATTCATTGCCTAGGCTTCCATGCACCAGGCTGTGCTCTCTGAGAACCTGATTGCACCCTGTTTTCCCCAGTGTTCCATATCACCCAAGGCACAGAATGAAGTTACTACTTTTCTTGTGACTTATTCTCTGATATTTATCATTACAACATCTGAATATTGGCCCTTGCAACCTGCCTTCATAATCATCTTGTGAGGGGATCATAGAATAGTTTAGGTTGGAAAAGACCTTTAAGATCATCAAGTCCAACCGTTAACCTAACACTGCCACGTCCACCACTAAACCATGTCCCTAAGCACCTCATCCACATGTCTTTTAAATACTTCCAGGGATGGTGACTCGACCACCTCCCTGAGCAGCTTGTTCCAATGTCTGACAACCCTTTCAGTGAAGAAATTTTTCCTAATTCCCGATCTAAACCTCCCCTGGCGCAACTTCAGGCCATCTCTTGTCCTATCACTTGTCACTTGGGAGAAGAGGCCAACACCCACCTCTCTGCAACCGCCTTTCAGGTAGTTGTAGAGAGCGATAAGGTCTCCCCTCAGCCTCCTCTTCTCCAGGCTAAAACAACCCCAGCTCTCTCAACTGCTCCTCATAAGGTTTGTGCTCCAGACCCTCACCAGCTTCGTCGCCCTTCTCTGGACACGCTCCAGCACCTCAATGTCTTTCTTGTAGTGAGGGGCCCAAAACTGAACGCAGTATTTGAGGTGCAGCCTCACAAGCACCGAGTACAAAGGCAGAATCACCTCCCTACTCCTGCTGGCCACACTATTTCTGATACAAGCCAGGATGCCATTGGCCTTCTTGGCCACCTGGGCACACTGCTGGCTCATATTCAGCCGGCTGTCAATCAACACCCCCAGGTCCTTTTCTGCGGGGAAGCTTTCTAGCCACTAGTGTTGCATGGGGTTGTTGTGACCCAAGTGCAGGACTCAGCATTTGGCCTTGTTGAACCGCATACAGTTGGCCTCGGCCCATCCATCCAGCCTGTCCAGATCCCTCTGCAGAGCCTTCCTACCATCAATCAGATCAACTCACCTGCACAACTTGGTGTCATCTGCAAACTTACTGAGGGTGCACTTGATCCCCTCATCCAGATCATTGATAAAGACATTAAACAGAACTGGCCCCAATGCTGAGCCTTGGGGAACACCGCTTGTGATCAGCCGCCCACTGGATTTAACTCCATTCACCACAACTCTCTAGGCTTGACCATCCAGCCCGTTTTTTACCCAGCAAAGAGTACACCCGTCCAAGCCATGAGCAGTCACTTTCTCCAGGAGAATGCTGTGGGGAACAGTGTCAAAGGCTTAAAGACTAGGTAGACTACATCCACAGTTTTTCCCTCATCCACTAAGTGGGTCACCTTGTCATAGAAGGAGATCAGGTTAGTCAGGCAGGACCTGCCTTTCATAAACCCATGCTGACTGGGCCTGGTCACCTGGTTGTTCTGTACCTGCCACGTGATGGCACTCAAGATGATCTGCTCCATAACCTTCCCTGGCACCGAGGTCAGGCTGACAGGCCTGTCGCTTCCCAGATCCTCCTTCCCGCCCTTCTTGTAGACGGGCGCCACATTTGCTAACCTCCAGACCTCTGGGACCTCCCTGGTTAGCCAGGACTGCTGGTAGATGATGGAAATGGCTTGGTGAGCTCTTCTGCCAGCTCCCTCAGTACCCTTGGGTGGATCCCATCTGGTCCCATAGGCTTGTGGGTGTCTAAGTGGTGTTGCAGGTCACTAAGCATTTCCCCTTGGATCGTGGGGGCTTCGTTCTGCTCCCTGTTGCTATCTACCATCACAGGGGGCCTTCAGCCTTTTCGTCATCCTTTGTCACTACGTTTCCCCCCACGTGCAGTAAAGGATTATGATTCTCCTTAGCCCTCCTTTTGTGGTAATGTATTTACAGGAACATTTTCTGTTGTCTTTTATGGCAGTCGCCAGGTTAAGTTCTAGTTGGGCTTTTGCCGTTCTAGTTTTCTCCCTGCAAAACCTCACGACATCCTTGTAGTCTTCCTGAGTTGCCAGCCCCTTCTTCTGAAGATCATAAACTCTCTTGTTTTTCCTGACTTCCATCCAAAGCTCTCTGTTCAACCAAGCCGGTCTTCTTCCCTGCCGGCTTGTCTTCTGGCACATGGGGTGGCATGCTCCTGCACCTTTGAGAGGTGTTTTTCGTTTCTTTGTTTTTAATGTTTTATGGATTGGTACCTGAGGGGCTCTAAGGTCAGTGTTTGCTAATTTTGTAAGTCCAACTGGACATGCTATGGCCCTGATTGTTCTTAATATTTAGTGTTATATAGGACTTGTTGCATTCAGAGCATAGACCTCGTTGTCTTCCACTGCAGCTGTGCCAGCTCAGTCCTTCTGCAGACCAGATCTTAGGGTGTGCATCCAAAAAATAAGGAACCTGCAATTAGCGAATGTACGCAAAGGGTTTGGTTTATCTTACATGAGGACCAACATACAAGAACTTTGCGGCACAAAGAGAAATAAAAGCCAGCCAACACTGAACTCCTATGACCATTACACTGTATTTTCTCTTCCTGCAACTCTTTTATTTTCTACCAGCTCCCAATTAATCATCAGATGATGCCAGGGAATGTGAAAATCAGTTTATCTCAAAGCATACATGTGCTGTGTGCTCTCATACTTGACCGTGCATTCAGCAATTTCCATCCTGTCTTGGTACTTGCTTTTCTTGGAGCTCCCACACACTGCAGTCACCGTTAATTAGTTTGTATGTAGCAGATTATTAAAATATGAAAGTACAAACCTTTTTCCCTTATGTTCTTCACCATGTACAGAAATTCTGATTTCAGTGGAGAATTAATTTTAACCTCTAAAATCCTGATACAAAGCACGTTCTTTTTTTAGTAGATCTGTCATTTTCTCCTGTGCTGGTGTTATAAGAAGGTAGGTCTCGGTAGGACTGATACGGTCCAGAAAGGCCGAGAGCTCAGGAGAATATTGTTTTATAGTATTTGGATCTCTCAAGACATGAGGTTGCTCAGCAAAAATGGAATCTTGGAGAGTGTTACCAGCAGTATCAAAATTGTTTATAGTGTGCAAAACCTGATTTACCTCATTGATTTTGAACAATAAATTTGGGCAAATTTTCACACAGAAAACAAAAAAAGGTGCCAGCTTTTATATTCATGCTCAGAATTATGAATACTATGGAGATCTTTTCCTAAATGAGATTTTTTTCCTAAATGAGATTTTTTTCCTAAATGAGACCTCAAATTATTCTGATTGGGGAAAACAAAGCTATCACTTATTGCAGAAACTAGTGAGGAAATTTTCAAGCCAAACAGCTGAATTTTGGCAAAAGTACACACTATTAAAATATGTATTTTGTAATAGAATTCAGACAACATTAATACTATATGCTGCCATGCCCATGGTTTGTATCAAGTTCAATTTCAACCACAAGCTCCTGTCAGCAAGATTATATATGAATAAAGAATTTATCAAGCCAGTTTGGGTCATTGTAACCAGACGTTATATTGGCATAAATGTCATGTGCTCTTTGAATCAGAGGCAGAAGGATCAATTCACAATCAGGTCCTTAGTGGCGGGTGCTGCCGCCTGCACAGAACCATCTGGATATCAGAGTTTCCACATGAGTTCAAGTATTAGTATACATCAATGTGGTCACAGGGTATAGGGGTGATATGGTTTGACACTGTACACTGTCAGCATGGTTTGTAGATAAAATTGTATCGAAACTGTCCTTTTAATTTTATTATGCTCTTGGAGAGAAGAGGCTGAAATAGGAGGGGACAGTATGGTCTCTCTGGAAATATTTTATTTGTATGTATGCTGCAATAGGAGGCAGTTTTACTTATATATAAACACATTATGACCCCCTAGCAGGGAAGATTTGGACCAGAGGCAAGAGGAAAATTTAGCAAAATATTATCAAGTAGATTACTGTTGTCAGCGATATACATCTGACCTATCTAAGGCTTACCTTCAGCAACCTCAAGGCTTGTTAAAAGTCGAACCGAAGTAACTACCCTTTGTCCATGAATGAACAGATGAAGTGACTGAGATGCTCCTGACTCCTAATTGTTTTGGTTATGTGGGGAGTAAGGAAGACGTTTCCTTTCACTGCAGAAGGTTGTTGCATTCCCAACTTGCTAGTTCTGAGAAGACAATATAGGCCCCTAGTCAGTAAACCTAATTAGAGAGCTATTCTGCTCCCCTATCAGCTGCAACTGCGAGAGGCAGTATCTCATTAGTGTGGGGCCTGCTGAATGCAGGCAATGTTTGCTCCTTTTCAAGCTGTAATGCATTTTTGCTGATAACATACTCCTAGCAATTATCCTTTTCTCCATCAATTTTGTGGGTGTCTAGGGCTTTGGAATATCAGCTCTTCTTTACGTCTGTCACTGTTAAAAACATTTTAAAGAAATATAGCTTCTCAGCCTTTGGCTCATACGCAGCTGATGGTAAATTCACTGTCACTATCTAGTCCATCTGTGCTGGCAATACAAATACTCCTACACTGATAAATACAGTGTAGGTGTGTGTAAAAGTTTTTCAGCATTGACGATTTAATTCAAATGTTTTGAGCTCCCTCCTACGGTTTGGTTTTGGACACCTGAGGTAGAAGTGTGGTCTTAGAATCGTGGCACACCTGTGACTGCTATTGAAAATTGTGACATACATTTATAATTTTGACTTCAGAAAAAACAGGTAGCATTCACTAAAAGCACCTGATTTCTTAAAATAACCCACCACGACCACCACAACAACAAAAAAACCCAACCAAAAACCCACTAGAAATATCAGTGGTTTTATACACTTTTTAACTTTCTTTTAGTACTAACAGAGCTATTTTTTTCAAATTGTACAGCATTGTTGACAGAGCAAGAATATATGCTTGCAAAATGAAAAAAAGGAGAAAATACAAATTCCTCTCCTACTATTAGCTATTTTAAGCTCTTCTCGGTGTGAATATTATAAAGAAGTTTTTTTGCAACTGAGATGACAAATTCTTTTGTTTCTATTATTTGATTTAGTGCGTTCTTTACTGAAGTGACAGAAACTGGTATTTACAGAGCTAATTCAATTAAATAATAAGTCCTTCTTAGTGGATTAAAGAAATGCAGAATTTTGAGGATTTGAGAGGAAAAAAGAAAATATTATTAGTGTCATAAGTAATGCATAAACGAAAGGCAATTCTACAACAAAATTTTATGTAATTATAAGAGCCATATGTAATTTCACTACAAGCAGCAAAAATCAGTTTCTTCTTCTGAAGACTGTTTTCACAGTAGCAATAGTTCATTTCTCTGAGCTAATGGAGGACCAGCTTTGGTAATAAGGTGCCCCCAGAGATTCTTCCCTTGTAGCATACAAGACTGCAGGTGTGCTAAATTTGCTCTGGTTTTTCTCCTATGGTAGAAACTTATTAGTAGCTTAAAACAGTTAGGCAGTAAAAAATAAAATTAAAAATGTGAAATTTCAGAATTGATTTTTACCTGCTAATGCTTCCCTCTGATCTGATTATTTATTTTTAATTAAACACTTTTGAGGAAAACACCTTTTACATTTCCAATCAAAACATAGATTGTAGTTTAAAATCTTGCTAATTTGACAATATTGTTATTGGTTGTCAGTGATAGTGAAAGAAATATTATCAATAGCAGTTCTGTTCTCCTTAATTAAACCTGGTTCTTTTATAAAATCGATTTTTATAGATGCATCAGGTACATCAGGGGGCTTTTTATTGCATGGTGGTGAACAGTCCTCTTAAACCTTGCGTTACTTCAGGTTTACTATATTATTTTTGTACTTAGGTGGAGACATAGCTAACCTAAGCTTAGCTGTGTAAAAGTTAGGCTTCTAGCCTGTCTTTGTTGTCTAGCATCTCTGTATGCAAACACAGAAAGATGGGAATGCTCAGGGGGTGATTCACTCCACCTCCCTCTTCCCATTAATTGTATGAAAAGCTCAAGTATGGATGCAAATTTTTTAGGTGGATGAAATTTGATAAAATGATGCTGTCATTAGTGCTGGGCTCTTTATATTAATATTTTCTGCTTTTCCTACTCAGCCTGAATAAACACGTAGTAGAAGTGACAGGGTTTGCTTTATCTTTCTAGAACAGGCTGCTTCCCATGATGATTTTAGGGCAGTAAAACAGAACAGCTCCTGAGTTCAGTTTTCAAGCTTTCTTGTGATGCTGAGCCTTCTTTCAAATTTTGCCTGGTCTCTTCTGGCTTGTGTAGTAGAGCTGATGATATATGCCGCGATGGTTTACAGGCTGCATTTTTCCTTTCTTTCTGTATTTAGAATCAATGTGAACACCATTTAAAAAAAAGGAAAAAAAGATGCTGCAGGTTATTAAAATAATTTTAAACAACTCTGTTGACTCAACAAGAGCAAGAAGATAGTGCCTAAGGATTCTGACTGTTTCACTAGTTTCTTGATGGAAAAGAAATACTAGGTTCAGGCAGATTTGCTTGAAAGTGTTGTTTATAAAAAGTAAGCTTGCTGCTTCACTGTTGTATCTCATGGTGGATCATAAAGCTGTTTTTATACTGTTTTACCCATTGCAAAGCTTGTTAACAAGATAACCACACATTTTTTAAGGAAATAAGTGATGACTGTATTAAAATACAGGACCAAGCTTCTTTTTAAGAAAATGGGCTTTACCTTCCCTTTCCCTGCTTCTTGGTTCAAAATGTTACCCAACAGTGTAAAGTCTCTTTCTGAATAGAGAATATGTTCCACAATAGGATCACTCAGACCCCAAAAGCGGGAAGCTTTTGGGAGGCCTAATAATTAGTTTGAGAAGTTTTCTAATGAGCATGTCTTCTGAAAAATCATTGGTGAGACCAAAGTTCTTTCTGAGAAGGTTCTTTCTGGCTCAAGCAGTTGGTGGGAGTTTTCTGAGTAGTCTGGTGGTACTTCTGCCTCCTTTCTGGGATGCAGAGAGCAATCCCTGAAGGTAACACTGCCACCTTGGGCTCCAGCACTGTAAAAGCACAAGTAGGAAGTTCTGCCAAGAAAATTGTTTTCTGACACTGGAGAGTTGCTTGTTGCCATAGGGCAGGGAGACACAAACCCTGATGTTTCTTCTCAAGCACAGAGATGTATCCCTTTTCACAGACAGTTAAACAATGACTGATTACAATGAGATTTTCTTGCTCTTACTTTAATGGTTTCTTCTGGATGCTTTGTGGTGTCTTTAAGAAATTGCTTTTCAGTGGATGCCTACAAAGAAGTTCTAATAGCTGTTTCATTTCCAGTATCTCTGTAATTTAAGTGAGTCTTTTTTTCCTGTACCTTCTATAATCTCAATTTTACTGATTAAAAACCATATTTTTCTTTTTTTCTTCTTGTAACACATAGATAGCTTATTTACCTTCAGTTTGCATGAATTGATGTTACAGCAAATGGTATGTGTATAGACAGAGATTTGCAAGGTTCTGCTTTCTAAAAGTTTCACCACAGAAAAAAAAAATCTCTTTTTGAGATTAATTGTCCAATGTATACTTCGGGTAATATATTTCTATGTTCATCCCAAAGAGTATAAAGAAAGAAAAAACAAGCTAGCACATCAAGATTCCAGGTTTATGTATTTTTTTTAACAGAGTCTGAATTGTGTCTCATGAAACTACTCCAATAGCTGAGGGTACATCTACTATATCTCTAATTATTAAGAAAGTATGGGGAAAAGTAAGGATAAGCACCTCCCTCTTACCCTGCTAATAAAATCCCACATGTATGACTAGGGTAGAAAGGGATGCACTACCTCAACTCCATGTTGAAGATGCTGAAGTATCAAATCAACTGCACTAGCATAATGCTTCTAAAGTTTGCATGCATATTATCTTACCACTTGCTGCTTGCACTGTTCTGGTTGTGATTTGTAGCTGTAAATGGCCAAGGACAAAAGATGAGCTGTCTGCAGGGGAAAGTAATTACGAGGGGGCACACCTGATGCAGTTGGGGAAAAGAAAGAAAACTTTAAAGGTCAGATGTCTAATTAAAGATACTAATTGCCTCTAAGGGGGGGTAGGGGGGGTGGGCGGAATCACCTTTCCTCTGCATAGTAAAGCATTCTCTTCAACTGCTCTGGGAAAAAAGAACATAAATTAATTCCTTTCATAAAATAGGTACAGTTTTCATACACTGTATATAAATGATCTGTGGAAATTGCCTCATCTTACTTAAAAGGGTATATGCATAGCTTCACCATTGTAGGTAGTGTGATACAATAAGAATATGTATCAGAAATGAGAGATCTTAAATCTGTTTTAAAGAAATAGTAAGTACTAAGAATGGAGTAAGAAAAAGATAAGCATTTGTTGTTCTATATTTTAGGATAACTAAGAGAAAAATTCTGAATTAGTAATGGGGAGTTTTGACCAATAGCTTGCAAAGCACTCATGAGGCAGTTAATAAACCATTAACGTGATGTTCATTTTTCTTTCGCTGGTCATCTTTTCACTTGAGTGCCTGAGACAGTCTGTCCCTATGTCATTTAAATAAGCCTTATGTTTTATTCATTCTCTTAAAGAACAGACATTATGGTTACTCTCATATGTAAGAAGAGTGGTGCAGTGGCGACATTTAAACAGTTTTTTACGATGATGGAGATGTTTAGTCACATTTACGTGATTAGGCAGATACTAGAAGACATCCACCCAATAGCCTGAGACAAGTTATGTTCATGAGTGGAATAGCAAGTTGCAGCTATCATTTTAATTGTCTTCACTTACCGTATTTATGGGAGGTCATGCAGAATTCTAACTTATTTTTACTGTTTTAGAGGAGATTGATCTATGGTTATGGCTGTTGATTTTGTTTACCAAATGGAAGAATTACCTTCTTGCCCAAACATCCCAGTATAATCTAGCACCTGCATGTTAGCTCAAATTTAATCTTGCTCCCACTGCTTCAAAAAATGGTTAGCTATATTAGAAATACAAGAACTAATCCTCTCTCCTTTGAAAAGCTGCTGTAAACTGGCTTTGAGCTTGACTTTGCTTTGTGGATAAAGGGAAAAGAGCGCTCCCCGATGCTGTCTGCAGCAAGGAAATCTGCTCTGTAGTTGCTATTATGCTCCAGGAGCTTCTGCACTCCTTGTTGTGGCCTCAGGTCAGCCAGGAATGCTTGCATCTAGTTTCAGCAAAGCATTTAATTGTGTGCTTAACATTAAATTTAGCAAGACTTATACACGTACTTAACTTCAACACTTGCTTGCCATTATCGAGAAGAGTGGTTTGCTCAATTGGGATTACAGGCAGGAAAGATGGATTATCCTGGTGAGGTAGATATCCATGGATGCCTGCATCTATACCAACATCAAAGGGATCTTTTTTTCAGCTCAGAAGCACTCAGATCAAAAACACAATGCTTCCTTTGCAGTGATGTGGTTAGCAGAGGAAAGAAGCAAGCTCTTGCCTCTTTCTAAAAACAGCCCTTATCACTCCACATCCTGGCTGTTCCATCAGGATAAGGGAGGGCACTGTGGAGTTGCCTTTCTCCCCCCACCTCGTTTCCCTCTATAAAGTGGCTGGCATTGAGAAATTTTTTTTCCCATATTGCCACGTGCCTCTTTCCCCTTGATCTTGACAAAAACAAGCGGGTAGGGAAGGGTTACAGCTGTGGAAGGAAGGCTGTAATGACCCTTTACCGTATTTCTGTTCTTCTCTCAGATGTCAGGTCCCAGCACTGTACCTGGGTTCTTCTCCCCAGCGTCACAACTTCCCAGATGCCCACCCAATGCCTGTCTATTTTCTGTGCTTGATGTTTGTAGGACACACCCTACTGCTTCATTTAATAACACAAAATTCTGATTAACAACAGCCAACCTGCATTGACTTACAGTCTAATGCTGCTCCAGCTCAATTGACACATTTTCCCTTGGGATCCACATGAGATACTGTTTTAGTTGGCTCCCTGCGGAGCATGGAAGACCATAGCCATACAGATTTCTGCCAAGGTATTTCATTAAAGGCTTCAAAAGAAGATGAGGTATAAGGGTTGCAGGACAGATTAACAATTGGGATGGAAGCATATGGTCATTTCTTATGATAGACACAGGCCTCCAGCTGATTCCTTTAAGGATCTGTGCTGATCAGGTGTAAGTTAGGTCTGTAAAAGGGAATTAACATTCAGATGACGGAAGTCTGTATGTGCTACAGCGTTACATAGTATGAGTCATTGCTGTTAACTTATTTTTTTCTTTTTATTTACCATTAGTGTAAGTGGAACATTTGAATGCATCAGGTGTATTCTCACTAGGCAATAATGTTAGCCTTTCTGGCCTGTAAATGTTCGTCAGTATTAATTCAGCTGAAGCCTGGAAATCCTCATATTCTCTAATTAGAGAGTTTATGCATCAGAATTCAAATGTAAGTTACAGTCCATGTTTCGATGGTGAGTTATTCAGAAATGATACCCAGTCTAACATCTTTCCCACTGGATCACACTGTATAGCTACACACAGATCTCAGGAGCCAAATTGTCCTTTCGTTTTGCAGTGCTGTGAGGAGCAGGTTTGAATCCTGGACAAGCTGGCACCAGAAAGTTGGAAGGAATTCAGAGAAATCCATCAATGGTGATTAAAGATTTAGATTTCATGAAGACATATTAAAAACTAATTATATAGAATTTGTCTAAATGATGAAATAACAATATGACAGTGCAGAATTATTCTCACAGGAGAAAGCTGAGAATCGCTAATGAAGAAAAGAGGATCAATTTCTATTCCTCAAAAAAAAAAAAAAAACCCAAAGCCCTGTGTACTAGACCAATTGCTTTGCTAGTCTACAGAAATTGTGTGCTAGAGGGCAGTATGATTTGTGGCAGGCAGTGTCCTTGTCTACATTACTTCGTATAATCAACTTAATGTTACTTAATTTATAGTTGTACTCTCATGCCAGTTGCTATTTCACACTTCTCTCGTCTCACAAATTCTGAGAGTGAAGTTCATGGTAGATTAGCCAGTCAGTGTGCACTGTGATTGCCCACTACATACTTCAGAATTGTCAAATGACTAGACACTCAATTTAGTAGAGTTTTCAGCAATCAGTTGGAAAGTGGAAACTGGAGTCCCCCAAACCTTGCAATTCTCAATCAGGAAAAAAAAAAAAGAGAAAAAAAAGAATTATTCTGTGCAGCTATTAAACACCTCCAGCATAATAAAGCTTGATTCTGACTAGGTGCCTGAGCCCTCAGATAGAAGTATTGAGTGTTTGTGCTGGTTTTTTTGATGGATTAGGCCAAGTACATAGGATCTTAAAAATCATAGTGTAACCACAAGCTCAGTAAATAACAGAACAATGTTTGGTTTTGACAGAAAGAGCCTACAGAGAATAGATGGAAGGCCTTACAGGTTTTGCTTTTGCAAACCAGGCTCCCCAGTGACATCCTGTGCTCTGAATCTAGGGCTCTTCCAACCTGCAAATGAAGTGTATGATGGAGGGGTTCTACATCGGTATTTCAAGGTACATATGTGACCCCAATCAGCACATGTAGTTTTTTGCATCCTACTTAATCAAAACTGAAGTTCTTGAGTTTGTTTTAATTTCTAAGAATTTTTTTGTTTTGTTTTCAGTGTGGATGGGTTGCATTGTAATATCTCAGAACCATGGAAAAACTTGCACAGTTCTGCCTGTGCGAAAGCTCATTCCATTTTTATACATATGCATATCCACTTCCCAAGGGATAACTCTTTTAAATATTTATGTTACAGTGTTGATCACAAGCTCTAGTCAGGATCAGGGACGTGTTTGTTTGGGTTTTTTTTTTCTTTTTGACAATATGGTCTCAGGGAATGTAGCAAATGATATATGGGTGCTGAAAATGGATAATTAGCCTAGGTGTCTTTGCTGATGCGAGATTTGGCAAAAATAAAAAGTCTTAGGTTTGGAAAGGTAGTGTCTTACACTATTGACAACAGGTGCCATTGAAAATGAAGACAGCACATCTCTGTGTGCAGTAAGAAATATTTACAAGTTTACTCTCTGGGTTGTATTACATCCAGCTATCCTCCTCCAATGGTCATATTAGGAATGCGTATCTTCATTTCTTCTTTTTAAACTTGTTAAATGTGAAGCACTTTCTGTAAGAAACTGATAAACAAACAGCATGGGAAAGTGAAAAATCTAAACATTGAACTTGATGATAGAACAAAAAATTATTCAAAAAGGGAAGAATGCAATAGGAAGGAACACAGTAACAAGCTTCCTAGCTGTTTTATAGGCTTTCTCAGAAGCATATTAGAAGTAGCCTAACGCCTGCATACACATACCAATTTTCCTCTTGAGCACTGCGTAGATGCCCATGAAAACAGGCATGACTGAAAAACAAAAGCCAATGAAGAGCTACAAAGGGAGCATGGAAAAATCCAGTTTTTACTAGTTAAGTGAGTCAAAGCATGAAAAAGGGAGCTGAAACTACAATAAGGTGAAAGACATGCATGAAATAGCAAAGAATATTTTAGAAGGCTAACAGTGATGAGTGGGCTAAATGTTTGAATAGTTCAAGCAACAAAAGAAATAACCTTTAAAAATCCTCCTGTTTAACATGGTTTACTATAATTTTTTAATCTAACCAAGATAATCCACTCAGCAAGTGCTCACCAAATTACAGTTAAAATAATGTCAAAGACCATTTAAATAAAAAGCTTGAGCCATGATGTTTTTGACACTTTTTGCTATAGAAATGCAGTGAGATACTTTGAATTTTGGATTTTCTGGTTGTCATAATAGTCACTCATGCCACCAGTAGCTCTGGAAATTCATTAGTTTTTTACTCAAATTGTATAGTGCTTCAGAAAGAGGGTTTGTTGCAAGCTTTGGGAACTATTTTGACAATATATAGTTATACAAAACCAGCATCCAGTGATTTGAAGTAGCATTGATCAAGAAAGATGAATCAAAAATCATAAATCACACTTAAAAACTTGCTTCCTTTTGCTGTCTTATCATTTTCCAGACAAAGAAGCACCCTCCACCAAGCCAAACAATCCAGTCACACTGACTAAACACGTGATTAAAACCTGAATATCTAATTCACTTTGTGAGAGAGGGAGAATAACAAATAAGCCTGGTTTCTAAGTCTTTAGATCTCCAGATCAGGCTTAGCTGTCAGTGTGAGCTGCATCTTAAATAGGCAGGAAGGACTTGATCTATCTACATTGTCTGCTCTGTGTGATAAAAGAGATCATTTGACCTAGCTAGAATGTGTTCCTGAGCCACAGAAGATAAATATTTTTTTAATGGCCTTCAAATTTAAAAATTAAATAGAAGTGATGTAAAAAGTACTATAGTCTTTGCTGTAAGTAAGCTCTCAGTATTGTTACATTAGCTAGCTTTATTTAAAAAAGAAGAGAATGCTGGGAAGCTAAGGTCACAACAACAGCGAGGGAATTTACAAGTCCAACATCTGATCGTGGACATCATAACTACAGGATTTGAAGATTTAGTTGGCAGTGCAGGCTAATGAAAGAGCTGTTCTTCAGAGACTTAAAACACTAAATAGCAGGAATACCAAGTGGAAGTTTTGTGCAGTGCCTGTTGTGTCCTCTGGAAAAGTCAATATGTGGAGTTGAGGCTAAAATCATTTAGCTTCATATGTGATATATTTAAAAAACTTGGAGATTTGAATAACCTCTCCTCCAACCATCTCTATGGACAATAATCTCTCTTGTGTGGGGAAACTGGCCCAGGGAAGTTCCCGACTTTTCCCCTGCAGCGTGTTTCTGCTGCCTTGTTCTTCTGGGGAGATGCATTTTCACCCCCCTTTCAGGACTGACAGCAGATTCTTTAAAGAAAGATGCGCAGAGGTATTGTGCCTCTCAGCCACCTTCAGCCCTCACAGACCTTTAAGTATACCATCCTTGGGCCAGTCTTTCTCTTCTTGGCTCAAATTCATTTACCAGAGGTATAGTCGTAAACATGGGGATCCCAATACAAATGGGTTTCATTTGTTCAAGTTGGCATAGGTAGTAACATTTGAAATGTCCTAATACTTTATATTGGTGCTTTTTAGCCTGTTACCTTAGCTGATTCAGAATTGTTTGTATTTCACCACAATACATAGTGGGACATGGTACCTTTGTATGCCTTGCTCATTAAAGAACTTCAGTGGTAGGATGTGCTTGACAGATGCAGAAATAATGCTTAGATGTGTTAGATCTGTTCAACTTACGGCTAATTTTAAATGCTTGCTCTCTCTGAAGAATTTGCTTTTTGATCATGTACCCACTGTATTTTACTTTCACAGTTGCTCCCTTTTTCCACCTCTGCTGTTTATTGGTAACTCAGTATTTATATTTTCCTGCCGTTTATTTTCCCTGTTTGATCATTCTGTCCCCTTATATTTAAAGAAGAAAGTAATTCCAGCAATTAGCTGGCCAGTGGGTAGATTACGCTAAGAATTTCAACTGACCTATTAACTTCTCTTTTAGCACTTAAAGGGCTTCACTCAACTTCTTCCACTACAAAAGGTTGAGCAGTCTCTCACTACTGCCTAGTGCCTTAATGTGAAAGACTGGAGATAATCTATGTCATATTTTTATCAATACTGTTTATTAGGCCTGGTCTCAGACTACAAGCCAATAGTGCTGAATGTTGTAGCAGCAGAAAACAATGTGGGCTACTTGAAAAATCAGGGTAGTAAGCCATTTTTTTGGGTTATGTATCTTCAGCTGTAATGTAGAAACGAAATAGTAGATAGTTCTCTTTAACTGTGGCTTTGATTATAGATGTGGCTGTGGAGAAACTGTCCCTCCAAAACATGGATAATTGGGAAAAAATGCACTCCCTCCCTCCCAAGCCCATTATTCTAACACTAAAAATCTCACTGAGGCAGTGTTGCTGTAATGTCTTTCCTTTTATGAAGAGTGCATTGATTAATCCATAAATGTGTAACTTAATTTTCAGGTGTCAGCTGTATATGTCTTCCTAGCTTTACTTCTCTTCTCTTTGAGTGACAATTTACATTTTAAGAGGTTGAGACATTTTTATTGAATTAGACTAATTTACAACATTACAGTGATGTGACATTCAAAAACAAACCTCTGGGCAGAGAGGTAGGTGCTCAGCTTCGCTTTGCCAGTGCCAGCATTTTTGTGTTCTACAGTGAGTGCTCAGCCAGGCTGCCCGCTTTCCATTTCCTAACAAATAATTTAGTGTTTGTATTGCACAAAATATTTTTGACACCTTATCTACAGCCAGTGTCAACCAATATGAATGAAACAAGGGAGGAGAAAAAACCAAGAGGTGGCTCTTCAGACCTTGCAGGTGCTAGAAGTGTAGTTGCTTGTCTGACCTTTCCACATACCCTGATGGTCCTGTGCAGGTACACGCTTAAGAATGCAAGTAGGTGGCCATCTACTTCAGTGATGTCAAAGCACAGGCGAGAAAGAACTTTGTAGACCAGAAATATTTATTTTTCTCTGGCAATAATTTTTTCATATTAAACCTGGTGAGACTGGTGAATCTCATTGTCCTAACAGTTCAGTGGCGACTGAGGGAGGTTACTTGGGGTGACAGCAGAATGCATTTTTGCTGTACACATAAAGTCAGCTGAAATGAGGTTTTGTTATCTGCAATTTTCAGTCTAATCTGCAGAACAGTACTTGGATAAAAGTGCAGAACCACAAAAAGTCTTGAAAACTGTAAATAAATAACAGAAGAGGAAAGTTAGCTGATACAGTTTTAATGAACAGACATTGGCCTAATAAATATCACTTAGACAGAACACCCGTTGATTTTCTTGTCTAAGACCAAATAAATGCTAAGTTCTATTTTTTTTTAAGTATTTCTCATGAAAATGTGTAGACATATCCTGAATCAAAGTACATACATATCTGCAAATGAAGAAATTAGTTTATACATACATACCTTGTGCTTTCCCAGTTACTATGGTAAATGTGGATAAAACTAAAATACTGATTCACAGTAAAAAATATTAACCTAGGTAATGTGGTGATATCATCTTTTGGTACAGTGGTCCACAAATTCACATTCCAAGTTAGAGTCAAATTGGGATTTGCAGGAGAGTCCAGACAGAAGACAGAAATCGAATCTGAAAATGAGAGAGTTGTGGGTTACTTTGGAAGATCCATGATCAACAGAAATAGGTGGCAAGGCTCAAGACAAGCAAACCAAGAGCAGGAATGTCATTCTACCCTGTAGATACTGTATAGGGCTTCTAAACAGAAGGACTTGGAGGGAACCATAGCACCAAAAAGTAGATAAAACTAATGTAATCTCCCAAGGTGCTTCCTTCATACAATCAATATAGTCTGAGTCAGATCGAGACTGAACATAAATCATTAGGCTTTTCTTCCAACCCCTAAGTTAACTAGCAAATCACTGTCCCATGCTTGTCATAGCTTTTGCAATTCTTGTTTTGTGTGCCTAGACTCTCGCTGCACGATCTTATTGAATAACTACCTACCCCTTCTGCAGGGCATCAGAAATGACAACACAGGTTGAAAATTTCAAGGCAGAATATGGGTTTTAACCCACTGTGTTCACTAATTTTTTTTCTTTATTTTTTTAATGGAATGTGTGAGGTTATATCTTCAAGATAGGTTAAGAACAGGTTACAAGCAAACAAAAATGGCTTTTGCCTTTTCTTTTATGTAAGTTATTGTTGACTAGTGTTGTTCTTCTTCTCTGGCCTATTGTTGTTCTTCAAATTTCATTCCTGTTGTTCTTTGAGTACTGTAAAATACAAAGTGATACACATTTTCACTCTAAAATGTGTGGCAGTCCTAGAAACATCATTTACTGTATACCAGTCGCTAACCAGTAGTATTGATTGAATTGGGGGGAACTATCACTTAATTTATAGATGCAAATCCTGTACTTTGACCTGATGGCTATAAAATTCTGAGTCAAGTGTCAGACATATTACTAATGAGATAAAATGCCCCACAGGAAGACTTTGATGATAGTCACAAGTTAATATGCTCTTGCAAATGAATTCTTAGACTGTGGAGTAATTAACTTGTCAATGTATAAGCCTTTATGTTTACTGCTTAGAGTATTATCTGGACTTAGGAAATAAAATCCTGTTATTGTAGGGCAGGAATTCTGCATATTGGCGGTATTGCCTAGATGGATTCAGCATCTTATGTCTCTGAAGTACAACATTGTAAGGCCACAAACAAATTCAACATCTCAAGAGTAACCTCAATTTAAAAAAAGGAATAGAATGCTAAGGCTAAGAAATTTAGCAGCATATAACTTCCTTTCTTCTTATTTAAGATGTCTTAACCAGTTAGATATGAACAACTCGGAAACTATGCTGATTTTTTTTTTCTGTCTTTAAGGGACATCTCCATTAAATAATGATAATTTCCCTGTATATTAAATATGCCTATAATATGCAATACTTCATTATATACTAAAACAAATCTGAACAGTTGGTAGTAAATTAAATATACATGTACTGTATAATGTTCTCTGTAATGTAACGTGTGTTTCCCCTTACACAACTTTGAGAAACTCAGTTTCTACCTGAAGATGTCTTCATATTTAAATGAAATGCAATATAGTTTTCCATACACAGCTGGATTTCATTCTGGATTTCATTCTGTAAGCAATATTTAATCATATAAACATGTTTGCCAGCTTACAGTGTCTCAAATTTCTCTCGCCCTCTTGGTTTGTTTTCCTCCCTCCCACCCCTCCTCCCCCAAATTGTAAAAATAAATAAAGGATGAGCTTCTGGTGTTTTCTGGTGTTTTCTACAGAAAGTTAAGCTTCACTGACATTGAGTAATTTCTTTTACAGCTCACATGCACTTTGAATTTAAAATTTAATCTGTTCAAATCAGCTTGCATTACCAGGGAATTGTGCTTAGCATGTTATATGAATGATTCAGTAGATCTTAATAGCTACCTTAGTAATTTCTTATGAATCATTGAAAGAGATCACATTAGTAAACATTAGTGGTAAGTACTAAGCACATTTTTCATGCAATTGTATTTCTCGAGTATTGGTGATTCCAAAATCTCTTGTGTAGGTGTTATATGAAGGAAGAATTGTATATTGCATCTTAGATTTATTGTGTTTGAAGAAAAGGGTACTTGATTTTTTTTTTAACTCTCTGCAACTGATATGAACAGTGTGCCAGCACAACCACCATGGCACAATCCCGTGTGGTTGCCAGCTCACACAGACTGCTATACTCCATGGACTAACCATAAAAGTGATATAAATATACCTCTGGCTTCCACATAAAGCCGTTCTTATATTGCACTCACTTATCATCTATGCTACTTCTGAATTTCTAGGAAGGCAAATAGTGTTATTAACAATTGGAGGAATCAAAATAGCTCATGGAAGTAATAATTATTTAGGGAGGTTGTTTCATAAACTTTATGTCCCAAGGACTTCAAAGTAGCTCTTAATTCAGCAGTAAGAAAGTGGAGTGCTTTTTCTTAATTATGGTTCCCTTGAATATTTAAATTATGAATGAAGAATGCCATTGTTCCTTGGAAGATGGTAATACTTACTTAAATTCAGTTCCATTAATTAAAAAAGGGAAAGAATAAATATCTTCACATTCAAAGCTTCATTAAACTGTATAGTTGCAGTTATCATCTATTACTTGTACTTATAATCTTCCCTTTCATTTTGAATTTATAAAAATCCTAATACAAGAAACTTTTAAAAGTTGTTTTTATTTAAGAAAGCTATATGCCACTAAGAAAGAATCTGTAGGCTTTAATATCATCTAGTATTTTGAAGTTTTCAGTGAACTATTTCAAGTGTGACTGTTATTTTAACATTATTACTACTGTAACTGAATACATAGGCCATAAAGCTTAAAGAACAAAGGCCAGATAGTTATAAATTTAAACTTAGGAGTGCCAGTGTAACTACTTACTTATCTTTTGCACATTTTTTATTCAGAATAACTGCAATATAAATTAAGTGAATAAACCAGGCACATTTCTCTTTGAAGAGTGAGATGGAGGGACAGTAATCCCTAACCCCATCAGCTGAGGAAGGAGCTCAGTAGGGGAGCTGCTGGGCACTCAGAGTTATGTGTGGGCAGCAGTGAGCAGCATTGGAAGATTGCTACAGAGCACATTGAACGTCTCTCTACTGTACTACATAACAACAATAGAAATAAATTTTTTTGCAGGTGCATAAGTATCCATCATTCATAACAATCCTATTTTGCATTTTTATAGTTCTTTTTATTTCATAGCATACCAGAATGCGATGCGATCAGGGTGTGCAGAAACAGGTGCATACATGATTCTGACACATACACACCTCTGGTATATGGCAACCTGCACAAATACTAAGAGGAAAGAAAATCTGGCAAGCAGTTCTCCTAAACCTCCAAAGAAACAGCAGGGGGAACATGCACGTACCTTGTGAAGCATGATCCCCTCCTCCTCTCTGTGGAAAGTTGTTGTGTGGGTAGAGACTGCACAGTTTTGCGGTTGTCCTGTTCCCCATGACTCTCACTGAAGTTTTGCTTGTATAAAAGTGCTGGTTTTGTCCTTATGATAATGCCTGTGGTTTTGGGTTTGGTAGTGGAACTACATCCTGGTAATAAGTACTGTGCCTATGGCTTATGGTTTGGAAGATCTTGCTCTAATGCATGACGATGTATTAACTCCTAAGAGTACACATAAGCAAGGTGAATTAAGGTGGGACAAAAAGCCGTGATTCTGATATTTCCTAAAATTTTTAGTGTTTGGCTTTGCAACTACAATACTTTTTATTAGTTTAGCCTTTGGCATGTCATATTATGAATAACCTAAAAAAAAAAAATCTTCTTTGAAAATGTTTGGAACCTCTTAGAAGACACTTCTGCATGTCAGGTGCAAACTTTCCTCATGAATGGGAACTCAAAGTGAATTAAAAGAATCAAATTTGCCCTTAAATTTGATGTGTAAATAGCGATTTGAGTAAAATGAACCATGTGTCAGTTGACATTCAAGCAAGTCTGTCCTTTTCTAAAACAGATCTGTTGTGCTGAGCTTGCGAGGAGGTGCTATATTTCATCTTTATTCAGGAATTTCCTGGTTTTATACTTTCTATCATAATTCCAGTATTAATAAAAATAGCATACTTTTCAAGTAAAATTTATCATGTAGGTATACAAACAGGATTATATTTAACTTTTTCTTTGGAAGGGTTCTGTTGGAGACCATTGATTTATGTAAGCGTAATAAAGGTTAATGTAAGCAGCAACAAGATTTATCTCTGACCATAAGGAGTCATCACTTTTTTAAAAACACAATATACACTCATATTGTTGACATAGTAATAAATCAAAGACTTCAGTAAGGATTGGATTGGAAGGGAGCACTGCACTGAATTTAAGGTGACATTTTACCATAATGATGAGATTTAACAAGCATACTAGAGCAAAATTTGATATTTTTTGAGGAATATACATGAAAGTATATGGGTACAAAATAATGTGTGACCAAATCTTTTGTCTACTGTTGCTATTTCATTAGCCATTGCAGGAGTGTTTCTGTATAGAGAGTACAAATTATGAGTGTTTTGCTTTGGAGGCTGCAATGAGGAAAAAGAGTGTATCATTTGTTTTAGTTGAACAAAACTGATCTTAGTTCAATAATATTTTCTACAGCTTTTTTTTAAAAAATAGGTCAATCCTGAAATGAAAATTTCCTTTCAAAACGAAAGGTTGAAACAGTTTGTTTAGAAAATTCTTTCTAAAAAGTCCAAAAAGCTATCCCAGGATTTTCATCCAGCCAGAATTCTTTGCCAAATCTGGCTTGAAACTATGGGTAATTTGGCTATGTCCAAAAAGGGCATTTTTAGTCAGGATTATTCTCTGCCAATAAACTCTTTCCAGCTCTGTCATTGAGTCCCGACTGTTAGCAGAATGAAGACCTTTAAGGCCAAGAAAAATGTCTCTTTCTGTATTCTTCTAGGCCACTTAAAACATGTGGGTTTTAAACAGCCTGCAAAAATAACTTAATAATGTTGTTTAAGGAACAGTTACAATTAATTTTGATTACTGTATATAAAACTAATCAGAAGTAGTGCCAAGTGAGAGCTTATACATACACAAACCTTTCCAGTGTTTCAAATATGCTGAAGTAGGCATGAAAAGCATGAAAGATAAAAAAGAATTTGGGGCATTTTGAAACCACAATAGTTTTCAGAACAGATGGAGGGGTTTTCTGTTTGTTTTTGTTGAAGATGTTTCATCTACAATAAAAGAGCTTATTTTGCAAATGACGTTTTTGCAGGTAATTAGTCTGTGATATTTCTATAGTTCTTGTTCACATTTTGGAACTATTTTGAAATAATTCAGCATTTCTTGTTTTCAAAGTGCTAAGTGTACTTTTTTCCCTGCATCTATTTCATAGCAATAATTTACATGTGTTACATTATCAGCAAATAAATTCTGATTCATTTAATTGGGATGATTACAAACAACGTAGAATTGAATGCATCTGCTAATTTTTCTCTCTCACACTCGGTTGCATGTGTGCTCATAATTTGCACGTTGTTATGATTCATTGTTCATGACATCAGGTGTAACCAGCACCTTAAACTGGTCCTAAATTTTCAGTGCAGACTGCCATGTAGTATGTTATGAGAAGAGGATAACAGTGCTACAGCCTTCATGCTGTGGTGACTGAAATGTTGTAGTAGTAGGAATCGAACAGAAGGGATATGCGTAAACCTTGTTTCTCGTTACCCTGGCTTGTTACCCAAATACTTCATCATGGCCAGTGTGGCTTCTGCACTGCTCGGAGGCAAGTTGAAGTCATGCCCCATTGTGTGGGCCAAATACAGCACCCGCACTTGGGGTATTTGTCAGGCTGTAGGGTGCCAGAGAAGCACGAGGGACGTCTAACTGTACAGACCACATGTCACCAGAGCATTTCTGCGTATACCTGTTTTTTTAAATAGAGCAGAATGAGAGTCTTTCTGTCAACTGATCCCTGCATCTTCAAGCTCCTGGTGGTGTGGGGAGAGCCCATGTTGCCCTGATGAGTAGTGATACAGGAGTCGCTCCTCCTCGCAGGGTCTGTGGTACCAAGCCCCTTGGTGCTCCACTTCAGTGGTGGGTGCTGGTGTCACACAATGCTGGCAACCAGAATGTGTCTCTAAAAGTTTTTTATCTCATATTTTTATCATCCAGCCTGCGTTTTGCCTAGGCCTGTGCTTTCTCTTTTCAGTCAGATACCTTGAGGATTACTGTAGCAAGAGCAGCAGCATATGATATTTCAATTAATTTCTTTCTTTTAGAGAGGAGCGTATGCAGCTATCAGCCTGAGCTGCAGTTTGGTGGAAAATGTTACAAAGAGTCTGACCTTGGGAAAGTATATTATCACATATCATGTCTGAGATTGATGATATTTAGAGGTAATGAGCTGTGTGCTGCGTTTTCAAAGGAATAACTCTCATTGTAGACATCTACTTAAAAAACGTTACATGTCATTCCTTTCCCAACTCACAGAGTTCAGAAATGGAGAGGAGGTGTAAGGCTCTGAGAACTGCAATTTAGTTGTGATTGTCACCTCTTCCCTTCTTGTTGGGAGGAACACCAAGCTGTTAGCAAATGAAAATTAATTATTATCCTTCCAACTGTTTGTCATGTATGAAATGAGTTGACAATTGCACATCAGTTCTCAGTGGCCAGGTACCCCCATGCCATGCACCATGATGCCAGTTGGTACAAATTGTCAATATAGTTTGAACTTTCAGAAATGAGAAAACATAGGGAAAGAACAGACCTAGCCACAAAATTATGGGATTTTCATCTGTGCACAGAAGGTACAAGATGCTGTTGAGGAGTACTAAGCCATTGCTCTCTTTTGATTTCTTAGATCAGCGAAGAGCTTCTTAGTTTTCATAATTTCTTAAACAATTTTGGTTATATTCTTTGACCACTCCTATTTATTCAAAAATGTTTTTTGCTTTCAATTCTAGATGTTTATGGAATGTCAGTTCCCCAGAAGATGCTACACTACTTTGTTGCTGAGCTAATTATTTACAGTCATGTTGAAAATAAGGAGGCTTACTTATTAAAAATAAATGAGATTTATCATTGACTTCTGTTTGCTGAGCAAAGAGATCATATCATTGTATTTTTCACCAAGGAGAACACATTCCTTATTCAAACTTGACTTTTATTAGCCTGTAGCAGCTAAGAAACATCAAAAGCTTAATTCCTGACACTGGAAAAGTTGTTTCTTTAAAAAACAGTTTTACGTAGGTCTGAAAGTATATTAAGAAGCAGAAAGAAGGGGAAAAAAAAAAGATTCAGACAATTATTTTTAGGCCTCCCCTTCAAAAACCCTTAGGCTTAAGCAAGTCTAATGTATTTTACTCTTTCATCACCTGTACCCGCAACAGTTTTTCCATTTCATAAATAGATTCAGAGGTGAGCTTCTACAGACTAGCACATCATTTCTGATTTCAGGCCCTGTTAAGAGTTATGAATTTTGTATTCTGATACATAAAAGTAGATCTTGATGATGATAGCGTTAAATACCTAACGTGCAATCTGATCTATGCAAATTCATAGATTAAAGAGCAAGTTTGCTCTGCTGAAGGACAAACAGGCTCAGTAGGGTACTTTAAACTGGAATAATTGGATTAGTGTAAACAGAAGCCATAAACTACATTAGCCGAAAAAAGTTAAAAAACCTGTTTTCTTAGTACTGACTAGTTAGATCTTTTTTCCTCAAGAATAATTTTGCCTATGTAAATATAGGCTAAGAAACATTGGCAAATCAGTTAATTTATTACAGAATTTGATGCTTAGATACACATCCAGAAGTTCAGAATTCAGAAGTGCTTTGTTTTCTAAAATATAGAAAGAAGGGCTTCATCCTCTCTTTCCAGTTGTGAATACGGACAGGTGGTAAGGAGAGTCAAGTGGGATTTGAGAATTATGAAGCCTGATCACACAAGGCCATTAGAAACTCAATTAATGTCATGAGTCATGGTTGGACAATTCAGTTACTGTCTGTGACCTTCCCTTCTTAATTGCATCAGTTACTTCCGCCCATGTTAGCAGATTCTACATCTCCAGCTATTAAAGAATGGTTATGTTTCTTTTTTAAATGGAAAAAAATTGTGACAGGCATCCTGTTTTGGCACATTCTATAAGATTGTGTTCCTATTTTTACAGAGCCAGCTGCACAAAATATTAAAGATAATCTTTATACTTATATACCCTTGAAAGTAAGAGAATTTATAATTTGAATGAAATGTCAGGGGTTTCTCCTTAAGAATCTCTATGTCTTATTATGCTTTTATAAATGTTACAAAGTTGTGAAAATCACTAGCTGGTTTTATAAAATCATTGTAATGTCAAATATTTTTTTACGTAATTAAATGTTTCTTTGACACCAAGAAGGCACATGACGAATTGTGACTTGTACTGAAGGCAGTTCTATTTTAAGAAAATACAAGAAAAATAGTTTCCGTTGTTTGAAACAACTCTTAGGTTTGTGTTTCAGCTTTGCATGATAACCACTTTGTGATTCTTCGGTACTTTACATGATTAGGAATTGTATATAAGCACATGTTAACTTTTCTTAAATATTATCAATATTTTTCAGAGGGCCTTTCTACGTTAGTGTAATTTCACTATGTTGCATGTGACACACGCCATCTTCTGGATGTTGTTAGAATTGCCAGGTGTCGAAATGATCTTCAAAATAATTGGAAGGTGGTTTCATCGTCTATGTATCTGTTACAGAATATGAATACAGCTGATATCCACGCACAGGTTAACGTATCAGAGGAAGTAGGTCACAATTCTCAGCCAGACACTTTAGTGGTGTACAGTGATTTTACTCTGAGGTCTGTTTAAGTCTTAAGCAGTGTTTCTGTGTCCTGTATCATTCTAACAAATTGATTATTGCTCTAAAATAGTTATGCATTTTGACCAGACAGTGAAAAGCAACATTAGAAATAAAAGCAGTCAGCTATTGGAAAAAAAAAATAATTGAAAAACATACGCAGAGCTCTTCATGTGGGAGAAACTTGCACAAGTTACAGAAGAATCGGAGATGTGGGGTGAAATCTTTCTGAAGTTAGGTAATTGGAAGCAGTTAAATATTCTGGAAAGAATTCTTAGCTTTTATGTGTAGCTGGTGGTAAAAAGGGAAGTGGGGTTTGATTTATTGAGTCTAAAAATGAGTTAGAGTGCCTTGTCAAGGCCCTACAGTTTCAGTGCCCTTTAGTCCCTGTCACAATTCAGGCTCCCTTCTACATATATTGATTTGCAGTAACTTTTTCCCAATTAGAAATATGCCCAAACTTGTACGCTGCCCTTCACGTCACAGTCCTCTGTTGGCATTGGAGGAGTCTTGCTACTCTCATTCTGCCACTCCAACTCAAACCTACAAAACGACCACAAGCTGCCTTGTTGGCTTAAAATGGCAAACAGGAATGATTTCTTATGTGCAAGAATACTTGGACCTTGTTTTGAAATTAAGCTGCTACCTAATTACGGCTTGCAGTTTAGAAAATTAAAATTCCAGCTTTCCTAGTCCAGTGGCCTCCATCAATATTTCACTTGATGTAAATGAGCTCTCTTGCTCCTTCATTTTTTTGCTTATTTTCATTTGTTGTTATTAACAGGCTTAACTTTGTCTTTTGTCTGCTTTCCATTATGAGCTGTTCTCTTTAATAAGATTTGAGTTCTAAATAGGATTTTAGATTTTATACATGAATTATATACAAGCTTAAAGATAATTGGAAGATGAGCTTCTTCGGGTCTGATGGGTAGTAAGGAGGCAGTCTGGAGGTTACAGTAAAGCTTGCAGCTTGACATGACACAGCAGAAATTTCAAGCAGAAATGCGTGAAAATCATGTCAAGTCTCAAAGCTGTCCCTTCAGATATTCTTTCTCCAACTGCTGTTTCTCTTCAAGAAATGCTCTGTGCAGGTTGTCAAAGTCCTCATGGCAGCCAGCAATTAGTTCTTTTAAATCTTTTCCAAAATATGTCTTCCCTGGAGAATTTCAGCTTCTAGTTCAGAAAGGCAAAATCTTGGCTTTTTTTTCTCAATTCCCTGGTGGCAGTGTGCTGGCTGATGAGCTGAAGGATTTTTTACACCCTATTAACTGCAAAAGAAGAGAAAAAACCCTCTGCCCTTGAGATTTGCCTTCGTGAACTCAGTTTAAATTTTTTTTTAAATGTAAAATAGGAAACTAATGAAAGAGCAAGTGCCTTAAAGCCCAGCTATGTGTGTCTCTGTTAGTTTAACCTTTTAAAGCTTCTAGATGTACATTCTGAATGAAGTGTGAGATGGAAGGAGAAAGGTGAAAAAATGTATTATAAAGGATAGTAGCTTTAAAATGATTGGTGTGTAATTGGAGCAGAACAAGTAAACTGTGAAAAAGCTGCACTCAATACTCAGCAGTTCATTTCAGGCCACACAGTCAGAGTTACTGCACTTGGAGATATTCTAACCTGAGTCTACAAGAAAATTAAGCACTGTTCCATGAACATGGAATTGAAGTAAATATCACAAAGCAAAACAGTATTCAGGTCAAGTTGAAAGCACATCCTAGACCAAATATTCCTGTAAGTTTCTGCAGTACAGCTTCAAGGGTGTGCTCCCTAGGGAAGATCTTCCCTGCTCGTTCTTTGGGTAGAGTTCTTACACTTTAAGCTAACTGGAAGGTAAAAGATCCTTACTCAACTGAATAGAAAAGTCTGCAGCACATCCCCACTTTCTAACATGCAATTCATTTATGTGGCAGTTTCTCAAATGCGAGAGTTGGTTTGAGTGTGTGTTTTCCAGGACATTCAGTTGCATTCTTCACACAAATGTAAAACAGAATTCATCCCAAAACATAGTTAGCCAAGAGATGCACGACCATGAAATGCAAACAGTTTAAAACACAGAAGTTAGGGGGAGAAACCAGCAACATGTCAATTCCCAAACCACATAAATAGTCTTCCCATCTCAGAGGGGTGAAACAATCACTCAGAGTTGTATTTTGAAATCCTCTGGAATAAAAAAGCAACTTCAGAAAAAAAACCCCACACCCCAAAACCTGTTCTCAGAGTTGTAGCCAGTAAATACATCTTTGTATACATTAACACTTTTGAGGTACCACATTAAAGCAAGCATGTGGAATTAGGTTCACTTTCATGTTATATTTAACTGGTATTTGCTGTACTGGGAATGTTTTCCCTATTACCCTGTCAAAATTAAAGGAGTCCATACTTGTCTCCACTTTAACTCTTTCTCCGTGTTGCAAACAACAAATACAATGACTAAGATAGGTTTAATTCATGCCCCAATATCATATAATAAAGCATTTACAATTAACTTTTTTGTAAAGATTTGCTACACTGTAAGTTTTTTTTTATTTAATGTCTTGATGGAAGGGACTGTTGTGATTTTATCTGGAGTTAAAATACCTGGGAGAGGTATTAATGATAAGGCACAGAACTGTACTGCTGGTAGAGTGCAAGCATTACTTGCTAAAACTTGCTATTTTGTTTTGTTCCATCTGAATTAGATGCAGCATCAGAGGAATAGATTGTATCTGATGTAGCTCAGGTGAAAATGTCAAGGTAATGACAATTGAAATTTGTTTATGTAATGAACGTGGTACATGCACAATTACCAGTTATACAAGCTTAGATTGCATTCACAGAAATAGGTCACTTCACTGTGGATTGACTAGAATACTGGCTTTGGCATGAATAATAAGCAGAGCTTTAAATCAAAGTGAAGGAAAGAACTCATGTAGTCTCCTTACCTATTTTTAATAAATAGAAAAGTGACAACTGGACGAAAGAGCAGTAGGTTTGACAGCAAGCAGCAGCAAAGGTAAAGAAGACAGAACATTTACAGGGCTTTCCAGGTAAATGCTATAGATAATGAAAGGACCGTAGTTAATGTGGCCTGGAACTGGCTGTGCTCCACAGATCACAGCTCAAATGTTCGTGCCTAAACATGAAAAAATGGGAATTACTCTATGCTTGGAAACTGGGTTTTGTTGGTTTAACAGAAATACTGTTGAGTAACTAATACAACTTGCACAGATACCGAAGGGTTCAGTATATACTAATTATGTTACAGACAGCAAAGAATGCAGATAAAACAACTTTATTTGGATCAATATCACTTATATGAAAAAGTTTCAATTGGGACAATGCCAAGATGCAGATTTTAATGTAGAATGTGCTATCTTTAAAGTTGTTAGAGAGAAAAATACTTCTGAAATGTGGGTCATTATGGAAGATCAGTTCTTATTTACAAATTTGAGAACAAAAGCTACTAACAAAGGTAGAGCCCAATTTTCTAAGAAATGAGAGCAGCATTTTTTCACCACAGTGCCACTGAACCAACAAGAAGAGATTTTTTTACATTTGATTTTGGTAAGTTGTGAAGATATTGTAGGAGAACTGTTAGCAGAAAAGCCCCTTGGCTAATGTGGTCACACATTGATTCCATTTAAAAGAAGTGTATTTTTATAGCCGCTTTTGTTTTTAAAATAGCAGATTCTGAGGAATTAAGGAAGCTTGCTAGCACGATCAGCTAGACTTGAGAGTTGGAGGACTTGGGGCTTTTTTAAGTCAAAAGTGCAAAAGGATTTAGAACTTTCACCCAAAAAAAAGAAGAAGAAAAAAAGCTTTGTGTCTTAACTGGATAATTTTAGAACTTAGAATTGAGTAGGTAGTAATGAAAGTAATTTTAAAAGTCAGGAAGTGCGTGAAAGAGTGAGGTTCCTAAAGTAAAGCTGGGTTAAGCATTTTTCAAGAACTTATGAGAAATTATGGTAGGTTCTTTAGTCACATGAAAAGAGAGAGGAGAAAGAAGGAAGATCATTACACCATGACTGTAACATCAAGATTAAAGGTAAAGTCAGGGTGATCTCACAACTAAATGAATACTTTGAGTCAGTTTTCAGTAAGGATATTGATGAGCTAGGTGATGAAACAACTAGAATGAGTGCATAAAATGGTAATTACTATATCCACGAGGCAAGGAGAACTGTATTCTCAGTAAATCAACTGCAATTTTTTGGTCATAAGGTACAGGATGGGGAAAAAAGAAGTCTGGCATGTATGAAACTATAGGCCAGGAGTTTTACTGACTCTCAAACTAGGGATGGTACTGGATGAACAGAGAGTAGCAAGTGTTTTATAAATATTTAAAGAAAAAATTAATCCAAGGAGATATAAAACTTTATAAAATGCTTTATGATATACTTCAGAAGAAAGAACATGGAGGTAAATGATTTATGAGATACGAAGTGACATGGATTTACCAAAGGTAGGTTATACCTTCTTGTCTTGACAAGACAGTTGTCCCACTTGCTGAAAGAGATATAATAGATCACAAAAAGTCAGCAATATTCAACTGGGGAAGTATGTATTAAGGCAGAGAAAGTAGGAATTGGTACATGATTAGAAAGATGTGTAAGGAACATGAATGAGGAAATCCCAAACTAGGGTTGGAAACAAGTTGCTTGAAGACTTGCTCTAGGATAGGTTTGGGGGTGGATCTTATTTAACACTCTCTTTAATGACTGTGGCACAACAAGGTTTTTGCCAATGGCATTTGCAGATCACAAAGTTGAGCTGTATCATCAAAGGAGGATCAAAACATCATGAAAGAGTATCTCTGAAGTCCATGAAGTAAAATAAATTGAGGAAAAGATATGTCAGCTTGCTCAGTGATTCTGTATTTACAATATATGGGATGCTTCATCTGAAAATGACAGAAGAGAAAATAATACCTGATGACTGTAAGATGAATATGAGCTTTCAGTGGGATGAAAAGCCAAATGTGACCATCGAGTTGTTGGACAAAGTATGTTCAGTGGAGATAGTGGCATGAAAACTTCCCTATCTGTGGTGTTGGTAAGGTGTCATCTGGAATATTGTTCTCAGTTCTGGCCTTCGTAGTACAGAAAAATGAATATAAACCTACTGGAATACAAATAGAGGATTGCTAGGATGATCAGGAGAATGGTTGGTTTATCTTATGTATTACATGAGAGCTTGGCTAGCCAAGTGAATCAGAAGGTGAGAGGGGATATAATTTCTCTTTATGAATGCATTGTGTATGACAGGGAGGAATGAGCATTCGGGAAGAAGAAAAGCTGAATGACTGTCACAAGAAAAAAAATCCACATAAAATGACCCTGAAAAACATCAGGGATGGAAATTAGAACCATCAGAGAGTGAAGTTATGGAACCGCTTTCAAATTCAAGTGCTTGGGGAAAAAAATGACTTATTTTATAATGGAGTATGGTAGAAATCTATGAAGGGGATGATGTGAAGTGATTTACTGTGATAGCAGAAGACTGAACATAATGACCTAGGTCTAATATACCATCCTCCTAACAAAAAAGGAAATAAAATGTTGATTCTTTTAAATGTATTGTTAGATACACTTCCAAAAAACTGTCTTTTATTTGCATTTCTTTCAGTAGGACTCTATTTATACCAACACATGCAGTCTTTTTTTGCTGCTGCTTCTATAAACGAGCTTCTGCTTGAAATATTAAAATGTTGTCAGCTTTTGTGAAGAACTCCGAAGTTGCTTTCTGTTTCTGTAATCCTACATATGTCCATAATCCTACATATGTCCATAATCCTGTTTGTTTCTGGAAGTTCCATTTCTGTTTTTTGAGTGTTTATAACTTCATTTGTTATAACTCAAGAACTGGTTTATCGTAAACTCTGACACTGAAGAAGGATGTAAACACCAAGAAGAGAATGGACTCAATTCATGTTGCCCTAGGAGAAAGCTGATAATAATAGGATAAAACTAAGCAAAGCAAGAGAGATGAATACCAGGAAGCTGAGAAACCTCCATCACAGAGCCATGTAAAACTCCACTGGAAAAATCCTTAACATAAAATGCAAAGAAGAAAGATTTAGTCTTGCGGAAGGCAAAAATAATACCACCTGTTTTTTCAGTCTAATCCTGATTTTTTTTCCATACTATTCTCTTCCTTTCTCTTACCAATGCATTGTTATGGTATTACAGTGTACATTTCCACATGGTGAGTGTTCATAACAATGTAAGCACTAAAATGACTAAACACAACTGACTCATAACAAAATGTGTCAGGAAGGGGGGAATCACAATGTAAGGTCATCTGTTAAGCTACAAGCCAGCTTACTGTTTCGACCACCCTGTTGCTGCTGACACGTATTTGAGTCATTATAAATGAAACAGATATTTTTCCCTTAAAATCTTAAGAGTAAATGGGTCTAATAAAAAGTCATCAGTAGGTTGTTTTGCCTGTAACCTTCATTACTTGTTTTTCAGAGCCATTACTACTGTATTCCAGTGCTACTGCATGCCACTGTACTTCGTTCCTGTCTCTACACTGTCCCGTCCTTTCACTCTATTTCCTTTCCTGGCCTAATTTAGAATGAATGGATAAACCTAAGCTTAGTGGATTTTTGTTTTGTATTGATGTGGATTGTTCTGGCAGCTATTTCCATCTTATTTGAAATATCTTGGCTTCATTCTTATTTGGATTTTCTGTCTTGGCATGAATATTATACTATTATACTGGTTAGTTGATTTCCAAATCAAATGGCTTATGAAATAACTGAAGTAAAGTAATCTTATAATGCTGAAATACTTTGTACTGCACAATGAAATTTGGAATGACTGTAATTACCATTTCTGGAAACTCCTTTTTTTGGGAGTAATTGGTTTTTTCGCTATAATTATTATAAAGCAAAGTAAAATTATTGGAATGCTGGACATTGTTAACCAAATACTGGCCTCCAAAAAGGAACCTTTATAGCAGCAGCCTCGGCTTACTGGGATTATTCTGGTTTGGAGCATAAGCTCTGGTATCCAGATTTCACTGGCATTCCCAATAAGACTGTTTCCAAAGAGCCTAGAAGTAGTCAGTGTTCTTCCCACCTAAGTATGTTACTAATGTCTGAGTATTACTGCTTCTTAACAATTTAAACACCAAGCTGAGGACAGCCAGCACTAGCAGTTCAGTCCTATCTTAACACTCATCCAAACTGCAGCGGGAGAAACTATAGAGTAGAGAAGAAAGCCTGAATGAAGCCGTGCAGGGCACTCGGAGGAGAGGTGCAGGAAATACTCAGAGCGCTGGCCTTTGCTCTCTGGGCCTTTTTGGTGTTGTCGTCTGATGGAAGTGTCATGTAAATACATGCAGTTTCCGGGGTCTGTCTTCTCACAGTTGAGTGTCCTAATCGTGGGGTCAGGTTTTATTTGATCTGCTCTTCAGCTGATCACACAGTTTTTGTCTGCACAGAAGCACAAGTGGGCTGGAAGAACAGAGAGTGCTGTCAGCTAGTATACCTGCGGGTGGCCTAGTAGTTTAGGATAGTGCCTTGTGTTACAGGAGATCTAATTTTATTGCTATGCACTCTGAGTACATCTAAAGCCTAGACCTTTCTACTTTGGGGATGAGTTCTTTAGCCGCAGACCTGATCTGTTTCGGAGGGACCTTTCTGAGCGACTGGATTGCAACTCGTGTGCTTGTCTGGGTGAACCTTGACAGGAAGGAAGCGAAGGCTGGAGGGATGCACTTGTCCTCTCAGGGCAGGTACTCTTGAGAATGAGCAGGCATACACAGGGAAGTATGGTTACAGGATGGAGAGTTTCCACTCCAGTAAGCAGACCCTGGAAACAGGAGGCTGCTGTAGGACTAGGTAGGTTTTAGGTCCCTAAAACATGAGGTAGGCATTAGATTCTACTTCTTGTGCCTACAGCTGGCCTAAACTGTTGCTCAGATTCTTTTCCCCACCTTGCCCAAGATTAGGAAATAATGTTGCCTTACACTCTCATGGTTAATGAACAGAGATGTCCTGCCACTAAAATTCACTTTGACCATTTTCCTGCTAACAAAAGTCAGAGACTGCCTTGTAGTTTAACTGACATTTAAAAAATGCATATATAAATTTTTTCCTCTCCTTGTCCACAATCTATTAACTAATGCAACACAGCATTTTATGCCTTAAGCATATGCATTCTTTGAAGATGGAGGAACTATTAGTATCTTTAATATTAAGTAAATACTGTGCAGAATGCATCCAGGCTGGCCAATAGCTAACAAACTGAGGTCTGTGTTCCTAAGGGTATCTGGAATTGACACAGAATGAAATTGCCCTTATTAAAAAAAAAAGAAACCTTATGAATAGCTATTATTACAGCATTTTGTACAATTTTTAAAAAGCCGTTTTGCCTTAAAAATGCCGTATTTTAATACACAAAGCCATTTTACAGTATCATATGACTTTTTTAAAGAGCACTATGGGATTAGTGCCAGTGGAGGACAACAATAGAAGTTAAAATGTGACAATTATTATACAATTATTTTGTATGTCTGTATTTTACTTCTGTGCTGTATTTTTAAAAATGCTGGTTTCATAAAAACATAGGGTTTTTTTAATGCCCAGTGCTGCAGGTGGTTGTGAGTTCATTGACATCTATGTTTTAATCAGATATTTTTCTCCTTTGTCTTGCTTGTGTTTTTCTGTGGGAATGGCAAAAAAAGTCTGGCAGAAAATGAAAGGAAATGTGCCCTAAAAGCTTCACCAAGTGTGGTATTAGTTTATATGTCTCAAATAATATAATCTTTTAGCTGGAAATATGGCATAGAATCAGATGTACTCTTCTCTTCTAGGACAGAGTTCATGTGATTTTCCTGTAACCTGTTGACTGATGCTTTTGTTGCTCTCCTGTGGGTCAGTATGCTCTGGGATGGATACAGAATGGCCGCATGTCTCATGACTTGTCACCTGCTTGCAACTCTCCGTATTACTGTGTGTGAGTGTTAGTAAGAGAGGGTGTAAATTCAAGACAGCAACTATACTTTTAGTAGTAATCAAAGGCAATAGAAGCAATTAGGCATCACAAAAGAATAATTAGCAACTTGAATTAATTTTTACCACAGTTGTCTACAGTGAGGCAGGAAAAGAGCAAAAAGATATTAAAGCAGAGGAGCAGCTATTCTATAGTATTTCCCTTGATGTAAATAATCACATATGGCATATTGAATTAAAAAAACCCCAAACATGGCAAAGTTTTATGTTGAAATTAGCATGTCACAACAGCAAGCATGAAGGAAAATGGCATAAGCTAAAAAAAAAAACCCCACCAAACCCCCCAACCCACTCCCCAAACCACATATCTTATGCCAAGGTGGGTATGAATGTATCAACACATTATAGGTCTTGAAAAAAAACCCCTACTTCTCAGTTTAGCTTAGTTAAAACTCGTAAGCGCATTAACGAATATGACCTGTTGTCATGGAAGCACCACAACCCTTGATCCAGAATTGAATAACTGAGTATAGTCATGACTTTTTTCCTTAATAAAAGGAAAAGGACGAGGATTATTACAGTGCAGCAAAAATAGGAATATTTTAATAAGTGAAATAAAACTTGCTATTGCCAGGAAAAGTTTTTTTAAAATGTACAAATTATTGATGAGCTTCGAGATGACACTAATTTTTCCATTAGCTTTTGTTTATATACCTCAGGGTGTATCATTAACTAAGCTCACAACATATGGTCTGAATATCCCATATTTGCTGACATAGTTATATTAATTTCAAGTATTTTTGTTAACAGCCATGTGCCAATTCTGCTGGGAATGAAGTGAATTATGATAAAGTTCAATCGTTGTTCCTGGAGGCCTCAGTTTATTTACATCCTGACAATGTACAGTTATGACAAACAACTTTTGTTTTACAGGGCCTAATTCAACCCCTATAAAGCAGAGTATCAGTAAGAAAATAGTGTAAAGTTTAGGAAGGGAGAATAAAGTTAACGTGTATTTACAAGACAGAAGTCCAACAAGTATTTTACAGTACAGCTTTAGAATGCTAGTTTTAAACTCTTTACATTTTGAAACACTTGACACTTTTCAATGGTGGTACAAACCTCTGCACAATATATTTATCTTACTTTTCCCTGTTGCCCCTTCAAGGTCCTTTAGAAGTAATGCAGAGCTCCCCTGAGTTTCATGGACTTGCTGCTGAAAGCCACTGCTTAGAAAACTAAGCCAAACCGTTTAGAAAAAAAAAGATGTGCGCCAGGAACTGAAGTCAATCTCTGTACTATAAACACTAGTAATATTAGTATTTATATAATTACAAAAGGAACAGAAGGTTTTAGTCCCAGTTTACATGGTCACATCAAAATATTGTAGCTTATAAAAGTGATTTTAAAGTGACCTGCATTATTGTGGCCAGATCAAGTCTCAAACACTGAATAATTTAGCGCTTGAAAAAGTGAGAAAAGAAAGAAAGTTTTAAAAAAAAATTATCAGTCTTGGGCAATAAATTCAGAGACAGATAAGGCTCAAGGTGTATGCCTGTTGCAGTGCTGAATCTCAGCGACTGCACAACTGACTGCAAGACCAAGTTATGGGTTAATGACAGATGAACAAATTAGCAAGTATGGGAAAACCTGGTTGAAAACAAATATCACATGACAAAACATATTTTGTTCACATTGTTTGAAAAGTGTGATAAGTTATTTGTTTATGTGAGGATTTCAAAGCATGGTAGTGAACAACCTATAGTCAGATGGGAAGAAGTCTTTATGGTGTGACCTCTGCATACACGTCTTGTGCTGAGAAATGGTTGACTGAGAAACATGGTGAGAAAGCTGCATGACTTTTGTGCTGAGTTTACCAATGGTGGAATTAACAAAATAACAACTCTTTTTTAAATGGTCATAAAGTCTATGGAGAAGATACCACTTCTACATTCTGTAGCTCTTGAGAGTTTCAGTGATGCCACTACAGTTTGGGAAGTGCTGGAGGGTAAATTGCTCAGAAATAAGATATATTTTCCTGCAGATGCACTTTCCATTGCTCTTAGATGGACTCTCCATATGGAAATTATTTCGCAACTAATTCTTGACCTCACCTATGTGAGCACTATTGTGTTTTAGTTAATTACTCATGTTAGTATGACTGATATGTGACTGGGTTATAAAGAACTAGAAACCTCTAATTATTGGAATTTATGTGAGGAGGTTCAGGAATCTGATATGACAGTCTGTAACAAACTTTTTGCTGATTATACTAAATACCTTATATATACTTCATACTAATGGTGCATTACATTAGTTTTGATTAGGCTCAATGAGATTTACTTTATGTCTGCAACAGTGCTCAAAGTACATCAAAAATTACAGAAATGGAATAAAATGAAAATACTCTCCTTCAATTTGGTTGAAATGGCCTTAATTTATATTATTATGCAGCCCATTGAGTTCTTTGAAGAACATCCAAGCTGTTTCCACACTTATTTTTATAGCGATATGGTTTAAATAAAAGAACTGTCAGAACTGTTCTTGTATTCAGCCACATACATTGTCATTACTGGCAGAATATCATCCCATTCCTTTGAAATTGGAATTATTCGTCAGATATGGCAGGTTTCAGCCACGTGTCTCTGTGAATTCTAATTAACATGCTGTGTTTAATGAGCTGCCCTGAAGTTTTTGCCTCGTTTTTATAATGAACATTTCCAGTGCCTGCTTTAGGATTCAAAGCCATCATATAAGGGTTTTGCTAAAACCCTTCTGAGGTTTCTGCATCGGTCCTCACTTTTTACTGTTTTTGTTATTTGGTATTACAGTGACATATGAAGCTCCAGCTGATCAGTGGCCCTCATGCCAGATACAGTATAGCCCAATGGGGAGAAAATTGTAGCCCAATCTTGTTTCTAATCAGAATCAAAAGGAAAAAAATGCACAGAAAATCCCCCCCAAACCCAGCAGACAAGCAGTAGGCAAACAGTGATGCCTGGAGTTCTATGGCAGCCTAACCGCATAGTCAGCAAAAGGCTCTGCTCTCCTGACGTGCAGATTGGATCCAGCACACTGGGATACATTTTCAGAGAGGCCCCACAGGCGTTGGCAGGAGGCAGGCTCTGAACAGGCTGGTCATGGTTCTGGTACCCCAACTTCTTTTCCAATCACCTTGTCTTTTCATTTCCCATAATTAAATTCCCCCCCGACTCTTGACCGGGGTGTCTGTTTTGGTACTGTAACTGGACATAAAAGCAATCTCAAGTCCCTGGCTCTTTTGTCAGAAAAGAAAGGTTGTTTGTACTGGGTGGCCTGACAGATGCACACCCAAAATGTGACAGTGAAAGGGCTGTGGTGCCTTAGAAGTGGATCTTGGAGACATCAGGTCCGGGAGACATTGGGTCTGAGAAAGTCCTGTGGGTCATGGGCCAAGAAACAGTCCTTTTAAGGACGTTTCCAGGAAGTAACTTTAAGGTTGCTGTAATATATAGATCAGGCTGGGAGGGTCATTTAAATTCTATTCTCACCTCAGTTACACAGTGCTCTTTATAACTTGTACACCCTTGATATTTAATTGGGAGGTGAGTTTTTCTGTCTAGGAGAAATTACTTGAAAATTACTTGAAAATATCTTTTCCATTCAAATTATTTTGTATTTTGTTTTATTTCCTCAAAATACGCCTAACACATTTTCAGTAAAAGTAGTTATTTTGAATATACCTTTGATACAGTTATATTGCATTTTATCTGAAAAGCTGAACTAAAGCTACATTTCACATAGTAGAATCAAATGTTTTCAGCAACAATCACATTCTCCTTAGAATTCTGCCTTAAATTAAACTATATTTTTAGCCTTGAAAGCTTTTGTAGAAAAAATGTTTTCATCAGCTTTCCCTGCACACAGAAATTTCTGAAGAACAGCGTGTGGTTTACTCTGAAAGTAACACCTGCATCCATATGGAGTATGGCAACCTGTGAGTCCATTCTGGCACTGATTTAGCCAGCGTGCTGGAGAAGATTACAGATGTGCCAAGTTGTTAACAGTAATATGTTGATCCAAATGGCCTGCTAAGAGGCAACAACCACTATTTCAGTCCACAGCCAGCAAGAGACTGAACTGAAGCTGTGGCCTTTTAGTTAATTATAGATGAATTACTTTGGTTTTGGGTACAGAAGGCCATTCATTCGGTGATTCTATGAAATTTTAAAACTGTTAAGCCATTGCCTCTTTCATTTCCCTTCGTTTACCGATATGATTCTTCATTATGAAAGCTCTACAAAGTTTGATAACCAGCAGAATAAAATCCATGCATTTCTTAGCTCAGTTATTTCATCCACTGTCTCCTCCTCATGGCTGTCTCAGCATGTTTAGTCAGTTCAATTTGTTTTTTGAATAGCTTGATTTATTATCTAGTGCTAAATCATAGCACCTTTCTGTCCCTGTTTTCTAATTTTCCATCTAGATATTCATCCCAAAGTGGTTCTTCACATAAATATTTGGGAGAATGGAACGGTTTTTAAATGCCGTTTATGAATACTGAATTATTAACATTTCACTACACCAGTATGGTCAAATGTGAAATCCTTTGGGAATCAAGAAGATTCAGATGTCCTTCATCTGGGATTATTTTTTTTTTGTAGTGTATCTATCTCACTTGTCCTTTTTGTTATCAATAATGTGAAAGATGCATATATATTTTAGATAAACCAAAAGTCAAGGCCTTAATTTCCTAGGTTTGTTGATGTAAATGATGCGTTGTTTGTAAATAGCAAGATTGCTGCTTTTAAACAGGTGATGTTGGTGGTCTTCCCTTGCAGCTATTGCTATTAGACAGACATCGATAAATGAATGTGTGAAACTAGCATAACATCTTTACGTTCATACTTAGAATATAATAGCTGGTTCTACATGTTTCCTGCTGCTGACAGCGTATCTTCTCTTTTGAACTTTTAATAAGTAGAACGGGGAAAAAAGGAAAAAGTGACAGATACCAAAGGCAGAATATTCTTCATTAGAGCAACGATGGAGTCAGCAGTACATGTCTTCAAGCCACGAGACATCCAGGTACTTGGGGAACACTGAAGTACTATTGAGGTAGAATTTATCCAAATTGTGCTTAATTTGAGTTAAATTTTGCCTGTTGATCTTCTGTCTGGAGCTGTTTTTGAAAGCTTCAGTCAAGACAGCTCATGTGTTTAGAAGAAACATGGAAAAAACATGTTCTTTTGTACTGTTGAAATAATTCTGGTGATGTTTCATTTTAAGTAATTTAAAATATAGTAGCTGTGTGACCTCTGTGTCAAACACATGACATTTTTGTCCTTGTGAAAACCTGTCCAGGTCTGGGAGATTAATAAGCCTTTGAAGACTGTCATCCATCAGGCATGTTAAGTAAAGACTTCTGTGGCCTATTCTTCTTTGCCGGTACACGTTCTCTGAAACACTTGCATGTGTCTGGGCTGCACATGAACTGTTTGCCAGAGTGACTGTGTATTTTTCACTCTAGGCAGGTAAAGCAGGATTTTCCTGTAATTTTGGTGTTTTGTGGGGGCCAGGGAGGATAAAGTACTATCTAAGACCAGGCAACCCATCATTCCTGAATTCTCAGGAGTTTGCTTGAGGCAGAAGGCTGGGTGGGGAATAAGATGAGAGAGCAGACTTGGGTTGGAAACATGAAGAGACTGGCACTGAAGACTGGACAGCAGGAAGAAAACTGTGCTGGGTCATTATGAGGGGGAGGTTTGGAAATCAGCAGAAGAGATTGGTAGAGTTTGGACTGGTTATGAGTAGGAAGGCGGGAGCTGTGAGCCAGCCACTGGTGAGAGACATGGAGGTCAGACAAGCCTAGAAGGAGGAAAGCAGAGGTGAGCTAGACAGACAGAAGTAAAGAAGTAATTTCCTTTACAGAAATAATGTGTTTCTTTCTTACTCCCTAGTTCCCTATACATTGCATACATACATCCCCAAAGTAAATTGTAGGTACCAAGGATGCCTTTTCCTTCCTTTGCATTGCACATGTCCATTTATAGTGTCTTGTTTTCAGAATTGCAGCATGCTTTTGTTTTCATTGTTTGCTCAATAGACAGGAATTTTAGGTTCAAAATATATTCTTTTGGGATATGGGGAGAAATCATTAAAAATGAAGGAAAAGTCCCTTGCACCATTTACAGCTTTTTCAGGTCTCTATGTATTCTTGCCTCTAGAGAAAACTCTGGCAATATTTCTGCAAGATGAGATTTGTATGTTGGCTGTTATTTTTGTGGATTCTTTCCTGATGCATCTTTGAAATGTCATTACTTTGCAGAGGCAACCACTGCCCTTTTAAATGGTTCTGTTAAAATATTTTTTAGGTCCTCTGCAGCTTTCTCAAACAAATCCCAGCAATAACAAATTAAGCCCCCCTTAGGGAATGATTGACTTGGTAGACCTACCATTCAAAATAACAGATTTTTTTACCTATTTTTCCTTCTGTTTTTAGCAACACAAGTAAAGAAGTGTCTTGTTTTTTTCTTGGTTTTCTCTTTATTCCAAAGGAGTAAATTTTAAATAAAATGGAAATAGGTAATGTCATCAAAGAGGTTGCCTTAGTACTAGCTTTATGTAAAGGAACCTTTTTGTTTCTGGTAAGTTATGGTAATAGCAATGAGAGTCAGAATCTGATTTGATTGAAAAAGGGAGCTTTATCAACAGCTTTATTTGTGGATCTGTATCATTAATATGTAGGATTACTTGTAATTACTTGTGTTACTTCCCTGTCTGCTCCACGAACAATAGAAAAATTTGTAGGGAAGCCATCCTTCTCTAAAGTCAGGGAATTTTAGGAGCTGGCAAAGGTCACTGAGACATTCTGATCTCTTAGAAGATCTGTTATTTCCTTTTTATTTTTTTGAGATACTGATAAAAATATGGAAAAAGAAATGGAATTCAGTTGAATTCCTACCGTATGAAAAGCAATATAATTGAAGACAAAATCAGTATTTTTTATAACTGTTGACATAGATAGAAGCATAGAATGAATTTTTCCAGAAAAGCTGTATTCAATTTCCTTTTCCTTATAAAAAAATAGTAAATATTTGGTTTTCAGATGGTTGATTATGCCCAGTTATGACAGAAAGTATAGAAAATTTTAACACCCTTAAAATCAGACCATTAACCAAGGTAGGCAGATTTATTCTGATATTTTTCATGTAAACTTCAGTTTAGTAAGATGTTTAATTCTGTAGCTTTAAACAAATGAACACTCTAATTTCATTGCTTAAGCATCTAACTAGCACCTTCACTGGCACAAGTGCCAATATGTGCACATATGTATACATATGTGTAACAACTGATCTGAATACAAAGTTCAGTGCTTTTCTTGACTCATATGGTAACTGTGGAAAGTAAAATAAATTCAGCATGAGACTTCAGTAGTCTCACTTAAAATATTATTGGAAGAAATATCATGGCACCAAACAGCATACATTTTATTTACATGCAAGTGAAACTCACACAAGCCATCAAGTAAATTTTATTTTTTCTGCAAAATTATTGTTAAGCACTTATTATATTTGAGTACCTATTAATTTTGGATAGATATTAGGAAAGGCATTCCAGCAAAATGTGTAAGAATTATAAGTCTCACAGAATCACAGAATCATTAAGGTTGGAAAAGACCGGTAAGATCATCAAGTCCAACCATCAACCCATGACCACCATACCCACTAAACCATGTCCCGCAATGCCACGTCTACACGTTTTTTGAACACCTCCAGTGATGGTGACTCCACCAGCTCCCTGGGCAGCCTGTTCCAATGCTTCATCACTCTCTCAGTAAAGAAATTTTTCCTAATATCCAGTCTAAACCTCCCCTGGCGCAACCTGAGGCCATTTCCTCTTGTCCTATCACTAGTCACTCTTTTTTCCCTTTTTTCTTTGCAACACTGAATTTAGATTTAAGGTTTGAGCAGAAGTAGTAGCTAATTGCAGTCACAGTTTGAAGATGATTGCAAAGCTAGTCGTTCACCTGCTAAAACCATCACTTCTTTCATCTTTGTTGCAACAGCTTTTTGATGTCTATTACAGACTTTTAAATGATTTTTTAAAATATTACAAATCACTTCATATCCCCTTGCACATAAGAAAGCTTTAGCAGTGTTGCGTGGCTGCAGAGAAGATTCAAATTTATCTTTTTAGCTCATGCTTATATTTACTTAGAACTAAGGTGTTAATGCCAATATTTTGAATGGAAAAATATTGGGTTAGCTGAAGCCTGCCTCTGCTTATGCATGTGCATAAGACAAATATGACTCCATCTGGTAAATGTCAAGGCTGTCATGGAGTAGTGACAATTCAAAGGAGAGTGAAAGAAGCAACCATGCTGCCTCTCCCTGCAATTCTAATAGCATGTCTGCATGCCCTTGAATTTTTACGCATCTCCCTCAAGGCTGACATGACAAGAATGTCGTTTCCACCTTATCCACCTACATAAAAACATATTGTTGGGTTTTTTTAAAACAACATTCCTGTCATTGGAAGGATATAAACACTTTAAAATCAACTGCATCTGTTAACTCTTACTGCACGGTGTAGATCCCAGTGGGAGGAGCTGATGAAAAACAGAGAGAAAATTGGCAATGAGTACACAAGCCAAATGTGATGAAGGATATATATGCATACTATATTACACGAGATGACTTGGGCATGGCAGGCTGCCCATACCCTTGTTCCTCCTCCCTTCTCCCACCTCTGTTTTAATGATCAGTGGAGGCTTGAGAGTGAACTTTTGAATTCTGTCATCTGTGCAACAGGCCGTCTGAAGACGAAAATGCCTTCTCTCTGTACATCTCGAAACCCAACAATGTCTATACAAAGATAGAAGAATATTGCTGGAGAGTCACTACTTGGTTTGTTAGTCTGCATAGGAAGCAGTAAGAAAGAATGACTTCTTCCCCACCTCTTTTTACTATGGACCTTTAAACCTTTATTGAATATGAACCTAGCTGTGTATTCTGAATGAGCTTTGTGCAAGAAGGTGCACGGGCCTTTGAGACCTTAAATGGTAACAGCCGTTTTGATGACAGCCCACTGCTACAGTTGCTGGAGCACATGTCTGTGTAGGCACCTTTTTCCTCTCTGTGGAATAACTCAGAAAAATATTTCAATACAATATCTTGTAAGAGGGGGTTCAGTGACTGATGCTGGATGTCTCATGTCTGCTTTACTCTCACAGGACTTCACTGTTCGAATATTATACTCATTGCTAAAAGTAGCTTTCTTATCAAATGTGCTTTCGATGTCAAGATTGAGAGATCTGTAACTCCAAGACCCAGCCATTGTTGTTTATATATAGGATGTTTATTTTTGCTCAATTAGCTGCACCTTAGAACAGCTTTGTGTGGTGATAAACTGGCCCAGCCTCTAGTGCAGCAAGTTAAAGGTGAGTCCATAGACCAGTGTAGACAGTGAGAGAATGATATCTAGCAGTAAAAAAAAAAAAAATAAATTAAGAGCTCCTCTGTTTATCTGTGCAATACTCTTTCCATATAGATACTGTTAGCATGGATGAAATTGAATAATTTTCACCAAAAGTATATTTTTCTACCGATAGCAAAACCCATTTCTTTCTGTCAATATTATTGAGCCTTGTGAGATTTAGCTGTATAATCTCTACACTTGTTGAAATCGTAAAATATTGCATAAAGTAAATTCTTAAATTTCAGTTCAGAGGGTAATGCAATGGTGTGATGCGTACACTGGAGCTGCCCCTCATCATGTCTTGCTGGTGCTGGCAGAAAGTTAAAAATATAAGGGTACATGGCAACACAGATGACCCCTCTTCCTAGGCTATTGCCCTCTGTAGGAGCAATCCTTACCCCCAGTTTATACTTTTGCAATGCGTGAGCAAGTATGTAATCAGAGAAACCTCAGAGGAGTATTTAAGTTATCTGGGAATGCAACTGAGTAGAGAAGATGGCAAAATGGGAGGTTGCTTCTGCCTGATATCCTCTTCTGGCATTAGGCACCCATTTTCTTTTCTCAGAATGTAAAAGCAAATGCCCCAGAATAGTCAGCAACCCTGAGGAAGACACCTGAGGTTAAGGTTGTACTACTTTGCCTAACTAGGATTTTTGAAACTTCTTACTATCAGACAGGCCTCTTCCTTCTGCTAGTGCCTTCCTGCTTTGTAGCCATAATTCAATGTTCATGGGGTCCAGGACAGAGTGACTGTGGTCCAGAAAGGAATATAAAATTATTTCTTCAAACTGAAGCAGATCCTAGAAGAGAAAGTGGGAGAGTTCCCACAAGTATTTAGATGCACATTGTGTGATCCCTACATGAGTTACCTAACAGAAACTGTGTTATCAGCATTTTGTCTTAGATGTGCTCTGGATTTGCCCCTGGAATAGAACCATGTGACAGTAGAGAAAAAGAGATTGTCCCTTGGATATTGGCTTGACTAATAACTCTCTGCATATACCTTTTTGTGGAAATATGTTGGAGATTAGGTAGTTTTCTACATATCCCTGGGTAAAACACAAAGTTAACTGTCTCAAAGGGCACTGGGCTTGGATGCTTAATAACCTGTCAGAAGCTCAATTTTTTATTCACCTGGTGTAAAACCTTGAGCCATATTTACAATAAATATTAGCATAGAGCTCTGACAGAGAGTAACTGAGTGGTCTCCACTATATGCTGCCGTTTTGATCCAGCCCTGCACTGACATTTTGCTCAGCAGTAAATGGATACCTTTGGGCACAAATTGCAAAATGAGTTACCATAACCACAGCCATCTGATGGGCCATCGGGGTTTGAACAGACCTCTGACCGCTCTTTTTCATAGCTATAAGCTGCCCATTTAAAGCCAAATTAAGTCAGTGCACATGATCAGGCTGATATTTGACCATGAAAGTAAGAATTAAGGTGTGCTTGTACTGTGAGGTCTGCATCTGTCCTGGTTCAGGCTAGGCCTGAACAGGCTATCTTCAAGAAACTTGCTTTTGACTAATCTCACCCTTAAAGATGTGGTACTTCCATTCTTTGTATGTTTACTAAAAGAAATTTGACAAAATACTTTACGTACTAATGCTCATAAATACAATGCCATCTAAATCATGCTTGGCATGATCCTTAAATATAACCTTAAAAAAACCCCAAACCTAAAACCACATCAATAGAAGCAAACCTTAAACTGAGAATGAATTAATACAAATGACTACGGTAATTTTCTGTCTCCAAAAATTATTTCTGGCTTATAATAAAAGTGGACATCACAGAATATCATCTTCAAAATATATTTAGTAGTCTGTGTTTTGTCAGCTTATTTTGTTTACTAACATCTCCTGACTGGGGAGGTGGTTGTATGTTGATTTCACTGGGAGATATTCATACTTGTGTTTCTTCTTCTCCAGTGTGTGAACTGGTGGTGGCTCTGCAACCTGATAGGGAATGCTTCTGCTGTACCAAGTGATATAAGAAAGGAGGTAGCAAAGTGGACAGATGCAGCAGAATGGGGCTCTGGGGATCAGCACCCCAGTGGGTGGCATGTCTCTAGAGACATTGCAGCACCCAGCCAATTCCTCATGTGGCACATGTGGCTGCTCAGCAGACCAAAGGTGCCCCAGGCCAACAGGGCAGTCCACAAACCAGACTGGGGCCATGATACCAACAGGGCACTTACTATTGGATTTAGGGAATGAAAAGGAAATTATGTATTTTTTTTTGTCTCTCTATTTCTTTCCCTCCTCCCCAAGTTCTGGAAATGCAAGTGGTCATGTCAAGGCTTTTTTAAAAATCTTTTTGCCCCTTTTTTCTGCAAAGATATTCGTAACTATTTAGGAGTTGTTACTTATTTTTTCTGTCCTGTTTTGTTGCTACAGCAGTGAGAGAGAACTTTGATGTATAAATGCTCATTGCATGGTACAAAAATGTTATGAATCATTGCATTTATTTCTGCTTCCTAGAGTACAAAGGTCTTACTCAGCCTATTTCATACCAAAATATACTATTACTCACGTGTTCAGCTGAGACCTACAGTCTCAGTTAATATGAATCACAGTTCCCTTGCTAAAAGGTGACAGAGCTTCTATCACAGGCAGGTTTTAAAGGGTTTTGTGAAGTATATCTGTTTTGTTTAGTAGCTCTGTATATTATTTCACTGCACTTTTCTTTTTCATTCAACAGTAAAATACATTTAGTAAGTGTTATTTCTCTGTGTGATGGTGAATGGGAAGACATGATTTGTTCATGTCTCAAAGAACATGGTGATGAAATTACTTTAGCTATGTATGTGCTATTTACAGATAAATCCTACCTGGTGTTGTTTATACCTTTGCAGAATCACCATGACTTTTCAGCATTTTGGTGAAATATAGTACCAGCATATCACTGCATGAGTAGGAGTTTATTTAAGAGAGTCCGAACTTAAATATACAGGAATATATTTCACAGCACTTTGTACTTCAGCTCTAAATTTAGCCGAGTGAGAAGAATCTTCCAAATTAGTAAACTCTTGTAGGTAGCCTTGAGTTTACTGGGGTAGAGGAGAACAGAGAAATTGTAAATAAGGATCAGACATCATCTAATTCTTGCATTCCTTGGAACAGAAATGTTGGCTAAGTCTTTAAAATGTTTATTCTCCCACCAGAACACAGCCAGCGTACACTTTAAAGTGTTGTTCAACCTTTCACAATGACAAAATTCCAGAGTAACCTGCTTAGGTTTTCTTCTTTTCCTGTGCAGGGAAGGAAAGCTCGGGAGTCATCCACTGAAAGTAAAAGTGAAGTTACTGGACATGTAGGGACCTGACTCATGAGGAATTAGTTGCAGAAGTAGTATTTATTACCCACTTCCATTTCAAATGGACATAATATCCTTCTGTCCCTAAAGGCATTACTGAGCTCATAGCAGAGCTGTGAAAAACTGTTGTGTTTCTGCCCACGAGCCATTGCAATTCATTGCCGCTTTTGGTTCAAGTGCTGCACCTACCTGTGAACTAGGGTAGCTGAGATGCAGGTGCGCATTTGTTTCTGCCAGTTCTCCCACAGCTGTGATAACCTCTGGCAAAGGAGTGAGGAAGACAACAGTAAGATACCAGGGGTTATATATTTCTGAATACATAAAAATAAATTACTACAAGATCTGCTAGGGTTTTCATAGATGTGAGGCAGGATGTGTTGGTGCTTGACCGTTTCACTTCTCCTGACCCAGTTTATGGTACTGACTTTCTTCTTCTTACTATTGAATTTGATGTGATTACACTCCTTCCAGACAAATGAGTAATAGTGGTTATAAATGGCACCTTATATGCAAAAGAAACCAGGAGGAAAATCTTCCAGAAGAAAAATAAGAAAAGTGAAAGCAGATATAGATTTTTAAAATTCTCTGGAAAAAGTAATTTCCTTTAGAATTGTTGTTACCTTCCTAAGAAGAAACTCATTATTTAACGTACTTAGAGCTTATTAGGAATTTTCCCTTTTTCTTTCTTTCTTTCACTCTTTCTCTCTTTTTCTTTTTCTTTCCCTTTCTTTCTTTCTTCCTCTTTCCTCCCTTCCTCCCTCTCTTCCTTCCTCCCTTCCGTCTCTCCCTCTCTTTCTTGCTCGCTCACTCACTCACTCACTTTTTATATATATTCTAATCATTCAATCTAGAATGCATATTGCAGTTCAAGGCCAGCCATTTTCCTACTATTCACAAAGCAGTCAGCTATTCCATGACATCAACTGTTTTAAATGATTCCTCTACTTGATTATTTGGTTGGTTATTTGGGGGTAATATTGGAAATATTAGACTTCTTTGAGAATATAAATCATATACTGCCAGACAGATGGAAGTTTGCCTTGTCCAAAAATATAAAATATATGACTCATTTTTATCTTTGGTTTTCCACTGTAAAGAATGAGTGTCAGCTTCCTGTGTAATTTTGATTTGTTTATCCAGCAGTTTTGTTTGTCCACGCAGTTTTCTCTTTGCCAGTTGTGGTCTATATTTGGTTTCCATAAAAGGTATGTTTTCTTTGAGGCTATCTTTTTTTTTACCACTGCCAAAACCACAAGTGATGGACCATTACTTGGACTTTTGTTCTTAATTTAAACTTGGCATAGTGTCTCCCTCTGGTGTAAAACACGAAACAAAATCCATTCTGACATAAAAGCTGGAAGGTAACTAACTCCTTCATTTGAGATTGAGTGTGGGTTCTGTTGTATGGAGTGAGCTTTTCTACTTTCCTTGTGTTGGGAAGGGGGGAGATAAGGGATGAGGCTAGAATATTTACCTGATGGTTGAATATTTACCTGGGTCAGTCCATCTTGTGGAGTATACTGGGAAGTCTGTCATCAGGAATAGAAAAGTTAAAAGTTGGGGAAGAAGCAGTTTATTTTGAAGACGGTGTTCCATCAGAGAGCCATACCAATCCTTTCTTACTGTTTTCCTAATCTGAATTACTTTTGTGTCTTTGAGCAAACTGGAAATAAGTGAAAGTGGAAAAAAAAATCAGTTCCAGTTGCTAAAACATAATCACATATGGGTCTGCCCAGTAGCAATGGTAATAACAAGTTCTGATGTAAAACACTCATTAGATTAAGATGACAGCAGTTGAGGAGGTTTCTTTTCCTTTCTCCCCTTTTTCTTTTCCCTCCCTCCCTCCCTTCCTTCCTCCCTCCCTCACTCCCTCCCTTTCTTCCTTCCTTTACTTCCTTTACTTATTTCCTTTCCTTCCTTCTTTCTAAGAAAAAAATTGAGATGCCAAATCAGTGTGAAGCATAACAGATTTGGAAGAGTGGATCACAGGGAACTGATAGACTTCAAAGCACAAAAGCTCCCTGTGTTTCACCTTGTAAATATAACGCATTTTTTATTCACCCTGGAAAGAAAGGAAGTTACAATATAATGTTTTATCTTATGCAGTCTTAGCCAATAATATCGAAAGCAGTCTGTGAAGAAAATATACACAATTTCTGTGGATGAAACTGTGAGCTAACTTACCTCTTGTGGGCCGTGGGGACCTGTTATCTGGTCATGGTTGTGCAGTCTGTTTGCAGGGGGTGTCACTGCAATCTCAGACAGCATCTGCTAAATTTCCTCTGACAACAGGCTGAGAAAGGGCATTTCACAGCCCTTCACCACTACCGAAGTCAGTGTGAGTTCACTGACCGTTCGTTGCATTGTAGAGTATCAAAAGCTAGTCCTTAATCACTTACTTACCTTTTTCTTTCGTCCCTTTATTTGATAATTTTTTGTCCTGGGGGAAGTAGCAGCAAATTTTAGGCAGCACAAGGCTGTTGTTTTGCCTTGTATTGTCTTAGCCACACAGAGGTAAGTTGCTGCGTTTGACCTCTTTACTGGCATCTGTATCTCAGCATGGATGAAAGAAGTAGGATGTGGAGGACGGAGGAGGCTTGAGTTCTGCAGTCTGTGCTGCTTCATCACACAGCCTCTTCCCCTTCCTTTCCTTGCCTGGTTCTGAAGTGGAATATGTTGCTATTTCTGCCTTCAGACAGGGGGGGAAAGTACAGAGAGATGTCTTTCTATTTGTTAGAGCAGCTCAGTTCAGATGGTAATGCATAGTGTCAGCCTGGGATGTAAGGCAGATGGTTTTATATTTTCTAAATAAAAAGGGTATTTCAGTCAAACAATTTGAACAACTAACCTAAAGCCCCTTAAGAGGTAGATCAAGTAATCTGCTATTTGGCCTTGACATGTAAATGTGGGTCTCCAGGTGTCTCTGTATCATTGCTGTTGTGATGTTTGGTGATGAAAGTCATTCTAACTTCATTCCTACTGGCACTTTGAACTAGTGCTTTTCTGAAATTTTCAAAGCAAAACACCCAAGAGATCCTAGTGCTAGCTATACCAGATTTAATATCTGGACCTGAATATAACAGCAGGATTGAATCTGTTGGAAAAGCAAAGCTTCATTTTGTAGTGTACCAATTTTTTCCTATTTTTATCAAAATTTTCAGTCAGCTATAGTCTACACTACAAAAAAAGGAAAGAGGTCTCTCGTTTAAGTAAGAACACAGCTAAACAATGCTTTTGACATGCAAGGTATGATTTTCCAGTGTTTGAATCAGGATGATAAAGAATACAGGCATACAGTTCAAAAGTCTCATTTCCGTGCATTGCAACCAAGAGGAGCATGCCTGAAAAGCCTGAGGAAAGAGACCCGGAAGGCAGCACTCTGTTCGTGATAACTCTAGCTGTGGAAGTCTCACATTTGGTATCAGTAATTTCTGTTGCTTTGGGGTCTTCAGCTGTAAAAGCAGTAGTTTATTGCCTGCATCACAAAATACTGAAATAGCTAATTTTTGTAATGGTACACAGCAGTAAAAGGGTACTAATACAAAATGTTATTATTTTAATTTTAAGATAGAGTGTGACATATATGAAAGAGTAATTTAGATTTTTTTTCCAAGAAAAAGGTGCAAAATGCTTTGCCACTTCAATATCTTCAGGATTACCATGTGGAGTTGATTGCAAAAATCGTATATAAACCATAGTTGCATGGCATAACTTATTAAAGCATTTTCTTTTTTGACATATCTGTTTCTGTAAGGTTTCCATATATGACCCAGAAGCAGATTTGTGATAGCCACATTATATCACTAGGCATTCCCGTCATCACTTACAAGAATAACAAAATTGAATTTTTCTTAACAAGGATCAATTAAGAAAATAAAGAGGATAAGACTTTAAGCACAAGTCAGATGATGCTGAAGTCAAGTGAACTCCCCAATGTATTAGATGCCTGCTTTGTTGCTCTCAAGTTCCTTGATTTTTTTCTCTTAATCCCATCCAAGATGTTCTTCAGCTGTATAAAACGAACTCTTGTTTTTATGCTGTTCTCAGGACTTAGTTGAGAAACAAGAGTGCAGCTGTGATGGCCTCGGCCATGGGCTCTTTTTTCACTGAGACACATTCCTTTCTCCTTGCCCGCATCACTGGGCTCTTGTCCAAAATCAACTAGATTGTGTTTATATTGTGTCCTCCTTTGCTTTAGCCTTCATTAGGATCCTGTCATGCTCAGCCCTCACACTATGTCACATTCACTATGGTGACTCCTTTATTCCCCTTTCCCCAGACTTCATTGTGAGAACTGTGTCACATTACTTTGGGCTGAGCACATTTAACATTTTTTTTAGAAAAAGGGCAGTCAAATGGTTCCAGGGATACCACGAGATCAGAATGTCTTCATCAGCCAAGATTCTTAATACTTTTGGTAATTTTAGCCTCAGCTTGATTTTCTAAGAATGCTCAAGTGCTGTCAATCAGAATTTCTAAAAGATCTAAAGCATCAAATGCCTGACTGTCATCCGAGACTTTTCTTTCTGATTGCTCCATGCCATTTTCCACTCTTTTGCATTTGATGTTGCAATCCCTCAGTTCAGTGTTCTTCAGATTAAGCCATTTGTTTCTTATGCTCAGCAAGAAGTATATGGTTGCTAATGCAAAGGCTTTTTACTGGCCCAGCAAATTAGTGAACAGAAATCTATAGGCAATTCCATCTTCAGGTGCCCTTGAAAACATTCTTAGACCCTTTATCCTTGCAATGAAAGATAATTTCTGAAAGAATTGTGCAAAACTTTCTAATCAATTTGTCAAGATATGGAATTTGAGCCGAAGTGTCTTGCTGCAAAAAATGAAATTAGTCTCATTTTCATAAAAAATTTACTCTTGCAGTATTCACTTTTGACTGAATATTGCAGTTCAGTTTTTTAGTACTGTGAAAACTAAATATTTTCTATATGCGAAACTGGAGAAAACAAAACTGCTGACAGTTAAGGGAAGAAATGCATATAGTTTGCACAGCCCTACCATTTAATAAGGGAATGGTTATGTGCAGGTGATTGAATTAAGAGTTTGATCCTTTCCTTCCCTTTCCTGATCTCTTCTCTTCTCTTCTCTTCTCTTCTCTTCTCTTCTCTTCTCTTCTCTTCTCTTCTCTTCTCTTCTCTTCTCTTCTCTTCTCTTCTCTTCTCTTCTCTTCTCTTCTCTTCTCTTCTCTTCTCTTCTCTTCTCTTCTCTTCTCTTCCCTTCCCTTCCCTTCCCTTCCCTTCCCTTCCCTTCCCTTCCCTTCCCTTCCCTTCCCTTCCCTTCCCTTCCCTTCCCTTCCCTTCCCTTCCCTTCCCTTCCCTTCTCTTCCCTTCTCTTCTCTCTTCCATTCCCTTTCCTTTTGATCAAATAAAAACTACTGAAATACGTTAAAATCTAAGTCTCCTAGAGCTTTGGGTCACATTTTGCTATTAGACCATGAAAACCAATGACATGCTGAAGGGATACGAGGGTCTCCCTGTGGTCCCTTGTTACAATTTTGTATCCAGTGTTTATTAGAGTGATTTATTTGTCTGTTATGCAGTTCTCCATCTCTAGATGCTGCAAGTATCTTTTCCACAGCTGACATGTCTCTTGGCTCATAAAATTTTCTTTAAATGAAAAATATTGCAGATCTGGCCACACTAAATAGCAGGAAAAGAATTTTGCAGTGGAGGTTATCCATAAACAAGTTATCCACCACGTCTTCCATCAAGTAACATAAACTGAGCAGTGCATTATCCTATCCACATATTCTGTGTGTTTTGTCAGCAGCATATAAACCCAGCCAAATGCAACTTAATGAACTATCTCTTTTTTATTTTTAGTTAGGAAAGAAAAATATTTCTTCCAGTCTCTCGCCAATGATAAATCACAAAACATGGGAGAATTTTTTCTTTTTTTTTTTGGTGTAGGGGAAGAAGAGTATCTAATGTTGAAATTTCAGTGACACATCATGGCAAGTGTATTTACTACAGGTTTTTATAAGTGTCTCTACACATATATTGCTCTTTTAAAAAAAAGCTTGGGATACATTTTAAATCCCAACATTTGTATCAGGCTACAAGCCTTTAATTATGAAGCACACTGAGTTCACCTGAAGGTTTCTGCAACTAGAGGGAAGATTTTTAAAAGCACAAATAGCAGGTAGGTACATATAGTTGTGTAACAGCCCCTTGTGGAAATGATCTGCAGTGTACTCTGCCTAGATGATCCAGCCACTTCAAGCCAGTGGTGCAGGCGGGTCTGTGCAAACCCAACTGCATGATTTAGACAAATGTGATTAATCCAAACTCAATCTGTGTATCAGCACCCAGGAAATTTGAATGGAGTGTTCACATGAATTTTTAAAATGAGAATTAGACAAAGTAGTATATCATTTAGTGAAAAGGATGATCTGGTAGGCAATACTATTCCTGGTCCTTTACTATGTCTTTGCTATGACCCCCATGTCACTGTATTAGTTTCACTAAAAAACTGAATGAAATCTCGTGTTCTCCTGGGTACAATTCTACCTCTTCTGTTTGCGTGACTTCTGCTTCCCATTCCACGTGGGCATGAGGATACAGTAATCTATTAAAGAAGGCTTTTAGCAATTCTAAACAGACATCCTTGTGGGGGTTTGCAAGATGGAAATTAAAGAGAGAGACAATGAAGAGGGTAAAGCTTGAATGAGATATTTTAGAAAACTGAGTCTGAAGTCCCTGGAAATTTATCCTGAGCACCAACTTACACAAGCTGCTATAAAATATTCTGTTGGGGAGCACCTGGCTTTAAGGAGCTTACTTTATTAAATACAGACTTCTGTTAAATATTGCACTTAGATATTTTTATGATAATTGCATGGAAGGCACAAAGTTGGACCATCCTTCCTGTCTTCCCATTGGAGTACTCCTACTGGACCTACTGGCAGCTATAGCATATGTTCACAAGGTGAAACATCAATCACAGAGCCAGGAAGGTTCAGACTCAGGGTAGGAAATAACAGGAATTTCCTATCTCCTAGACTTAAGCTTTAGCCACGGGATTATAGCTACCTGTAGAGGCCAGTTTGTAATAGGTGTTATTTGATTTAAAGTTAAGTAATATTCAGGAGTTAATGTAACTCCCTTTTGCACATAAAGAGTGCATAGAGTCCTCTGCATCCGTGCATACATGTATACACACATTTTTGTTATTTTCATGTGCATGGAGTAGCACAATTTTCCAGGAAATTCCCAGCTGAGACATGACTTCAGGCTGCAGATCATTCTTCTGATCTTTCTTCTTCTTCTCATGAATTTTAAACCTCCAAGAGATGCATTCTGATACAGCTGAGGGCACAGAAGTAATTATAGGTTTTCTTTGCTTTGGACACACTTATTTCTCTGGGGGTTTCTTTCCTAAACATGGAGTGTAAGAACCGCCTAAATAAACCAGGTGTCAGAAATTGATTCGCACAATCATTTTTATAGTGAACTGAGCAGCTGAGCCTTCTAGACTCCTGAACTCTGCTAAAGCCATAAGGATTCTCCTGTGTAAAATTACAATATAAGGCATTTAGTATTTAAAAATCTTTTTTTCATGAAGTTAGGCCCAAGCATTGCAGGATAAGTTCATGTGGTTTAGGAAAATTGTTGTTTCAACTTGCTGTGGTTATGTAGATGAATAAAACATTTATTTTTCATTTTACCTACTCTGTAGACAGTCATTAATTAGATGTTCAGGTGGCCTTTTTTCATTAATGAGCAATTGCTGACATTCTACCCTAAATCTGTATCTGTTTTTGGCATCATAATTATGAAAAAAATCTCTGAACCATGCCAGAAAAGACTCCATCATTCTTATCCCATGAGATAGCTGCTGTCTTATCAAAAACCAGTATATTGCATTTTACACATAAATGGCTATATTTTATTAAACAAAGACTAAGAAGACCCTCATGCATTTTGGACAATGCTATACTTACACATGCACAAAGACTTATCGTGCTGCTTCTGAGAGCAGTGGGACCATCACTTGGACTTGGAAAAGTAATTCAGGGTCCTTTTGACTCTTTCATGGGTATTATTTCCATTATTACCCATAAAAGAAAGAACCTTGATATAAAATACTCCTTCACTGAGGTGATGTCTCAGGTTGAAATAAATAGCTAGAAAATGCTAAAAAGCAGACAAAACAATTTTCACTTGTTTTATAGTTTGAATGGGAGTTTTAGAGGAGAGGACTTTCTTGCCAAAAGCAGACTTCTGGGAACAGAGCTAATAGGGTGAGTGGGTGGGCAGGACGGGATCTGTTTTTTAGGATACATTTCTTAATTTCCAGTCTGCTCCTCAGAAAGAAGGCTCTGATCCTTCAACTCCACCCTGTATTTCCCACTACAGGGTAGCAACGATCACCCTGAAACAGTTAACATCAAACTGCTGGGTGATGCTTTCTGTTTTTCAAGAGGATTAACGTAGCAGCACCCAATTACAGCACACTTAAATTTTCATTTCTTGGTTAGTAAAATCTACATAGGAGTCTTACACTTGCCAGCAAGAGTTGGCAAAAATTTCCCAGTGTTGTTACCATTGGTTCAGTTTCTTTTGTAGAAACAGCATTGAACCCCAGTGTAAATGTGGTGTGGTACTATGTTGATGCAGCCTGCGCTGGCTGAGTGCTTATAACATCTGTTGATGAAAAGGTATTGAAACTCCAAGGACTGAAATTGTGTGTGCAACAAAGCAGTTCAAAACATTTTTCTATTGCTCTAGGAACAGTGGTGCTATTGGCAATTTTATTTTTCTAAAGTGTTTTGCTTCTTCAGGAGGATGCATCTCATATTAGGTAGACGACTCTTTATTATGAAATAGTTTAATGTAAATATAGTCATGGGTAATAGATTCTTCTCTCCATGTTAAACAGTGCTGGTATTAGACTTCTTGGAGGTACTGTAGGAACTATAAAGGGATGCTGATTTTCTGAATTCTTACTTTCTACTAAAAACTCCAATACGTCTACAATGCTTCTCCTTATTAAAAAAATAATTGTACAGTGCATTCAGCAAGCTTTAGCCCTAGAAGTAGGACATCAAATATTACTCTATTATTAGAAACTTTATTACTATTTAAGAAGTAGCAAATTCTTATTGTAAATTATGCATGGGAATTAAAAAATTCCTAGGTGACTGGAGGTACAAATCCAATTAAAAGCCCAAACTGTTGAGATGGTTTGAATATCTCATCTTAAATGAAGTACAGAAAACAGTGATGATCTTGTGGTAAAGATCATGAAATAAGCTGCAGGGCTTTGAAATTTCTGGCTCTGCTGTAAGGTGTCATGTTTGATTTCAGAGGAACAGTTTTCTCTGTGCCCAAGTTCCACACCTCCAATGTGGCAATAGCACTGCAGAGACAGGCAATGATGATAAATCAGTTGGGTTTTAAAAACAGTTCCTGTGCTGAATGCAATATAAAAAAATTATTACATTATTAAAAGTCCTACCAAAAAAATACAGTACCATGGTATCTAATTATCTCTTTTTTTAAAATTAGTCTTGACATAATGCTGCTGTATGTCGGCTTTAATTTATTGGTTTTTTTTCAAATCTCTTTGGCACATAAAGAATGTTTGATTGCCAAGAACAATCAATTTATAGAGAAGGGAATGGCTTCCAGAACTGTGAATATTAAATGATGTCTTCAACATTTTCTGTAAAAACATATTGGTGGATATGTTTGAATGCATGAGTTCTGCCTGCTCCAATCATTCCTTCAAATAGTTATTTAGTAATGTAAAACTCCTCTTCCTTATTTCTTTCATTCTCTAAAGACCAAATCCTGTTCTCATTAGTGGGAGTGTTAGTGCAACTATTTTCGACAACTTCAGTGGAGGTCAGTGAGGACACTAAGTTAAAAAAAAATATTCTAAATTGCAAATAGGAAATCACAGATTGTACTTAACTGTTTGGTAAAAAACAATAAAATGTGTGAAACTTTCAGGAATCCCTACAGGCAAGATCCTCACAATTGTCAGGGCCTTCTGTTTCCCTCCTTTCAGTGGCAAGGACACATCTTAATGTTTTTGAGAATTTGGGTTTAATTGATATATCTAAAGCCTCAATTTACAAATCAAGGCCAGATTTTCAAGGTGTCTAATCAAGGAAATAGGAATTTATGGAGTTTTTCTTTGAAAGTCAGTACACATGCACTTTTGAAAATACCCTTAAGCACTTACCAGCATATTAGGCAAGAAATGCCTTTAAAAACTACAGACAAGTGACTTCAAAACTAAGATTAAATACAGATGTTCAAAATTACTGTTTACTCACTCTTGTTTATGTCAGTGAGAGTTAGGTTCACAGATTTGGTCATTGGGATGTAAGAGTGCTTTACACTTCTGAGTCTGGATCAATGTTCCTGTACATAGTCATCTAATTATCCATCCGTAAGGATGGATACACACTTCATCCCATGTGTAGTCAAAGGATTCCTATGGGATAAATTTTAAACTGCTTTTAAATTGTGAGCTTCCAGTACTTTTTGTGGGAATTAGATGCCAAAATACATTTGAAATCTTTATATAATTGTTGTTTTGTTTCAGACTAGATTGCAGCATGTCTCAGAGATAAATGAGCTATGCAGGTAACTGAGCAATGTAGTTCAAGTATCAGTAGTGGACAAGCTGTGGCAACACCAAGTGCTACAAGAGATCCTTTGTTTTGCCAAATATGTTAACCCATAAAAAGATCACTGGATCACTTAAGGCTGCCACAGTCTTTTTTGAAAGAAAGATTTCAGTGTTTTCAAATGCATTGTTTGTTTCTTGTATTTGCTTATGCACCACAGTGATGAATGTGATGTAAATATCAAAGTATTAGACAGGTAGTAGAATGACTCCAGTTTTACACCACTGTAAAAGGAACTGTAATTATTTGTCTCACCTGGGGTAGCTAAAGGATGGGCTGAGTCAATATTCTGGCTAAAAGGAAAAGAAGTGGGCATACAGCATCTGTAACTGCATTACTAAGGGTGTATTAACAAGCTAATGGTCAAGAGTCCTCCTGAAAAACTAGAAATGTGAAGAGGAAACTATTACTATGCCATTAAGGAAAAATATTAGGTGTTCTGAACAAAGAGCCTTCTATTTCAGGAACCAAAAAGCCCCCCAACAGCACAGGAAAGACCTAAAATCAAAAGTAATACTAAATAATAAGGAATTCATGTTGCTCCAGAACTTCTTACTAAGGTAAAATTTGATATTAAAAAAAAATTTATGTAAAACATGAAAAACTGCCTTGCTTAAGACGATATAAATCTGTTAGAGGGTCCTGATTCTGCATATATTGATGCATAAGCTTATCTTAGTGCAAGTGAAGAGTCCCACTGGTTTTAATGGATTTGCAGGTGGGTTTTAGGCTGCTAAAGCACACACGCTTGAACTATGGGGTAGATGAAATTCCTATTCTTGGAAAAGAGCTAATGAAAGCAATATCAAGGAATACTCTAGAGAATCACTGGGACTATGCATGTGAATGAGTGTACAAAGACTTGTAGGATAAGGACATGGAAAAGTAAATGATATGGCTCTCCAGTATCTCTATGTAAACTCATTTTTTATATGAAGTTTTTTGTTTTTCTTGGCCCTTCACAAATCCTTGCTTTGTTTTTGATAGGTTTTTGAGTGTGTTTATTTTGGGTTTAGGGGCAGTAGTTGAAAGTGAGGAAAAACGTAATTGTCTCTTCTTTTTTTGCTTAACATTTTAAGTATACAAAATAAAAACCATAATTATTCAGTGGGCTAATTGCATATTTTTTCTGGCTCATTGTTATCGATGGACAAAAATTTGTTGTTGTAGATGGTCTGTTGGGAAAGAGATTTAGTCTAGTCCAGTGGTGATAGAACAGATGGGAAACTCTGAATTACTGAATTATTTCAGAGCATGTTACTTGACTGGCTTAAAGCTTCCATGCTTGTTTCCCCGCTCTGTGGAATGGCAAACAATACTCCTTATTATCAGTGAGAAGTTGTCCTTCAACAGAGCCAGGATTTACTCCTGAGGTTTATCTCACAGTGGATTTTTGGCAACAAACTTAATATGCTTAAAAAGCCTTCTTTTTAAGTAGAAAGTTGGTATAGTTTTTTTATATTAGTTAGAATATCTGTTGTTCAGAGAACTTTATACTTCAAACATTTTATGTGACAGTGTGTAATTGTTGCAGATGGGGGATTTTCGGTCTGTGGTCTGTGGTTTCTTGAGGTAGCCTCCAATATACTACACAGTTGTTGAAGAAGTACTTCCAGGTGGTCCATACAGAGGCCTTCCCTGCTAGCAAAGTAGCAATGCTCAAATCTCTTGTGGCTCCATTCATAATGCCTTACATTCCAAAACCATTTAGGGAAATTACATTTTTAAATATTATATTTCTTTGCTCCCCATTCAGTTTCTTCAGTATTAGGACTACTGCATTGGAGTTAACTGTAGTCACACATTTTTTTGAAAAGTCAGGAGAGGACAAACATAGAAGTGGAGGGTCTGTAAATGATAACGTGAGTACTAAAGTAAAATCCCATAACCAAGGAAGGAAAAGTAAAGATTATGGATACAAGAAAGAAAGATGGGCCATAACCAAGAAGTGTCACTCCACATTAACACAAGTGGATTTTCACCTAGCTCCCTTCACACCATTCTAATACTATTTTGATGCAATCAAAAAGTTTCCAAAGAAAAATGTGTGTTGGAATTCAGTGGCTCCAGGATATCGCTTTCTTAAAAAATGGTCTGCAATATGACCACAGTTGAAAAACAGTGTTACAGGTTATATTTGGCTAGACATTGAGTTCAATTTAAATAAGTAAGACAAAATTCCCCACCAATTAAAAATATGGGGAAAGAACAGAGACTTGGCTAGATCTCAGTCAGTTAGTGGTCTCAGTTGATCCTATAATGCAAGAGCATGAGAACTACTGTTCTGCTCCATTCCTTGAAAGCCAACAAGTGATTCTTCATCTTGCTTCACTAGTTTTTTGGGTCTAAGAACAAGGGGGTTAGCCTGAGGGTCTCTGTGCCTCTTTTTTCATGTTATGAAGGCTTAAGTGGGACCTAAATAGAGACTATATCTTCCACTGACCTTCTGTGCTAGAATGAATTTCACCCTAAATGCCTGCTTTGGAATGAACAGCTTTTATTTCCTTAAGTAACAACAAAATTGCTTCTGATTTGTTGAAACCCAATAAAAGCATCCAAGACCATTCAGTTCTGTTTGTTTTGGGTTCTGAAGAAAGCCTTCCTCCCAGTTGGGTTGATACTGCAATTCATTTTAAGAGGACTTTTTACATTAGGGAGAAGAAAGGGGGTGTGGAAGGGGGAGATAACTATGTTAATTCAGAAGCAGCTCTTTTTAGAAAAGAGTTGAGAGTTCCTTTTTCCATAATTAGCACAGTTTTTAAACTGCTGACAAGGCTGCACTGCTGCTTATTATGAATAAAAGCTGGACATGGGCAAAGCTTGGTTGAAATCTTGCCAGGAAGATTCTGAAAGCAGAACTATATTTTATGTTCAAATGTTATATTTTTATCTTAATTTTCTGTCCCTTCTGACTACTATTATGAGATTAAAGTTAGATGGATAAAGTAATTTGAGAAGCTGGGTTAAAGTTAAATTGCCTGAGTCAGTTCAAACAACCAGAAACAAAGCTGCATTCTTCCTGGGTTTTAAGGATTACCATTGATGGCTAAAATGGTCTTTTGTGACACTGAGATTAAGCAACGTTATATGATAGCACTCAGTCTTGATGTCCCTCGTTCAACTGGAATACTCCTTTTTCCCACCAGCTGTTACTATCATCAATTCATTGTTTTCAGGTTGGCTCTAAGAATCTCCTCTCATAAAAGAACCCTCAAAATGATTCTTCTGGGCATTTCAGCAGTACCAAGATATCTAATAGCTTAATCAGTGTCATAATAGAGAATGCTTTTCTGTAGTCTGACTAAACATAATAAACAGAAAAGCTGTAACCGTATGGGGCTGCTGTCAGTCAGGCTTGGCACATGGTGGCATGGGGATGATGTGTGCATGATTTTTATCAGAATGCTAGTGGTAGCAGTGTCAAAAAAACATCTGACAGTCTTTAAAGCTTGGGTCTGCTCTTTGCTCTGTGTCTTCACATCACTTACCTGCAATTTGAGGACTGAGGTAATTTGGGTTTTGTTCTGTAAAGGCATGTTTCTATTTAATCAAGAATTGTTACTATCAGTGTTCAGGTGTTCAATCAATACTATGTATTTTTGTAGAAAATTTTATTGCTGTATCATAAGCAAAGTGCATGGGAGATGTGGAAGATTTGACTGAATATCTGAAAATACTGCAGTACTTCCACACAGAAGTGTCCTCTAATCTTCCCATCAGTTCAGTGGAAGTGTATCTGGTGGGGGAAGGTATCATAAAAAGGTCACTTGCAGATGGAATTACAAGAGACATTTTGTCATCCCAATGAGTCTTTATGTGTCATCTCTGCAGACACATCCTAGGAGTGGAAAGCCTGGGAGATGCAAGCAAGAGGAATCCTTCCATCAGTGCCAAGCCAAGGAGAAAGTGGGTGTTCACGAGGAAAGCGAGTCACTCTTAGTGACCGGAAAGCAAACACTGAGGAACATGTTTCTCATCTAGAATAAAAAGAGTATTAGGACAACATGGGGACCGTAGCAGTACTTCAGCGGTCAGGATTTCAGTCCTTTTGAAATTAATGGGGATTTTGTCACTAACTCATCTAGTGCCAGGATTTCAACCCAAAAGTAGGTAGGCCTGGTTGCTCACGTAAAAGTTTCTTAGCAGCAGGAGCTAGTGAGGAGACATCTTCCTCATGACTGGCCAAGAGCAGTCCAGCGGTAAGCTGCAGAAGGGGGAACAGATGGGCGGTGATGTATGCAAGCTTTGAGGATGTCTGAGAGAAAAAGGGCACCACGGAAGGTTGCCCATTGGCCTGCTTTTCTGCCCACCCCATGCCATGCTGCCAGGCCTGGGGAACGCACCCACCTTGAGCCCCGGGCTCAGCTCACAGGAGTACACCACAGCTCTCTTCACTGCTGAGAAGTCAAACCCCAGGAAATATGTCTAACATTTGAAGCAGCGTAGGTTCATATGTAAAATACCAAGCTGCAGCAGAGGAGAATGTAATTTGTTTAAAATCATAGAAGGGATGCCAGAGCTTTAGCATGCATCTTGGCCTGTCTCAGAACACAGCTCACGTTGCTGACCTCCCCTGAAGCAAAAGCATTTTGGTTTGTTGTTTTGCTCTTCCTGGCCAATGCCAAAAGTGCTTCCAGGTCAATATGGGACATTGCTGATGAAGGTCGAAACCCTGACCTTCTTGAAGTAAATGGGAGTTTTATTGGTGTCACTGATTCTGGGATTTCTGTCCAAAAGATGTCTTTATTGCTTATATAGACATAGCTTAGAAATGCACTAGGGAAAAAACCCTAGCTGAGAAAGGAAAGTGCAGGAAACTAAGTGGTTTAAGGTTTCTTTTATTGTTTATTTGTTTCTATAACTATCTTTTCACTCCATCTGTGTTTTCTTACATTGGGGTCTGTGTTTTCATTCTTTCTCCCTTCATTGCTCTTGATAACCTTTTTTCTAACTCTTTCATTTTGTGTGTATGGGAGCAATACTGTTTCACTACCAATTCTACATTTTAGTCCATATGACATATATTTTCTTCCTATAAATTTTCTGAGGTGCTGAGGACAGATGTCACAAGCAGTTATTTGCAGCGGTTAGCTCAGGCAAGTCCTTAGAGCTATGTCCCCTATGTGTTAGGCACAGCAGTGCCTCAGTGTATGCTCTTAATTGTCCTTTAGTAGGTCATCTGTCTAAAACCTGGGAGAATTGTATTCTTGGCTATCTTTGGAACGAAAGAATTTATTTCATCTGTGTAACACAGAGACAATTTAAAGGGAATGCTCTTTGAAATGGTTTTATTTCACTGTAAATCTTGCCAAATGAAATACAGTTATGTACAGTTGGGCAGTGCATCAACAGCAATGTAGTTCAAACAATGAAGATAATTTCTTTAATGTTTTGAGGTTGCCTATACTGAGCAGCATTCTGGGTGAAGGGTAAACATCTTAATGGGAACAATTTATTCATATGAATCCCAAATCTTTGCTGCAACTGTTGCTAAGCATTCCAAACTGCCATCTTTCATCTTCTCCCAGATCATAAAATAAATACTTTTTTTCTGTATTAGTTGTTCAGTATCTCAGAGATTTCAATGGGGATATCATGAAATGGAAGCACTTTCAGGGATTAGTGTATAACTTGTACTTCCTTATGTCTAGCAGCTGTCAGTCTGAGGAAAAACCCAAATATAGCATCTTCTTTCCTGTGTGATGGGACCGCTTTTCTCAGTGGCCTTTATACTCCTAATCAGGAAAATTTCACCAAAATCTTCCTCCTTTTTTTTGTTTTGGTTTTGGTTTTGGTTTTGGTTTTGGTTTTGGATTGTGGGGTTTTGATTTTTTGTTTGGTTTGGTTGTTTGATTTGTTTTCATTTTTGTCTTTAATTATGTAGCTTCCCGGGTGCAACTGGCAGCGTTCAGGAATCGCAAGACAAATTTCTGCTTCAAAGAAACTGGTTAGATGAGATGCAGGATGAAAACAATGCTATTGCAGATTAGCCTTTGCATTTTTTGAGTAAAGTATCTTCTCCTACAGGCACTGAGAAGTCAGTAACAACCATCAGTGGAAGCAGGCTTGATAAATGGGGTTAGAGGATGTCCAGCATGGCAGATTATCAAGCTTTGCTAAGTCTGCTTCTATCAATTTATGACATGTCAAGTCTAATTGCAGATGTTGGGGAAGCTCTTACAATAGCTAGCATTACAGTCTTAGGGCTAAGTTGTAGTTTTTCATGGTATTTCTACACAGATTCTGTGAGGCTTTGCTCAGCGTTGGTCCATTAATAATGAAAGTTACTTTACTAGATATAATGAGTTAGGAATGGCTGGCTTATAATAAATATTCAGAAGTATATTTTAATGCTAATGTGAGATAAAATTCTGGGGCTTGTCTGTATGTGTAGGTGTGAGGACTGCAAATTTAGATTTGGAAATGTCAAAGTACATTCTGATTTTTGTAATGGAAGCATCATATATCACTGTAAAGAAGACAAAATGTTCCCTGTTGTTTTGTTGATCCAACAACAGATCCAGCTCTTGGTTGTAAGGGAGCTTGTCAGAGAGCAAAACTCTCTTGTTCTTCAAGCCAGACTCCCAGAAGGAATACAGTTTCCACGGTGTGATCAGAAATGTAGGTGAAATTTAATTTTCTGCATCTAGGATAAGACACTGTGTTTTCTTGCTAGGACAATAAACACTGCTCTGGTATGTCTTACAGGCAGCATTGCCATGGCCAACCTTCACAGCAGTTGTTTTGCTGCTTCCCTCCAGCTCCCAAATCACTTAATTGCACCAGCTGCCTCTTCTGCTCATGCGTGAGTACAGCACTGATGCACGTGTCTCTGTGTGCCGCATCGCAGGAGATGCAGCGCTGTAGCAAGCCATGCCTCGTTTGGAAGTAGCAGTTCAACTTATTTCACTCACTACATAATGGACTTGGGAAGTGCAGCTTAATGGGATTTCAGAGCAATTTGAAACAAACTGAGCTTCAATGCGCTAGAGCTGAACCAGAGGAAAACAACAACGTTTTCCTTCTGTTTCATTGCAGCATACTTTTTTAAATCATCCAAGGTGCACTCTTCCATGGAAAGTTGAAATTCTGGGGAACATACCTTCCAGAAGTCATTTGGACAGAGTGCTTCCAACTGGAAAAATTTTTGGCATGTCTCTAAATTCTGCATCTCAATAGGAAAATAGTGGAAAAAGAAGTATTTTTGTAACACATAAGTAAACTCCTGCATGAATTCTAAAATAGAAACTTTCATTTTATTTTCATTCTACCATGCTGCTATTGATCTAATTTGTCTTCCTAGAAGAATAGAAGGCTAAAATGAAAAAAAAAAAAAATTGGAAGTTGTTTAGTATTCCATTTATAGTCTCTGATGAAGAGAAAATTAAAGAACAATACAGTAGTGATAAATTATCCCAAGAGTGGCTGAAACTTGTGTACATACTCATGGAAAATCAGGGACATAACTATGGTAGTTTAGAATTAATTATTTACTCGTTTTCCATTAGGGTCAGGGTAGTGCGGGAATGACAGAAATTCACATATTGGAGAGAGGAAAAACATAATTTATAGAGTCTAAGAAACATTTCTGACAGCATGAATTTATGCACTCTTATTCCTAAAATGGGACTTAAGTGAGACATGAGAAGTACACAAGTCTTGTGCCAGCACTCTGTGCAGGGGTGAATTTAATCCAGAATGAATAAGGGTCTTTTACTTATTTTGTTTATTTTCTGCAGTCACTCTGCCCAGTTCCTAACAGTGTGTTTTTCAGACGATGTTTTCGGACAGCAATGCACCGCCTTTAAGTCAAATACTGAGGGCAGTTTTTATAGGAAAGTAAATACATTGCTTGATTTTAAATCAACATGTTGCTTTTACGGATTACTCAAATGCTAAGAAATATGCTGTTAATTTTTAAATGCTATAGTTTAGAACAAATGCTTAATGTTTATGAACTAAACCACATGAAAAAATAAACAGTTGGTAATAATTGGAACAGAACTGGATTTTTTCCCCATCAGCTGTGTAGTTTGTGGTGCAGCACCTGGTAATTGCTGGCATTATTTGTTTTATGAGAGCATATCGTAAGTGTGATATCCTGTTCAGTACAACTTGTGGCTGCAAATTTTGCCACTGTTTCCCCATTAACCATATTTGTGAACTGTGATTTCAGCAGACTGAACTGTCAATTCAATCATTTAAACATTTTAAGTATCAGATTTCTAAATGTGAATGGGAGTAATCTGGTTTCTTTTTAATACATGACTGCTATAAATGGTGTTAACATGGCTAAACTTTCTTTTAATATTGATTTTTTTTTTTAATGCTTCCTTACTAATTTAGAGCCTGTGAAAAACATCTGTGTTGTTTGAAGGTAATTTGCCTTTTCATCAACTTTTTTTTAGGTCTAGTGTAAGTAAAGTAGTTTGCACTAAGGACCTAGGAGGCAAGTTTGGATTTGTGTGTTTGAAATAATTTATTCATTATTATTATCAAGAGACATATAATGGCCTTCGGTAATACAGTCAGATCATAATACATTTGTTTTCATGTATTTTCCTTTTTGCATGTTTCTTGTGCTCAGCTGAACAATTACTGTTTTTAATTACTTATCTGTGTATGTATGTGTGTGTGTTTGTACATATATGCATGAATGTGTGCATTTGTAATTTGTCTTTCTTTTTGAATATAATTTATTGGTAGGTACACTTTTGTAAAGATAGATGTTAAATAAAACTTTCTTTTGTCTAAAGACATCTGGGATTGGCATTCTTTCAAATATACCGGTAGGTGCAAAGACCACAAATCTTTGTAATGTAGGTCTTGTTTTCATTTTTGCATCAGACATTTATTAATAATTCAGTCAATATTTACTCAGATTAATTCTTTGTAGATGCTTAAAGCCAGATTCAGACATTGCTTCAATATATGCAATTCGTACAGATTGCGGGGGAAAAAAATTATAGCAATATTAAAACAATCTTATTCTGTACATATGCAAGCAATCTTACTGCTGAACTCTGAAGATTAGGTCTGTAATTTTACAAGGGAACTCTCATACAGGAGGTGGAGGTATGCATCTGCTTTTTTTTTTTCCAAATACTAAAAAGCATCTTGACTTTATGGAAGTTAGAAATCTTACTGTAAACATTTAATCTAAGCAATGGGAAACTCTGCCTCAAGTGTTTTTTCAAAGCAAGTTATTTTCATCCTACAAAGATACCATACGTTAAAAAAATGCATACAGCTGTTTGTGAGGGGGACTATATTCAGGAAGACATTTTGTGGCATTAAGAAACTCCTAGCTTTGGGGCTACTTTCAACTTGCGTCAATGCAAAAAGCAGTGTAAATCTTTTGCTTTCTTTCATACATAAAATATCAGTATGTGGTTATGAAATACACACTTGTCCTCAGGCTCCTTCATGGAGATTGAAATGGCCCTGAAAAAGCCATGAACTCTGAGCATTAGGCTATCATGTGTAGGTAATAAGAAGGTACAGCTGCAGGCTTGTAATGGATGCTTCTTGCAATTCTTCGTGCTTTTGAAGGCAAGTGTGCAATGCCTCTTATGGTAACTTTGCAGCTGAGACAATGTCTGTGATGCATGTGATGCAACCCCTTACACTTTAAATTGGGTGGGTGTCTCTTAAACCACGTTATTCTGAAGCAGTAGCTCTTTCTCTGTTGCCAGTGTGGTTTTCGGCGTCATGTAATGGCCAGTTTAACGACACAGCCAGATTAATGTTTCAGAGGGTGCTATTTTGCTCAACCATAGTAATCTGTCTGCCAAAGTTTATAAACAAGTTATAAACCTCTGGATGTAGGAATTTAAAACAAAAGCACTGCTAAGTCCTTAACTACAATGGCCTCTGTGTCCTGGGGCAGCTGTGCCACAGTAGGTGCTCAGCAGTGTGTTTTACGCATTAGGGTAGTTACTCATCAGTGACCCTTCAATAATCTGTTCTTCCTTGTGTTCACACACGGCACCATTTTCCTTGGGTGATCTTACATCTAAGTTAGTGTTGGGAATAAACTTCTCAGATAAGTACAAGCTAAAGTAAAGGGGAGTAATATGTGTGTTACCCCTCAGAGTAGAATAAAATTTTGTTGCTGAAATGCTAGGTTTCACACTAGGTCAAAGAAAGTTGTTAAATTATAAAACTCATGAGAAATCTCAGAGTGTCAATTCTCTCTTCTTCCTCCTCCCACCACTCTTAAAACTACTGTAAATTATCTCTCATCAGGCTGTGCAAATGCGTAACTTTTTTGTCCTTTCAGAAAACATACGGTCAAACCTGCCAGATTTGACAGGATTAGCAGGAAACTGGAGCCATCACAGGGGACAACATTTACTCAGCTAGTGACCCACTTAGTGCCATAATGGTGATGCTTCTCAACCCCCAGTATTTGACAGGAATGCCAAAAAGATCTGTCAACAGCCTAATACAGTTTTTCTAGTAAACTCCATAAGATATAGGGGAATGTTTTCTTCTCTGTGTTGTTATACTCCCTCTCTAAGGAAAACCTATGGAGACAGGTGTGAAGCTCTAATGGCACTCCAGGTGCCCATCTCCTCTTCCTTCAATTGCACAGGGCAATCTGGTATGACTCAGACTCCTTTGGAGGTGGTGGGGTGGTGCTCTGCTACTGGGAATCAACCTCATGCCATTAACAAGGGTGAGCAAGGCGGACTAGTACCAGATGGGAATTAAGCCCCTCCCTGTACAGCCTGCAGGAAGATGAATTGGCCACAGAATCACACTGATTACACATCATATTTTTCACACATTTTAATATGCGTGTGGCTTGGGTCCAAGTAAAGCATCTGAAACAGTGCTGTTAATACGCAGTATTTCCTGGCGTTGCTGGATTAACAGGCCTTTGTGGCCTGGTGTCTCAATCTGCACTAAGAGTACTTTGCCCTTCAAATGCTGTTGCATCTGGAGTGGGAGAAGTGATAGTCAAGAGGACTTCATTCCTCCGGCAGCATGCTCCTACCCTCAACCCGCCTGGGGCTAGACTGCAACCAGCCTAAAGCATACAGAAACTGGGGCCAGACAAATCAAAGCAGACAGTGAAGTGTCAGCCTGGGTTCCTTTTTAACATATTTTAATTTGTTACAGCTTTCATTTTTTTCTTTTGCTTCTACTATAACTGACATCTGCAGTCTTGGTGCTTTTTAGCTTTTTTTTTTCCCATGAGATTTCATCAAGATGTTGAATGCCCAACACTTGATTCTTTTCAGCCTTCTGAATTCAACATTTGCCTTTGTCAGAGGGAAAATGGTGCTTTCAGCCACAGATATTTCAGCTTCCACTGATGAAAGGAGAGCTTATGGTTTGTAGCGAGATGTGGGATCTTTTATTATAACAGCTGATACAGCTGAAGGAAAAGGCACACTTTTGGGCACACAGCCCTAGTCAAGATGAGCTTGTGACAAAAACTTTTACTCAGTGCTTGATCGACATTAAGTAAAATGTGTATGAGTACAAGCTAGAAAAATCTCTGAGCAAGAGCAGCTGCTCAGTGTTTTGCAGTAGTTCAATACAGAAATGTTATTTCAGCCCAAACTCCCCACTTTTAACAGATGACATGAGAAGTGGTAATCTTGCTGTGTTCACTTGGAAAACAAGTCATGTCCCTTCCACTTTCTTGTACAAACTTGACAGTAAACTTCTATGGAAAAAAATTAAAATGTTTTAATGGTATGTGTGTTGTTTTAGATTATTGGAGAGAGGTATGTATGCAGAGAGGTGCAAATGCCATGTTTATGCTGGCCATCTTCTACATTTAAAAAACCCAGCCTCCGCCAGCAAATATCTGCTATGCATGAGCAGACTGATCTTGCCATCGGTTGATAAAACTACCACGAGTCCTGGGATGGAAGTCAGCCCTGTGGCAGCTCTAGCTATGCTAGAAATACTCAAAAATCACTTTAAAGCAGAAGTAGCCCTTCCCTGACTCAATCCAGTTCTCTTCTGTGTTCAAAGCTGGAGCTGGATACTTTTCTTTTCTTATCTACCTCCAGTCATCCAGGCCAATGAGTAACAAACTCAGTGTATTCCCTACCCTGTTCAGAGGATTAAGAACAGAAAATACATATTTTTGAGGGGGGGAACTCCTGTCTTTATTTCCATTCTGTAGTAGTTTGGGAAAATACTTCAATAGCCCGGTCTACCTGTGTTAGATCAACTGCCTTTTTCTCTTACTGTTAGACAGCAGAGGCTGTATTTGAGTTCAGAAAGGTCTCATTGTCAGGGTTATTTCTGCATGAAAAATATGCTGCATGCACACCTAGCTCTCAATCTCTCTCCTTTAACATGTAGATCTGCTGATTGGCTTTATAGCTGTTTCCTTTTTAAAACTGAGGTTTCCTGACTCATTAGATGATGTGAATGATTTGTGAATATCTGGTCTGGATTTCTGAGTCAAACGGTCTCCAATAATCATAGCTGAGCTATGTTCCGCTTTTTAGGGGAAGATTTAGTGTTACCTAAAGAGTTCTCCAGTGATGGAGAAATCACCACAACCGTTGATTGCTACCCTGTTTCATTGGTTAATTATTCTGACAATTAAGAAACGTACATCTAATTTCTAGTCTTAATTTGTAGGGCTTCAGCTTTCAGCCCTCCTGCACCTTCTTTCTATTTTGCAGTACAGCTGTCTACAGAAGAGCTTGTGTGGTATTTGCAGTAGCCCACTTATCTGAGTTATGTTGTGGTAACTCTGGCCTAGGGAAAAGGATTTTTCTCCTCTATGTGGATTAATCTGATTACAGTATTCATATAATAGGTGGAGCTCCCCCTCTTTTTTTTTTTTCATGTTAAAAAAAGAAAATAAATCAATCTACTCAATCTATTTATTACTTTAGGAGTGATAAAAATCATGACACTAAGAAAAAAAGAAATAGTTTGCTTAGGGTTATTATATGTTGGAAATGGCACTTATGGTGATCTAGAGTTTAATATTGGGAAAAATTGGCCTATTTTTGAGATTTGCTTTGCTTTGATCTCTTATTTCCTAGGGATTTTCCACAGCTTCTGTGTCATAAAAGCTGCTTTGCATGTTTGACCTTAGTAGAAGTAATATAGCAGGCTGTTTCCTTGTGTTTGCATAGCCTGAAGTTTCCCTTTCTTTCCTGCACTTTTTGTTAGGTAATCCTTGAATACTTTTACTCTTCAACAAAAATTTTCCAAGTATCTGTCCTAAATATCTCCTTCAAAGGAATAAGACGTGCCTTGTCTTCATTCTTCTTCACTAAAATGGCAGTCTCAGTTCTATACACTGCCAGTGCACTAAGGTTTTTGCCAGAGGACAGAAGACACTGAATGATAGTAGGCAAAATTCCAGCCTTTTAAACCTCGCTGGAACACATGCAAGCACCAAATTCATGGCATTTGTTTTGGACTAATTCCTCAAGTTTTGAACAGTACATTTCAGACTATGCTATTTCAGACAGTTCATTGCTTTGCTTCTCAAAATCTTGCCAGAGACAACGTACATGCCCTTTTTGTCTTTTATAACAGCATATAGTGATTCTGTTGTCTTGAAATAATTTTGCCATTATTTCTACTTCTGTATATTTTAGAGTAGTAAGTTCTAGTGTTTGTCCCATGTCCTAATTAGAAGAAAGGAGATTCTTATAGCTTCTACTTCCCTTCCTGTGTAAATAACATAAATACAGAAGAGAAAAATCTCAATAATCCGGAAGCAGGTGACCCCACATTACTCTTTGTGTTAATAATGGTTTTGAACGTATGCCAAATAGTCTTTAGTGATGTTTGATACATATTTAAAAAAAAAAAAAAAAAGGCAAGAGATTTGGACATACATATGCTTTTAGAAAAATACAAACATCCTGGATGAGATAACTGAGGAGATCATTTTGTATTCTGCTGGAAATTCTTGAAATGAAATGCAGCAGTTTTGAACCCTGCTGCTGCCATGTTTATAGAAATAAAACATTCCTCTGGAGAAAATGTGCTAGGGCAGTCCAAAATTGTGTCTCCTGCTTGGGGCTTCTGTGCACACACTTTAACAAAGCTTCCAGGAACCAAGTTATTCCTTTGCCCAGGTACCATTTTGAAAACAGTTATGGGTAGATACAATGGCTGTGTAGGAATTTACAGTTTAAAGAAGGGGTAAAATTTCTTTTTCCCTCCTTTCTTATGCCTGAATTTTTGCTCTCCTGAGCCTGAATGTGTTACATTCTTCTGCTTATGAAATAAACTAAATCCAAATCAAACAAAGTTTCTTTGCTCTAAGTTCTTTTATTTTCTTTTTTTTTCTTTCTTTTTGGACTCTATTGCCCAAATTGGGTTGAAATGTTCAGTCCCATTTTATAGCAAAACCACAGTTTTGTAGCTTTTTCCATGGTGAATTACAGATCAGTTTTGCTTTCAAGGATGACAGACATGGACTTTGTTAGATTGTTGTATCTGTCTTAACTTAGGTTCCTTATGTTCCACTCTAGCAAAAACTGACTTGCCAAATATTTTTATTGGCTTGTCACCTTTACTGTTATAAAAACATTAAATTGAGAATCTATTAAAACCAGATTTTAAAATGCCTGAAAATCTTAAATATATATTGCAGTAATGTGTATAGGGTCATTTTAGTGAACGTCTGATTTTTCACTAATTTTTTTTAGTTCTCAAAATCAGCCTGCCTAATTTTAGAGTTCCTTAGGCATTATAAATGTTGTCTTCATGAAGGAATGGATAATTAGTCTGAAATCTGTGAAAAGTTTCAGCTAAATTTTCTCTCTGAAATGTCAGGGGAGGAATGGTAGGAAGAACTGCCCTTAGAGCAAGATGATCAGCAGTGTTCCAGAGAAGGCAACGCGTCTGGCAGAAAGTCTCCAGGAGATGCTAGCTCAGAATTTCAGAATTGGAAAAAAATTGTAGGGAGCAGCAAAATCCAACCCATTTGAACTGAAATGGAAGTTACTGAAATGAAAGTAGCATGAAATGCAAAATTACAAGGCATCTTTGTATTTTGTGTGGCATACGGGCCTGGATACTTCCTAAAGTTGTGGTGGACTTATCCCCATTCATAATAACTTGCCAAAACATTAGAGACACATACAGTTTGTATAATATAGGTGAATTTTGATTTGCAGTACTCTCCTGAAAAGCATTTTGTTATGAGGGATACGTTTAAATGGGAAATCCTGTTATAATAACAGAGGTGTTAGTAGTGTTTTTTCTTCCTTCCTGCCGCAGACCTGTCTCTAGGCCTCCAGTGCCTTTTTCTACATGTCTGTTTACTCTGTGTGCTATAAAGGGACTGACCATCTTTGACCTGCAGTTATCTTTTATTTCTTCATACAAGTCTTTAGATGTAATTTTCTTCTTTTAAAATGACTCTATACAGTTTTGGATTGAAACTCAGTGAGATGTCCTGATAATCATTTCATGACACCAGATTGCATGCACTTCTGTTTGTAATGTGTTTGGTGTCCAAGTTGTTATATATGGAAAAATAATAAAATGTAGAGTTTAAAAACCCATTCATTCTTGGACTTGACTACAAACTGCCCCTCTGGCCCTTCTTTACAGCCTTGTTTTCTAGTCTTGCTTCTTTCAGAATGCTTCCTTTGTATTTACAAATCAGATTCTTGCACCACGGTTACCCAGCTTTTCCTGCTGTTTCCACATGTTAAAAAAAAAAAAAAAACCAACATGAGTATGCATCTGAATTTTCGGACATGTACTGGAACAAAAACAAGAAGCTGTACAAAGCTATTTAAAATTAGTGGTATGTGTCAGATGCAAAATATGTGTTTCTTTCTTACTCTTGAAATACTGGTGCTCATTCATAGTTATCTCGTTCATGCTTTAAAATGAAGAACATTGTTTTGAGTGGTTAATTTTTCTGTGGTTTTGAAATAATGCAAAGACACAGAACTATCAACCATTTTGTTTTATGAATGTTGAAACTGGGGCTGACTTTGTTTTTAAATTTAAAACATCAATCTTCATGGATTTCACACCTGGCTATGAACTGACACATAGCAGATTAAAGCTTTTATGCTTATATTCATATTTATTCTTTCTTTGAGTGAACGTTCCACTACTGATCATAAAAATACACTTTTTTATTGAGCATCTTTTCTAACTCATGCCAGTTTTTACATTGGTTCAATTCCAATCACTGTTCAAATGTGTGCATTACTCTGGAGTGCCTGGGTGTAATTGCATGGTCAAAATCAAGACCAAATTGCCCAAGAATTAAATAAGAGGAAAACCAAAACTGAGTAAACGTTAGTGAAAATTTTTTAACAGTGGAAATGAAACCAATCTATGTACACATGCAGACATACTTCCAATCTCTTGCTAAAAAATAGATTAAAGAAACACTACTGGCTTCTTGCCTGTAAGCCAAATTCACTTAATTTGATATTGATGGGAACCCAGTCATAACCCAAAAACCAGTAGACCTGACTGCAGAGGAAGCCGGTGTGGATTGACTTTGGTGCACAATAGAACAGCCTGAGGAATCCCGTATTATTGAATGATCAGCAGATTGTCCTTCGGGTCTGCCAGCTGTATTGCATCTCTACTTGATGTAAAGATAGACCCAACAGGGCATTGCTCCTTGGTTATTTGTAACTAGAATGACAAGTCTCTGTGGTGCCTGGGCAGTAGAGAGACGGTAAAGATAAGACTCTGGTGCTACAATCTACTTTTTAGGTAGCATCCTAACCTATCTGTGAATATGTGATGAGTTGATCCTGCTTCCATGGTTGTTTGGAGATGGGAATTGATCGAAGTGCATCTGAGGTAGGGAAGGTGAAGAGAGAAGCAGAAAGCTGACAAGAGCCTGGGACTGTGGAGTTGTGTGTGGCATGCTACTGGGTATGGGAGCTTGGAGCTGCTCTCAAGGGCCCCTTGTTTAGATGTAGCTTCTGTCCGCAGATCCGCATTTGGAAAAGTCTGCTCCTTCAGAGTAAGGAACGGGAAAGGGTCTTTATCACCTCTTATTTAAAAAAAAAGTTGTTATAAACTGACAGTTCTACATATGCACAGGTCTGCCAAGAGCTGCAGGGTACAATGAGGGCCAGCCAAGTGATGGATCTATTTGAGCCATTAAGACACAAAAGTGTTTGACAGGATTAAGCTGCCAGTGTTACAGATAAAGCAATTTTATTTCTTTCATTAATTTTTAAAGTGTTAATCAAGGCTCTGAGTTCTAAAGTATTCTTAAATAATCAACAATTTGCATGCACTGTTATTTAATAATCATGGAAGTTTACATTTTTTGTTGAAGAGACCATACATCACTATATAAAACTGATGCAATTGAATCTCAAAATAGTTGCCTAATCAATTTTTTTTTTCCTTTGACATGATCCTGTAGGAGAAATCCAAAAGGAATTTTAAGAACACTCAAAAAGATTTAGTTGCACAATTCCCACTAATTAATTGATTTGCTAAAATTTGCCACTTAGATTATAAAAAAGTAAAACATACAAATAATGTTTACACAATCAGGGACTTTGTTTTTTAAATGAATGCATATTTAAAAGTGTTTGTATTTGGACCATCTTTTTCTTCATTATAGTAAAAATGTTTTTTGTGTACTTTCCCTGTATATTGGTAAATTATCTGTTGAAGGAAAGACTATATAAACATTGTATGAGAAGGAAAGTTATTAATAGTAATGGATTTTTTTTCCCATTCTGGCCTGAGATCCTGTGGAAAAAATGCAGTGTGAGATGTGATAAAATCAGTAGCCGAGGTTTTAGACTTTTCAAAAATATGATCAGTGACAGAATAAAATTTGACTAAACTTACTGAGGTGTTGCCCACAAGAAAGATTTTAGGGCAACGTCCCAAGTTACAAGAGCAACAACCCTAATACTTCCTGCTGCCAAAGGCCACCCCTGTACACTGAGTTCCTTGTCATCCAGTCCTCTCCTCAGCCAGAATACATGCTGGTACCAAAACACCGGGTGCTGGGAAAAGCTTTCTAAGTGCTTGGAAGGTAAAGTACTGGAACAGGTTGCTTAGCAAAGCTGTCTAATCCCCTTCGTGGGAGATGGTGAAGAAATGCTCAGGCAGTGATCTGATGTGTGTGGCCCATGTACTTAATCCCCCTCCATGCCTGGGGGTTGATTGGATACCCTCGGGAGACCCCTTCATAGGCTACATATCTAGGATTTTTGTGATGGTAAACAGACTAACATTTAATAGGCATTAATGTTCCTTATATTATTAGTGTCAGTGGGGCTGAACTAGTACTTGGGTTAGGTGGGAAATTTCCCCAAAGTCCTTAGGATAGACCCAGTCTGACTTGTAAATCAATAAACTTTTCAGTTAAGGCTATACACAGTCCTGTGGTCCTTAAATACATGGAGTGACAGGAATTAGAACCATCCTTCTAGCTAGAGAAAGTAATTTCGATCCTTTGACTAGACAAAAATGCACATATCATATCAGCAGTCGTATCAAGCCAGCTGAGGTCATATGAATTGCGGTCATAGCGTAGCAAATATTCCAGATAGCCCTATGCTACTTCTGGGCTGATATTCTTGGAGCTCTTCTATCCTGAGTGCAGAGAATAAATCAAAGAGAGGAAATTAAGAGTGAGTTTGTGCCTTTGAGCCAAAATATACTGTAACGACCATCCACAAGCAACAACGCTCTGAAGGATAAATGTGTGGTAAGAGACTTTGTAGTATCATCCTATATGCCTGCATAGGCAACCGTTCATAAGGAGTGGGATGTGGGCAGAAAGAATTAAATAGCTAAAGCACAACCACAAGTGGAAAAACAGTCGTTTGATTGACTACTCATTTTTTTTTTTACTTTTTTCCTGCTAAATACATAGAAGCTATTCCCAAGATAAAAGAAAGTTTCTGGTTTTTATATATGAATACCTTTTGAAGTGCTTTAATGAAGGTTTCCTATAATAAGGTGTCCTTCAGCCACATAAATGATAAAATACGTTGATGTCATTCTGCTCTAATAGTCTGGAGCTGAAGTACCCTAAAGAAATCGTAAAGGTTGGACAATTTTTTTAAATGCAAATTGCTATTGTCATCAAGTTTGCCCAAGTACAGATATTCCTTTTGCTACCTTATTACTTACTGAAATTCTGAAAAAGAGTTTTAGATGTGCATACATTGTTACTGTGTGGCTAGCAGTAGGTGGTCAAAGGCAATAAGTGTTGGACTGGAAGCACTTGGGGAAAATTTTCTGTATGAATGAAGACAAGAGCTGGAGACGATTTCCTGATCTTCAATTCATGTATGGATGTCTTGTGTTGCACATGAAATTGCTAGTCACCAATGAAAGATGGGAGTTTGTTGCAAGGCTGTGACTTTAAGATGCATTGGGACCAATTATTTACTTGCCAAAAACTATGTTCAAATTTGTGGGTATGTACAAAAGTTGTGGAGACTTGAGACTGATTTTACACTCTCTGAGACTAATTTTTCCTCCAGAGGAATTTTGCAATAGCATGATTCTCTTATCCCACTACTGTTATTTCTAATGGTATTCACCACTTGAATGGTCCCATATGTATGGTAAAGAATAGCATAATAGCATTGTCTTTTTGTTGCTGTTTGGGCTCAGTACTGTGCTTAAGTGAAACAGATCTGGTTGTGCTACCTGACGCACACCATGGCACCAAAATTTGGGTTGTGTTGGATAATTTGAATGTAACATGAAGCTCATGTTACTGAGCTTGAGATTGACTTTGGATTGACTCAGAATATACTGTCAGTCTTTTTTTGCCAATGCAAGCAAATGAAAAAGAAGGATGAAGAAAAAAGGTGAAAAAAAGATGGTTTTACCTTTTAGAAATGCACGGTCCCAGGACTACAAAACATTTGGTTTCAACATGGATAATTAAAACAAACAGAAAAATTATTAGGTTCACCAAACTGCCAGTGACATGGGGGCTTCTTTTAGGCAGAAGCCAGGGCTTGGGATGTTTGTCCTGGTTCTGGCTGGTCCCAGCTTAATTCTGTCTTCTAGAAGACATGATCTGAAGCCACATCTTCCATTCCTCACAAAAAGTTGTGGGCTATGCTGGAGTCAGATTAGGCAATTTATTCCCCCCTTAAAAAAGAAAAATAAGTCCTTGGAAAAAAAGCTTGGTTTTGTTTAAAAATGGATCCATTCAATTCATAAACATGATTAGCAGTGCCAAAGGGCAGAGAGCTGTGACATGTTAGTGGGAATGATGTTGGGGGCAGGAGGACAAAGGTATGAATAGTTTAATTCAGTGTTTCTGCCACATTCTTTGTAACTTGAAACTGTAACTTTGAGTGTCTGAAATCTGGTCATATCTAAGGGAGACTCACAGTCTGGTCAGTGGAAGGAAACAGGCATCTCAGGAGGTTGTTTAATCTCATCCTCAAACCAGCCTCTAGTTTCTGTGCCTTGAGCATAATTACAGCTGAGGCTGGCTTGCTCAGACTTAGCTCTGTAAAGGTGCATGAGATGATGCTTGTGTATATCCTAGAATAGGCAAAATCCCTTCTACTCCTTTAATCCTCTTACTCCCTGGAGTGATTCCTTTCTCTCAGTACAGACCAGGTCTTAATTGGGGCTTCTGCTGGTCTTCTCAAAGGCTCCCTTGCCACATTCAGTTGTCTCCCCAGTCCTACTGTCTCTCTGCCTAAAAATAAATAACTATTCTATGGGCTAATGTTGGTCAAACAGTTGAAGAAGTAAGTAGGCTTCAAATTGCAGCCTCAATGGTTTTTCAATGTTATTCTTCCACGAAGATGTCAAGTATCTTTTGCAGGAAGGGCAGCTGTCTGGGAAGTAATCCGATAGGTTTGCTTTGGGCAAGTTTAGACATGTGTTCTAACATAATAAAAAATGTAGTTCATAATTTGATAGAAACGTGTTGCTCTCTGTAACGGATACAACAGACAGATGGGGGAGCACAAGTTTCAAGAGAGACAATTACAATTCGTTTGCAAAACGTGCGTGTTGCACAACAGCTGCTTGCCAACATCAGTGATTCTTCCTTTGCCCTACAGCTGTGCAAATCTATTTTATAATTTTTAAATTGTTTTAGAGAGAGAAAAATATTTTGTGTGATCTAGTATGTTTTAAATGCTTTTTTATGCATCTTGAAGTAAAACATATGGAATATTTTGAAATGAAACACTTTCAAAATTAAGGGTTAAATATTTGGAAGAAATGTAGTGAAGGTGTAAGTTTTTCAATACTTTTTCGGATGTAATTGATCACTGAAATTGATCACTGCCTGATTTAAAATGTAATTTAAGCAGGTCAGTTTGAAAGAAGAATTTTGAAAGAGAGCAAAGTAGTTCACAGACAAGAAGTAGGAGTGAAAATACTTTTAAAAGTAATGAAGGAATAATTTGCTTTTAATAGTTTTCAGGCTGAAATGTAGATTTTCTAAATATATTTTATCTAGTTATTATTGAAACTTTTCGTTTGTTGCCATCTTTCTCCTCATATTTTTACAAATTCTCTTTGTCAAGTCCCACTCCAGTTTTAAAACTATGATGGTTGTATGGCTTCCAAGTTGGAGGAATATATAAATTAATTTCCCAATGAAATCGCCATTGCCTGAAATATAGCAGCCCATGCTTTTACAGTTATTTATTACGTGGTCAATATGTGTCGCCCAGTGGATGACAACCAAACACATACTCTGCTGTTAAACTTGTAAGTGGAAAGTTTATTCCTTCTATGACAATTTTTCTGGCTTTCTTACAGAACCAACTAACATATATGCATTAGAGTAGTAGTTTTTAACTGTTTCAGAACCTACCTGGAAATGTGGGATGATTTAATATTTCATGCGGTTTCCTTTCCTGCTTTTGTGCTTCAAAGAGTGGTGAACAAATTAGTAAAAACCTCAGAGCCAGCTACTGTCCTATATCTGCACAACTTCCACTAGCTTCAACTTGCAAGCTCTGCTGAATGGCTTGAAACGGCTATGTCTTTATAGCCGGCATGTGATGATTGAACTCCTTCTGACAGCAATGAGAACTGAGTATGTGCTAGAGCTGCAGGATCAAAGCCTTAGGAAGACTTTACGCTTACACTTACACTAGTGTACAGCTGCAGGCTACTTGTATGCCTTAGCTTATTTCACTATAATTGAACTTGTGTATTTTAATCTGTACCTCATCATCTTTGACTTAATGTGAGAAGAAAATTAAAAATAGCTCATTAAGTACCATAATTTATGCACACATTTAACAAAATCTATAGACACGCTGATTGTTTCAAAATAGGTTGCGCTACAAGCGGGAAAAGTATCTGGTGACTTTCAGTTCTCCTCTTTAAGAGCTGCTTGTTAATAAAACGTTGGATTTAGTATAGAAACTTTAAAGTAAAAAAATGGTGGCAAGTAAGGAATTTTTTAAAAGGAGAAAGAAAAACAAGTATTAATTTCAATCTGGGCACATAATAGTTATAGGGTACATTTTCAAATCTATATAATTAAGGGCTTTTGAAGGATTAGAAGGCAACTTAAGTCATAGCATTTTTAACTGAAACGCAGTCATGGGTTATGCATAATAATCTGGGGTTTTTCCTACATTGATCAGCTGAAGGACAGTAGAATGCGTAATGATGGAACTATCATAGAAACCAAGCCATGACTCATAAATGCCCCTTACTGTAAGCATAAGAATACAGTAGTACTGTTTGCTTGTTCAAGACATAGGTGTATGAATAGAATGACCATGAAAATAATGAATGGCCAGGCTCTCATAACATTTTTGACATGGATGGATGGATGGATAGACAGATAATCTACCATCTTGATTTTCCAACAAGTAGATACCTTTTCTGAGTATCTACTCTGGTCCACCTGCATTCTACTGGCTGAAAGATCATAATCACTCACAATCATTGAGGTTTTTTGCATCATAGCTGTGATGGCTTATTGGTATTCTCCTGTTTCACAGTTCAGATCTCTTCTAACAGACTGGCATATTAGGCAACAGTGAGGAAACACCAACAAAATCCATATGACTTCTCTCACCGCTGCTGTTTCCTAGGGGAAGCCAGAATCTTTTTTATTCTCTGTGCAGCTCTTTGGGTCCTGGTCTGTGGCTATGACTCTTTACTACAGAAACACACAGAAAAAAGAGTGTTCATGTTTGCTACTGTTTATAATTGCCATTATAGTACAGTCTTATCTATAGAAAATCAATAGCTGTAAGAAAGTTTCTAATAGATTTCGGAAAGATTCTGGGATTCCTGCCTTTAGGGTCAAAACTCTGGGGCATGGGAGTTGGAAGTTGGAAGACATTTGGGAGTAAAAGTTTTGCTCATATTGTGAGTGTCACGGCAAAATCCAATGGCTTCTCTCAGCGACATTCAGGAAAGGAGAAAAACAATGTGTTTATATCGATTCAAAATAATTTAAAAAGCATCTGAGGCTTTCAGGTTCTAAATCCTTTCCTGATTTCTCAGACTAGCACTTTCAATATAACATTCACAGATACAGTTCTGGGCAACAAGTCTCAGCCTTTACATAATCCACTGCAATTCAAATGTTATTTTTCCATTCACAGATGAGTTTTGACTTCAACTTGGCTGCTAGTGGAGTAAGAGAATTTGAATAAATAAATTTTTAAAACTAGCCTTGGTAATTTTTTTAATCAGTTCAGAAGAGCTTCTGCTTAAGCCAAATTTGTTTCAAAGAGTTCATAGAAGTGATGCCGAATAGTTTGGCCTGCAAATTTAAGCAAATCTCATAATGGTCCTAAAGTTTCTACCAACCCCACTAATTTCTACATTTTCTTTGAACTGATTTACATAAGTGAATAATATAATCCCAGCCTCAGAGTACTTGAGTGAGAACTATTGAGCACATGTGGCCATTGAAGTCGATGGAAAGATTTCTGTCTGTGGAAAGATTTTTTGTAGAAATTGGGCTCTTGCATTCCCTGAGACCACAGCAATTAGGGATGGATTTTTCCCCTCCCTTTCATTGAAATCAGTGAGAATTGATTACTCAGAGATCTTTAAAATTCTGGCCTCTCAACAGCCGAGCTTGAAGCCTCGTTAAGGAATAGTTTGTCTGTAAGATTTTGCTTTCATTTGTACTGTGTAAATCCAGATATAATTAGTGAGAACTTGAGGTGGCCTAAGCTGAATTCTGAAATGACTGGGGATATTCATACCCAGCTGAGGGTATGATCCAAAAGGTATGGTGCTAAGGTTTGACTTAAGGTCACTTTAACTCTGTTTCCTGTTGGGAAAGTCTCCTGTTGAATGTTTTTAATTTTTAATTGAAACCAACTGTCTTTCATCAAAGGGAGGGAAAGTGTGGGATTCTTGAAATCCCAGATCAAAGAAAAGCAATTCTCTAGTCCCAGTTGGTCAATGTCAAAATTTCTGACCTCCAGGTACTCTGCTGTTATGTGGACAAATAGGATGGGTTGAAGCCACTAGCATGCACCAGTATATCTCTGTGACCCTGCTGGCTTCTGTGGACAGCAGGCAAAGGTTGGCTTTATCAGAAAAATTGTTTCAAACAAAAACCTACAAGGATAATTTTTTTAACAGAAGTTATAGCATAAGAAGGTTTCATATTTTGTTAAATCTAACAAATTGTTGCATATAATATAAACAATAAATTCTTTCCTGCTGGAGGAAAACTCACTGGAATTAATTAAACTTATACCAAGGATAAAGTTTACCCAAAGCATAGAAAGTTCACTTTATTGAAATGATTTTTATTTGTAATGAGTTGAAAGGTTACAAAATAGTTGTGTAACAACTTTAAAAATACAGATTTAGAGAACTTTTTGAGCTACCTGCTAATGGAATGCACAGCAGTCTAGGAATTAATAAAGTAATAATAATGAAAAGATCTGCAGACTTGCGAAAGAGCTGGACAGTCATGGCTGTTGCCTGTGTCAGCGCTGAAAAATGCTTCTTCTCTATTGTTCTTAAAGATTTTCTCTGGAAAAAAAGCTTCTCTTGATATTTACATTCTCAGTACTTACATTTTCCCTTGATTTGGAAGTAAAATATTTCCAAATATGATTTGTGTTGAAAATTCCAAATATTTATGATGTCAACTTGTAGAATAGCCTAAAGGAAAAAAGAGGGTTAGGGTAAAGAACTGGAATGTTCACAAGTGTGTTGGAGGATAGAAATCTTAAACAGTGTAATATTTACGAGCAACCAAGAGGCTACATTCTGCTCTCAATTACTCCAGCATAAATCTAGAATTACTCATTGGAAGTTCAAAGTTTTTGCTGCAGATTTACACCCACATAACGAGGAACAGAGTTCAGTTCTGTAAGGGTGGGAAAATCAATTTGGCCACAATGTAACTGGCCTGGAACTCAAACTCTGGTCACAGAAAGAAACCTTTTCCAGGTCAGATAGCAGACTGCACATTGTGTATCTCTCTTTTTTTCTATTTCTTTTTTTTTTTTTTTTTTTTCTTTTTTAGCTGTTATATTGAAGCAGGCATATAGTCCTATTCCTTGCAGTAGCATCCCATGGCATTAGGCATTGGGCTGCTTCAGTTTTATCATAAAAGGCAGAATGAAAGTGCTCAGGTATGGTAGAGTCAATAAGCTCCACCAAAGGCAGAGCAGGACGGAAGCAGGGCGATATAAGCAAAAGTTGCTGGATTATAGGGTGAGAGAATAAAGTGTAGAAACTTGCAAAGGACAATGAGAGGACTCAGGGAACCACAGGAGAAGAGTAAGAGGGAAAAGAGATTTGGAATCAAAATCCCATATTGTGGGAATCTGGCAAAGGGAGATGTCTTTTCTAAATTAAAGTAGGTTTCAGAAAAGACCAGAATCTTTTGACAGGTTGTCAGAGCAGACTTTTGAAAACTCTGCTAGTTACAGATCCCAGCGTTGCTCAGGTGTTTTGTGCTGAAGAACATATAATGCTGTGCTATGTTGGTTTCTAAAAAGAAAATAAAAATATTGCCTGCACATCTTGTTCTTATTCTGGAGATGATTCTCTCGCAGGGTGCAGGGAAGGGAATGGAATGAAAAATAAGACTTTCAAAGAGAGTAAAAGAAAACAATAAAGGAATAAAAAGGAACAATGTTTGGAATCTAATTATACCTTTTCTAAATGTAGAGAGAGACTGTACTAGTATGTCCCAGACTTGGCTGACAGAAGTAGCTGGAATTATGCAGTTTTGTACCAGCTGAAAATCTTCCTGGGCCTATCAACAAAGCTATTGAACTGTTGGCTGTGATGCTACGTGAATTTGTAATGAAGACATTTTCTGTAGATAATGGTCTCTGACTTTGCCACCCTTGAAGGTGTGTATGTATGCCACTGCTGACATTTTCACTTGTGGCTATTAACTTAGTATTTACTGATTTTTAGCTAACAGAATCTGTTTAGCTGGATGCTCCAGCTAAGTAACCAGTTTAGTCTCCCTTCTGGTTTTGATAAAACTGTGCTTTCTTTATAGCTCATCCTAGGGTTATTGTAGGTGGAACAAAATTATTTTGGCTTTCTATTTTATTTTTTAATTTGTGAATGCTGATGTTGCTTTTATGGCTGCCATATGCTTGTTACATATGTCAGTTCTAAAAGCCCCACTGATGGATGAAAGCTGGGAGAGAAGTTTTATCATTTGTCTCCCATCTAGCACTTTTCTTGCACTTGAAGGTACGTCCAATATAATAAATAATCATAGCCTCCATTTTTTTTTTAACATGCCACATCTGTAAGGTAGTATTTCTCCCCAGTATGCTGAGAAGCAGGAAGGAAGCATCTAACATCTGCAGAATTTGAAGTTATTTTTGACAGCTGTGTGCTATTAAGTGTTTCTTTTTTTGTGAAAGATAAAACAACCCAGGTGAATTGCTCAAAGGGTATTAATGACTGTCAGACATGTTAAACGTGTGTACCCGTATGTACATAAAGATGCACACAAAAGATAAAATCATGCATCTATAGACAGAGTGGCAGTGGGAAAATGTAGTTTGCTGACCTGAAAAGCTGCTATTGTAATGTACTATTAGATTTCTGTTAAGATGGCACAAGGTATACAGTGTAGTATAGATAGGAGATGTTTGGTAATGAGAAACAGCAGTTCATCCTTGACACCTATTGATCAAAAAACTGGAAGGTTTTGTCTAGTGACATACAGAATCCATTTCAGCAGTTGGCCTGGAGCACGATCTGATCACAGCAGAATGGAGCAAGACACAAGCTTTCAAGGCTGACTGTAGGAAATGTTCACATATGGCCAACAGGAGATACAGGCAGATGGCTGAGATTTTTAGTATGTGCATTAGGCCAATTTTTATTTGAAAGAGAAGAGCACCCACTTACAGCTATGTCGTACACGGTCAAGGTTTTTCATTTATTGACACACAAGGCCTATCTGCTTAATATTTTGCAGGTAGAGATGAGTGACCATCTCTGCCAGAGCTCCAAGCTTGCCAAGCACAAGCCAAGGGCCAGTGAGTGTGGTAATAAGCCCTGGTGACGAAACGCTGTTAAAAATGTGGGCTCTGCATAGTGTTATCATATCTCCTCAACAAGCGCAGGCAAATAGCACAAAGACATGGGCAGAAAAAGCATGTCCACTTATCAAAACAAAACAAAAATCCTAGTGTGACTTCAAGGTACTTTACAATATCCGTTCTTCACCTAAGAACTTGAGATCCAACACAGCAGTACTGTTCAGAGCAAGGATCCATCACTCAATATCCTGCTTCTGACTTGGCAGTAGACGATGTGCAAGGAAAGTGTATGGAAATGGTGCATATAGAATCATAGAATCATTTAGGTTGGAAAAGACCCTTGCGATCATTGAGTCCAAATGTAAACTTAACACTGCCATGGGACATAATGTTTCCCTCAGTACACCTGTCCAGCATCAGAGAAAGGTAAATGCCAGATTTTCCAATGGGAATTGTGGCAGGGAAGGTGATGTAATGGTGATCTTGTAAGTCTTCACCAAGAACTACAATGTTTGTCCATACTTTATGTTGATATCTTAAATTTGCCAGAGGAAATCTTGCCTTTAAAATGCCTGTCAGTATCTCCTGAATTACTGCAAATCACAGGAAATGTAGGATAAATATGAAATATTTATGTGGTTAAAGAAAATGAAAATAAAGTGGGTATTGTAGGAAGGCTTACTTGATAACAAAATTAGTTATGATGACTATCTGCAAAGACCAACAGGAAACCGAAAACATGGCTTGGATCTGTCTGATAGGCAGTGAGGAAAAACAGGCAGTATTATGCAATAGTTGCAACTTAGATCAAGGTATGGGGAAGCAGATGGGTAGAGCTAGCACAGTAGGTATTATAAATTGTGGGTGATGCAAGCCAGCATTGAATGACTACAGTCTCAAAGCAAGAAGGAAGCAGACAGTAGATTGTGAGTCAGAAGTGCTCCTCCAGGTGCGGTGCAGCTCACACTTGTTTAAGGTCAAATATCAAAGCTAGTCCCTGAAAATCTATCCATCTTTGTTTTCATGAAGTATTCTTTAAGTATTAATGTAGTCTTCTATTTTTTTTGAAACACCTATTGCTAACCTTTCACTCCTAACCATTTTCATGATTATTAAAAAAATTGTTCTTTTCTTCACTGCTGTCTATATAGACTTTTGGCAGAACAAGTTTTCTTCGTATCTCCCAAACTTTGTGCAGTAATTTCCATTGACTGCAGGGGTATCTGCTGGTGATAGCAAAACTGATTGACTTCAAAGTCTCTTACTGTTGTTGCCGCACTTGGCCAAGATTCTGCTCATGACTGTAGCAGATGTTTCTAAGATTTTTTTTTAAAGTTGCTTTTTTTTTTTTTTTTAATAGACCAATGGGAACCTTATGGAGCAGTTTTTCACTACAATCCTGAAGTGAGTGTCAGCATAGCTATGATTTTGAAACCCTCTATCAGATCCACGGTGCTCCTAAGAGGAAATTTTCCCTTTCCAGCAGATGAAAGCATAGGTTTGCCAATCTGCCAGCTACCTGATGGCAGATAATCAGCAGATTCCTGTTTAGTCTCAGTTTCTTTATCTTAATGGGTTATTTTTTACAGTTGGTTAGAAAATTTCACAGTAAGTTTATTCTCTGAAGAAATTTTTGATTAAAGTTCTGAACAGTTCACACTTAGTATTAAGTCAGAAGAGCTTTGATTAACCCACAAATATTGCCAACTTCCTTCTTATCTAATTAGGACTTATAAATGTGGCCTTAGCATCATAAAATATTCCACCAGGATTTTAGGTTGTATGTGCATTGGGAGAATTTTGTTCTAGGGGGAACTGTGTTGAGAGCAGCTGTGATTGCAGAGAATTTATGAGGACCATTTTTTTGGGGGGAAAAAAGATAATTTAAACCTTGGTCAAAATTTCAAATGGAGCAAAGCTGCTTCCATTAATAACATTAATAAAAACAGGCCAGGAATTCTGTTCCTTGCCACTTCCACTGAAAGTAACGTTATCACTTAAGAACCTAATCATGTGTTCTAGAAATGTCTGGTTTTGTGGTGTCTACTTTAGACATTTCTCCAGTAACTCTAGAGAGAGCTGGAACACTCTTAAATGCCCTGAGAACTGAAGGAAATGCTCCTTTGGCAATGCAGCACCAAAGTCATGTACCAGGGCAAGCAAGAGTTGAAATCAGTAGCTCACCACGACCCACCAAAGCTAATACAAACCCACAAATCCTTTCAGAGACAGAAAGCCAGATGGGGAAGAGAGCAGGAATGCAGGAGGGAGAAGGTACCTGCCAGTGGCTGGAAGGATGCTGAAGAAGCTAGTGTGCCTGCTATGGCACACTGCACCCTGAAGAGGGTTTGTAAATGAGAAACTGAGGTAACAAGGAAGGAAGGAAGGAAAAAAAAGCTGGCACTTTGATTCTTAAGATGAGTATAGTCTTTCAGACCAGTTTATGCAGATTGAAATAACTGGGGGGGTTTCCTTGTTAGCTGCAGTTAACAGCAGCTTCGAGAGTCTTCAGCATTTGTTGTTTGGTTCATTTACTTAGAAAGGAACAACTGGATTAGCCAATATTTTTTTCTTTTCCTCTTCCACCTCCCAAAGAGGAAAGCTGATGCTTTCATTAAGCTTTACCAGCTGGCTGTATGGTCTAGTCAGTAGGTCAGTATGTAAATACTTACACAGTCTGTTCAGTTGCTATTAGTCCTTTCTTACCCTTACAAAATTTTTGTTGATGTTTCCCAATCCTAGAGTATTTAAGCTTGATTCCTTTCAGCCAAATGCTTCATGATTCAATACAGTGTTTAAAAAAGAGAAATAATTATAGTTTTTAACCACACAGATGTATCAACCAAAAAAAATCCCTACTCAAGAAAGAGATTACTGAGGCCCCAGATTGACTTGGGAAGGTCATTTAGCCTCATGGTTCCACTTGACTATATTTTAATATATCTTACATACTTCACAAGGAGGTATGGTATTGAATTATGCATAAAGGTTTGAAACCATCTGATGGAAGATGCTGCAAATGTACAGCATGAATAAAAATTATAGAAGATCTGGTCACTTCTATCAGTTAATGCGTTCAAAACCATAAACTTATGGCTGAGCTTTGAAGGGCCAAATTGTTCAGAGGATAAAACGATATCCTTATTTAAAAGTTGTCCTCTTTGAAAAACTTCCCCAAACGTTCAGCCAAAGCAGAAGGATTTCCTTTAGAAAGCCGGATGCACCTTTTTCTGCAACTGTAACTGGGCTTTGGATTATATATCACTGGGAATTCCAAACTGCTAAGAAAAAAAGTAGCAGCTTACTCAGTAGCATTAAATACTTGCAGATAGGATTAAATACTTGTTACATGTCTTACCTTGAGACTAATTGATTCACCTGACTTTTGTAATAACAAAAATAACATCAGTAGAATTATGCTGTGAGCATGAGTCAGAGCTGAACAATCCGTCTCATCATTATCTGACAGATTGAACATATTTTGTTACACAAAACAGACAAGCGGCATGCTGCTTATTCGTATTATAAAAGTTTAAACCTGGCTTACCTGGTTTTATTAAATAAATCATAAAAGCCATTTCAGGTACCTTCAGTATTTTAGTGTCGCTGGTTGCTTTTTCAAGAGTTCTCTGTCCCCAGCTGGGGAAAACTTACTGCTCAACCTGAAATCAGTGCGCACAAAATTGTGTGATTGTATTGGCACATTCAAGCTCGTTCAGAAGTTGGCCCAGCTCATGTAAGCTATAGACACAGCTGTTACACCAGTGGGATGAAGTAGGGAAACAGCTCAGAACAGACCTCTGCAGTCTCTGGACCCCTGACATTTCCTGTTTGACCCTGGACACATGCAACAGCTTCCTTGTCGAAGATCATAGACCAGAAGAAGCAAACAAATCTCTTGGCTCCACTTTTGAGGCAGGTGTCCCCTCTCTTGATATTTCCTGTGGTCTGGGAGACACTGCCAGCTGTCTGTTCAGTTCATATGAGCAGTTTGTCTAAGGGCCGGGGGTACAGAAGGGGAGAGCAGCCTTCATGGGACTTGTTCTGGTATCAGATGTGATGAAGGAGAGGAAATTTATGCTGGGGTATTGTGCTGTGAATGGTTATTCCTGTTAAGTCTTAAGAACAAACATTCGCTTTAATACTACAACTGACAGATAACTTCTTTTATGAGGTGGCTTAGATTTCAGTTGTGTTTACTCTTGTATGGAATAAATATTACAGATTTTTCTGCGATGTGGGGATTATTATACTGAATGCATACATATTGTCTTACTTTGAGGTACAGAACATTCATCTAACTCATAATTTCTGTAAAAATGTTGATAACGTCATGCTTTCAGAGTCGTGCTTTATATCCAGATTGTCATAATTTTTAATTGTTATTAGCTAAAGAAATGGTCCTGCCTTCAACATTTCACTGGAACTGCCACTACTGTTGACAAGACTACTAAGAATTGTGTTCTGACCCTTGCTTTCTTTTCCCATTTTTTGGTCTCTCCTGCCACTTTTATCTCTTTATCTAACGTCCCACTCAAAATGTTGCCCTCTGGTTTTTTCCACAGCTCAGTTGTCTTCTAGCTTCCTCGTAACTGTCTAACCGTTACTGCACACCTTCATCATTTCCCTTGTGTCAGGGCTTCAGTCATGATCTGTGCTCATCCTCCTGCATCCTGAATCCAGATGATGTCCCCTACCTGCCTGGTTTGAGGATGTCTAAATGGTTAAATATCTAAGCAGGTAAATTAGAAACCTACAGGTCCTTTTTCTATAAAATATTTAGCCTGACCTGTTTGCAACCCCTTTCTAGATATGTCTCTATCAGCTCATGTAACCAAGTGAAGATATGTGTCCCTTGTTTCTGTTAGCCATATCTTTTTATTCACTACTTTCTCTATGCTGCCAACAATACTTTTGTCCCTCATGCCAGGCACTTTGACAGTTTGATTTCATGTAACCCTGGGTTATAGACACTGCTTGCAACTTCTCCACACCGGGTTTCTCACAGATATGTCTTCTTTCTCTTTGGACACTATTCACACATATCTAAGTCATCCTTATTCCTTCTTTGGATTCTCCCTGGCAGCCCTGCTTGGTGGTCACTTAGCTCCCCACCCCAGAGCTACCAAGGACAATTCCACCAAACTCACATTGCCAGCATGATGCCTAACAAGGCACACTTCTTTGCAGCTTATAGCTTTGCCCTTTCCCCACATTTATGCTCTGTTCCTCCCTTTCCAGAATCCCTGTGGGCCCAGGCACCTTCTGCCTGTGGTGCCATCCCCTGCCTGTCCAGCTCCACGACCAGCACCTGCGTCTGGTGCCAGTTCGTGCATGTTGTCCACAGATGCTTTATCCTGTTCTTTCCTGTTTGCATGGAAAACGCTATTGAAGCTTAGCTGTTAAATATTCTTTTCCCCTGATATCCTTCATAAAACCCACAGTCATCATGAGGTACACAAAAGCCTTTCAAGTAAAAAATGTAGCTAAGTGATTTCTAAGGATAGCAGATGTTTGTTTATTTATCTTTTGCTTAGAAATAGAAAGAAAGAAAACAAAAAAAGGAAGACCGGACTTGCAGCAAGGCTTGTAACCACATTCTAACCTATGGAGTATTATTACTGTTTTCTTCCATTACCTTTTCTGATTCCTGCAAAAAATGTTGTAGATTCTTCTTTGTATCTTCAGTAGACTAGAAGCACTTCTGGGTTTTATCATTGTAAAAATTCTAGCTAAATGGGGTTCTGAAGTTGATGGCCCTGACCTGGTACTAGCTTAAAAGTCATAATATAATTAATACTTATTTTGAAAGAGTAATAATTATTTTGAAAGAGTAACACCAGCTTCACATCATTGTTTCCACACCCCGTTGTTTATGTATTATAGATAACTGTCTCCTAGTAAGCTTGCTTACTTATTTCTTTTAGGGTTTCTGTGCTGGGAAAATGGGTTGCAAGAGACTGTGGGTATCATGACCTCAACATTCATATTCAAAAGAAGAACAGCAAGATTACCTTTTACTTTGTAAAATAATAACCCTGAGAAGTAGTGAGATTCAACTAATTTTTTTTTTCAAAGTTCTTTTTAAGAAAGTATCTGTCTCATGACTCTAGTTTATTCTTTGTCTTGATCATTGGTTAACAATCCTCATGAGGATTTTCATCTCCTCAAACCTTGCAAGAGATAAATCCCTCTTTTCCTGTGGTCTGCTTCAGCCTTTGCATATGTGCACTTTCTAAAGCGTTAACTGTTAACAGTTGTGTCTAAGAAACCTAAATTCCTTACACAGCCACAGTGCTTTATGATGTTGGAGAACAAATGTGGACCGCACAAGGAGCTTTCTTCCACTTTACTCTGCACAAGACCTGAAATGTCACACCAAACAAGAATATTCCACTTGTTGGAGCAGAGTGGTGGATCCTGTGGGCTGAACTTTCTAAAATGCAAAGCAGTTACCTCTGTGCAGTTTTGCATAAAGCCCATTGCGGCTACTGTTAACAGTGGTAAAACCAAAGAGAAGATAAGCAGAGGATGCTGAAATGGGTTTGCTGATCCTCTGTATACACACTTCACAATTCAGGAGATTCCTAAACCAGGTCAGATTCATTCCTACAAACTACAAACAATAATGGGATAGTTTATAACTCAATATAGAGAGTTGAATTTTTAACTACTGTGTCAGTGTGATCTTTGTAAAAGAAAGATAGAGGATAATACTGTGTATTACAGTTTTATTCTGCAAAATAATTTCAAAGGGTGATTTAAGAGGATCCTTTTAGTCTGCTTCTCATTTACTCTGTTTTCTTTTCAATGCTTTTTCTAACTCTTGCCATCCTTAATTTTAGAACTTAAAAGCCCAGAAGGCTCTTATTTTCGCTTGGACTTACATCTATAGTGTTAATAGTACATAGTATTCAGGAAAGGCATAGTTAATACCATGTAGGATATTAGTGGCAGAATGGGATTCAGGTCATCCTATCTCTCTATGTTTTATTTTGGAAGAGATAACAAGAAAAACATGTGGAGCATTTTTGTCCATAATGCTGGGTGATAAAATCCCATAGGAGTTTAATGGTGTGGCATTTCTGCACATTTTTTTCCTTATATCACAGTTTAAAATGGGTTCCCCTGCTATAGGCTCTCAAAGGAATTTACAGTTGTCCTTTTAAGTAAGCATTTATGCTGCTCAGCAGTTTGGACTGTCCATCGTGACTCATTTTTTAGCTTGCTCTGCTTGCCTATCTGTCTTGTATTTCCATATACAAGAATCTGAGGTTGCCAGTAAGAATATTTCTATGAGCAACGAGCAGAAATGATGCATTGGACATGGACTTCACGGAGCTTTAAATGTTTTTAGAAAGGGAAGTGTTAACATCGAATAGATGACGTTATCGCCACCAAGAAAGAAAGAAAAAAAAAGAACTCTGAAAAGCTGTATTGACTAAATATTCTAACAATGCTCGTGATTTTCCTATATCCTGCTCTGTGTTTTTGTATGGATTTTTCATAGCACAGACAGACGTTACCCACACTGTGATTCAGCGTCTGTTCCTAGCCACGCTCTTGCATGATTTTAACCTGATTTCACGGGAGGAACAGGGAATGATACACCGTAGCTCATGGTTGTCAGCAGTGAAAAATAGCCAGGAATCAGACAAACAGCTTCATTGCTGAGATTATTTCCGGGATACAAACTCTTCCAACAGCTGTTTGCTTTGGCCACTACTCAGGTCCTTTTTTTTTTTTTTAAATCAGAAAAAAAAAGAGGTTTGGTGTTTTTTTTAAGATGTGGGCTGGTTATTTATGTAGTCAGGAAGAGGTCTCTGCTTCCAGTGTTGTTGTCTCGGAGCTGTTTTGACAGTTGGAGTACGGGGAGGTTTCATCTCTTCTCTCCCTCCTTTTCTCCCGTCCTTCATTCACTTAATGCACAGACCTGGAATGCTGTAGGAAGAAGAGAAAGCAAATTTATGAGTTCTTTAATCCCAGACAGGCAGCTCTGTGGCAGTTACCTTCAAGAAAAGTTCACGCCCCAGAGGAGTGTTTAGTCTTACAGAGCCACTGACTCACGGAGCAGCGCGTGTGAGTGGCTGCAAAGGAGAAGGGGAGAGATGAAGGAAAACTTTTGCTTCCTTGTGAAACTCGTAATATTATTGTTTTAAGACGTTTTTGAAAAGATGACTGCTACTTTTGTTTAAAGTATTTGTTCTGGAATTGCTGAAGCTGGAGTCTACCAGACTGAGGTCAGGAGCATTTTCTTTGGCAGAAAGAAGATACTTTTATAGAAGCCATGCCTGTACTTGGGGTAGCCTCCAAGCTAAGACAGCCAGCCGTAGGGTCAAAGCCTGTTCACACTGCCCTCCCAATACCCAACCTTGGCCCTGCCGGCTCACAGCAGTACTCACCAAGGTCTTTGGAGCTTACTGGGGCAGAGAGCTCGATGCTTTCTTGTCAGCTTACGTTAAAGTCAACCTGCGATTTTGGAGAGAGGAGAGCGCTTCCAGGAAAAACCCAGGAGATCGAAGATAGCAAGGTTAGTTGTAAACTTTACCTGTGGATCTCAGTTCCCAGAAAATGTTGATTTGCTCAGACAAAATCTGATAGAAACCTACTGCATGCAGAACTCGGGGGTAACTGGGTAAATAAATTTTTGCTGTCATCAGTGAACTCGCATAGCAGCCTTGGAAATTTGTTTTGCTCAGTGTTGCTGTTTGAATAAATATTCTGTTTTTAAATGTTGGTGTTAAATGCTTCACAGATGCATTTTGATAAGGATCAGTAGAATCATAAGTAGAGAAAAATCATTCCTGTACCTAGTAAGCAGAGCAATGACATGATAGTACTTTAAAAAAATATCTTGGCTGCTTCATGCTATATTATGTAGTTTAAAAAGAGCTCTCACGCCCACACCTATTCCCACAGGGAGGCTCTTTTAAAATAAAAACAAGTAATTGATTTCCTTTTCACTTTTCAAATGATCTGGCTACTCTTGCTGCAGAACTGCTGAACCAGAAAAACAGCTAGCTTCTCAGTGAAAAGTACCTGTGTCTGTCTCTTCTGCAAAATAGCTTCTTCCTAGCCCCTATCTAGCTCTGATTCATTGTGATTTTAGAAAAAAAAGTTTCTTTGAAGTAGGATGCCACAATGTTTTTTAGACTGCTTAGGGTTTTATCTTTTGTAAGGGGGTTCTTTTTGAGTCTTAATTAACAATTAAAAAACTTCTGCTTGATTTTCTACTAGTCTTTCTGCTGTAGTTGAAAATATTTTTCGTACTTTGAACATGAGTTTTGAGTCCCTTCTTGTCAGTAGTGTAGATATTCCTGTAGATCTTTCAGTCAGTACATTATGGCTGCATGTGTGGTTTAACAGCCTCAGGAAGCAGTGTTATGTGAGGTTACTTCCCTTTGCTTTTCTAGTACTTTTGGTTTGTGGAACTGATTACCACACTGGGATTAAACATATATTCGTAGTTGCTTCTTATTTAGTTTGAGGACACTTGAGTGTCATCAGAGTTGTTAAACTGGCGAGATACACATAATATATGTACTTGGTTTTCCTTTGTTTTTAGTTACTGGGTTAATTCAGTATTAGTGAAGAAAGTTGGTTTTGTGGTTAAAGCATAGGGTTGGGGCTCTGAACATCTGGTTTCCTTTTTAATCCCTGCCACATTTTAATCCCCATGAGATTTTGGTCATGTCACTTAATTTTTCCCTTGGAGTTTTTTGTATCACCTCTCCCTGCCTTCCAAAGATGATGCATTGGTGGTCTCAGACATGCTATGTAGAAATAAAAAAAAGAGCAGACTGTTCATCTCTTGATTACCAGAACTGATGAACAGCCCTTTTCTATGACATGAGTGCGACACGAAGATAATAGTACAACTTTTCAACACAATGCAATTCCTGCCTGCTTGTTTATTTTTAATCGAAAATATTCTTTATGTTTCCTCTTTGATGTTGTTCTTAAATGGATATTGCATGAAAAGTAAGTTAGATTTGCAAGCACTATTTTAATGAAAAAATAATACAGTTACATTGCCTACTAAGAGATGTTTCTTGAGTCTTTAAAAAAGTCTGGAGAAAGATATAAAGCATCTTGCCTTCAGTGTTTAAAACACTTGGGAACTATTAGCGATTAGCATGAGACCTAATGGGAGTCATATCCTTCCAAGACATCTGGTCCTGAGCACTGCTGAAGTGTTAGTGAGTAAAGTAATAGGCTAGATGGACTCAAACTGTGATCCCAATTTGCCATTTCATGTTTCATGGGTTTGACAATACTTGTAATCTTAGAGACTGTTTTTTAAAGAAAAAAACACAAAACAAACCAACCTCCAAAAAACAACCTCCCAGCCATTAGAGATCTCTCTCTTTCTGTTCTCAATGGAGGCAGCTGAGCACTTTTAACAGATGATCCTTAAAGAGTAAGGCCAGTTTGTGCACATGATGGTCTGAAAACCTCCCCTGGCCACCTGGATTTATAGAAGTGCTGAGCATTCAAGAAGTTACTAATTTCTGCAGCCTTTCTGTATTCCCCCCTTACAAGTCCAACATTCCCATTAAAGCTTAGTGGCAGCTTCTTGCCCTATTTTCTTCCAGGCACATTTTTTTGAAGGATGCTTTTTTATTCAACTTTTAAGCAAGTTTCATGAAATCTTTTTGCCAAAGTAGTTTGGGCTATAAGGTGGGTGGTTATGACAAAGAAATTATTTTTAGGCTTTTCTTACTAGTAAACTTCAAAGTATCAACCTAAAAGTATTGAATGCTATTCTTCCTCATCAGTGATGGAGATCCACGCCGCCCTGTTTCCCAGTGCCTGGTAGCCTCAGCAGTATGTCCAGGTTATCTAAGCAGCAGTTCTAAGCACAAATTTGAGGGAGTTGTTAGGGTTAATGTCTCCCCAGGTTTGCTGAGCAGGTGCAAGTTCTGCATTACGGATTGTGTTGTCCCAAAGCCTGACCATTTGTGAGTGCTGTTTCCAATAGACCTTTGGTTGATTTCTTTGGTTAGCAAACATACTAGTCAAACATGTGATATTCCTACGTAGCTCTGTGGTATACAGTGCTGTACATTGGGAATGTTTCATTATACCAGTGATCAGATAAAAGGTCCTTCAATCAAAATGTAATGAATACCTAGTCTGAGTTTCCAACTGAGAGTAAAATCTGCCTACGTAGCATGCTGCTTGTATGCTTATGTTATATCATTGAATATAAGGCAGCACTGATTTATGAGGGAAAAATGATGGATATCTATCTGCAAAAGACAATGGAACATATGAATGAATCATCTGGTAAACTTTTGCCCTTGGCTGCTGGATTGCAGCCTTTAGCACTGCTTTCTTTGGTATTTTACATATGCTGCACTGTGGGTCACCAGCTTTCTCATCCTGTCTGGAAAGCACTTAGATTGACACATGTAGTCACTGTGACATATCCTGTTGCTATCTATAAGTGCTGAGGATTCCAAGATAAATTTGGGTTATACATGTCGATACAGTAGGTCATTGCCACCCAGCTGTTTCCTCTATGGCCTTCAGTCCCACCACACCTGATTGTTCAAGACTTTTGACACTTGCATTGGCTTTCCTACACAAGTGCCTTGCCAAGGCTGGTTAGGAATACAGCTGCACACACCAGCTCTCTTTTCCCTACGCGTCTCCCCCATCTCACATGATTTTGCTGCACTTGCACATGTAGTCTTGGTTGTTTGTTTTTTGGGTTTTTTTTGTGGGCATGATGCAGTTTGGAGTTTAATAAAAGTTATTATTTTAATAAAAACTGTGGTAGAAAAAGTTTGAGGTGATTATGTTCAACTATTTTTCTTAATGGGATAAAACATAGTTAAGCCTAGGAAAGCAAATAATAAGTTGCTAATGATTTAAATTATTCTGTGTGTAGTTTATTCAACTACATTTTTGTTCAAGATTTTCATAATTTGTGCTTTGGTACCTAAGTCACATACAGGTCCATCTGCTTTCTTACTAAACCCACTAACGTTTAAACTGACTGCATGAACACTTATGATGTGAATAGTCATGTAAAATATTTGAACGCAAGCATTCGGAGCACATTCTTTTTCCCTGAGTATCATATAGACAAAAGTTTATTCCTATATATGTACACAGGAAAGAAATCCAGCTGCTGGATTCATGAGGTGAAATGCTGGCTGTCTCTGAAGCAGATGGAGTTTTGCTGTTCAGTTGGACCATAGAGTGTTCTTATGCAAACCCACGTTTGAAAACACCGATATCTTTTGTAATATTTTTCTAACTGTGCGTACAGTATTATTTATATTTCTGTGACACCACTTTTATATAGCTTGCTAAATTAATGAGACCAAAATTATCAGATCATGTTAGGCTGCCTTGTGATGCTGTTCTAACTGTAGAATGGGCAATTAAACAGTAACAAAATGAAAAAATATCAAGCAATATTGTAGAAAGGTAAATGAAGCAATGGCTTAAAACTAAAGGAAAGAAGAAAGAGTTTCTTTGCAGAACCAGCTTATTTTGGTCACTAAATGATTACTCTGCACTATATTGACCTATAGCAAAATGCCAATAGCAATAATGTTTTACTCCAGGTCACCATGATTGCTTTCAGCTGCCCTCATACATTTGATGGTGCAGTCGCAAGGTCACTGTCACAAATCCTCTCTGACACAAAGCAAGCAGCTGCTGGGAGTCAGCACCCCTGCTAGGCATGCTGGTCTTCTGGCCCGGCTTCCCGGGGCTGGTCCTTGCAGTGAGCTGTGTTATGCTTCCAGGGTTTTCCTCCCATCATCAAATTTCCCTCTTTCAAGAGCACTGAACCATCATTTATGCTTGCAAACTGAATTTTCTCTGAGCTGAATCTGATATATTAATTGCAGCGTTTTGGTTATATGACTTGGATGATAAGATTTTAGCCTTCTTTCCTGAGTTAATTCATTCCTTTACTGTCATATTATCTTATTTCTTTTTTTTTTCTTGTTTTCAGTTTCTCTTTGTCCGTGCTATCTGTCTGCTGCTGTCTGCTTTATCTGCTTCTTCCTTCCTGTTGGCAGACATCTTTACAGGCTTCTGCATATGACTTATTTTACTCTGTATCCACTAATCAGGTCTTCCTGTCATGACTGCAACATTTTTCATATCACTCTTCATTATTGGAAAGTGCTAGTCAGGCTCTATAACTAATCCAGTAAACACATGTAAACCTAAAACTTTCCTAGATACTTCAGTTTTGGAGGTTTATATGAAGATTCTTGCAGTATGGAGATACTGGTATCCAGAGGATGCATGGACAGTAATTTTGCCCCACCAAGTTCATCATTAAACAATCTAACTTTGATACAGGAAGATCTCAGGCGAACTCAGGAAACGGATCTGCTGCAAGGCCTTCTGGAAGAAATTACAAAGAACATTATGTGTACACCTGAGGAAAGAGACACAACTGGCTTCTTCTGTAGAGCACGGAAATCTGAGCAGTCGGGCTGGGGAAGTGGACTGTAAATCAGCAGAACAGCGAAGAATAAATGTGCTCTACCTGGGGACCATGGCAAACAAAGGATGGGGTCTGAAACACTTAGTTGTACCAAGTGAACATTAAAGTAATCTAAAATGAATGTCAGTGTCACAAAACAAAGCTAAATACTTTGATGTGATTAGGCAAAAACACATACTGCTCCCATTAAAGTGACTCTTGAGGTCCATTTAATTTAGTATCAAACTATTGCATCTCAGTCTTTGTCTGAGGGCTTCCAGTGTCATTCAGCCAGTCCTGTTGCAGTAGGATATTGGAATGAGCATGGAAACCTCCCATTTTTTCCTCATCAATTGTAAGCAGTTTGTTGGTGATGTGGTAACTCCTGCTCGTCATCGGATACCAGACTTGGAGGACAGCTAGGCTCCTCTATCCAGACAGATCTCAAGACAAATATTTTTGCTTTCCATACATGGGTGGAACTCCTGCTCATGCCAACAGGAGTACTGTGCACATTGGAAAACCAGATGTGTGCCATGAACGACTTCCATATCTCCATCTTTCCTCAGCTAACCCTTCCACACCATTTATTTAGGTTCTGTGTGACCCTTTCCCACCATTCCCCAAATCTCTCCCAAGCAGAGCATCTGTTGCACTCCCACATCCCTTTGGCCTTTCAATTCCTTGGATATCTTTTTGTCAGGTCTCTCAGGGCCAAGCTCTACCAAGTTTCTTGACTTACTGAATCTAGGGAACATTAATAAATGAGTTTATTTCCCCATTTTGTCATACCCTTCCTTTTCTCAGTGTTAGTGCATTGGAGATGTCTGGCTTGTGGGTTGGCAAGAAAAGAGGCTGCTCATTGTGCCGTGTTTCATTTTACAGCACTACGGCCAAGGCAACAAAAAGGGCAGTAGAAGCAGCCAGAGACCGCCCATCTTATCCCCATAGTGACCACTAGTGATGGGAAGCCAGCATTATTTCAAAAGCACTGAACTAGCTGCCAGAAATTTCAATCAGCACTGCTGACACCTGGGACTATGTGTGTTTAAAATTCGCACAGCCCCAGTGAAGCCAGGATTTGGCAGGAGTTCAGATTGTCAGCAATATCAGCTTCTTGCCTTGTGCTCCAAATTATTTCTTTATCAAACAGATAACAGTGTCTTTAATGTGCTTTATGTATCCAGCACCATCTGTCTACGCTATATTGTAACTGATTTAAGAGCCTCATGCTGTATGAACTTGGAAGCAACTTCACTGTTTATTTTTTAATCATCTGTACCAACCACATTTTCATATAGTTGAGATAAATGTACAGTAACACAACACGTAACTCTCAAAGCTTTTGTATTTGTGAGCAAATGGTATTGAGCATGGGTTGAAAGGTGCTTTTTGTTTGTAATTTGTAATTTGGATCATGGATAGGAGGGTATTTACCAATCTGAGCTTAAGACCTCTGCCTACCTTTCTACTGCTTTTGTTTTATTTCTCTCACAAAATAAGAACGTAGAACTCAATTCATTTCATATTAGGTTGTGTGTTGCAAGCTGATGTTAGGCATCAGCAGAAAACAATTGCTCTTACTCTTTTGTATTGCATCTGTGCCGAGGGAAACTGCTTGGGGATTTCCTGACCAAACAACCTTTCATTATAAAATCCTCTTTCCCTGAAAACGTGAGTATTCACAACTCCCAGTATGTGTGAAAACCAGTAGATCTCCAGAACCTGAAGCAAGCCAGCAACATTTGCTTGGTGCAACACCAGTGCTAATAAATGCAGCCTCTTGGGGTAAACTCTTCTCCATGACCATAAATGGAGATAACTAGTCTCCATCTCTAGATAAACGTAATGGGCTTATATCATACACCAGGAGGTTTTAGTTAGACTTTAGTAAAACTTTCCAGCAGTAGCAGTAGTTAAACAGAGGAATGCTTTGCTTGAAGAAGGTATACTATCATCTCCATCACTGGAGAATTTTAAAAAACAAACGTGTACACCTGCCATTCATAGCATTACTAGCACTGATCCTTCCTTGTGCAAAGGATTCAATGGCCATCCTGATGCTCTTCTAATTCTCTTTTCTCATTTGTTGATTCAGCTGAGTGCAGGTCTGTGGTAATGAAACCATGCTACTATAGGAACCTGAGCTGACAGCCCCGTGGCCCACAGGGCTGCCATCACAGAGATGTGGGGACTCCCTTTGGAGACAGCTTTGCTACCTTAGAAGAAATGCCATTGTACAGTATGGGTGTTTCCAGAGGCATTTCACTGAAGTATTGCAGTTCCAGTTAAGTTTCCTGAAAGCACAGGCAGGGTGTCACTGGAAACCAGTTGCTTCCTTGGAAACACTCATTTCCCTGGCATATAGGTTACCAGTATTGGAGTACCCTCATGCCTCAAGATCCTGAGAGGTCTGGCAGTGGAGTGACTCAGGGACTCAGTTCTTTGCCCTGTAGCAAGGAACATAGAAGCCCTGTGAACCCAAATCGGTTTAGGGCTCTGAAATCCCTTAAAAATCCCTTCAGGAACACTACAGTGAATATTTCAGCTGGCTGCATTTTGTAGGGGCTGTACAGACTGCTCCCTGGAAGACGGGAGCACCCCCATATACCCAGCAGTGTGAGGGGTACCACCAAGATTAGGAAGTTCGGTTCAGCTGAAACACTTTTCCCTCAAGTAAAAGCATATGATAATGTCCTTTCTGTGGATTTTTTCTCAGTTTCAACCAGACCTTGATCCTAGAAACTTCTACTAGATTGATCTCTTATCACAACAGATAGTGTGTATGCGCACAGGAGAAGTTAGTCACAGCCCTACAGAATGTATGGCTCTATTACATGGAGTATGGGAGAAAGGGAAAAATATTATCCCTGCAGTGCAGAGGGAGAAGAGAGACTAAAGGGGAAATGGATAATTTTCCCACACTCAGGCTGGGACTTTGTGGCAGGACTAGGAATTTCAAGTCATATACATCTTGAGTCCCAGTCTCCACATCATAACCACAAGCCCATCCTTTGTCTTTTCTAAGGGATCAGTTAAGAATAAAACATACAGATAATGAGTTATATTTCCTGCTCACTTCATAAGAACAGTTTTGGCTTCTTCTTCATTTCAATGTCAGTGGCTAGCATCAGTGTTGCTCAGCTCTGAGCTGGAGTTGGAATTTTACTCCAGGAGCCACATTCTTTGATTTTGATGTTTCTGATCAACACAAACTCTGCCACAATTTATTAGAGATGCAGAATACGTTGTGCCCTTTGTGGAGTGCTATAACACTCATCAAAATTCCTGTGTGCAATGCTGTTGATAGGCTTTTCACTTATTAAATATGATGTGGGAAATATAGTTACAGAATAAAAGCAGGCCTTTTTTAAGGAGAGAAGACTTTTCTGGTCCTAATTTCTGCATCTGAATAAACTGTCTAGCTTCTTGATAGCAGAAAATCTTGATAGCAGTAAATAATAAAGCTGTCAATTACAAATGAGAACTGCCAATTTTTTTAACTATGTGTTCATTCTGGTCTAGGTCCGCTGTCTTTTTTTCTCTTGTACACTACTTTTTTGAGTCGCGTAGTTTTACTTGCGCTTGCATACAGGACACGCAAAGAGTAGTTCATTTAAAGCAGCTCTGTGTTTCACTTTGACCCGATTCACAGGATGTGGTCTTGGAGGAAGCCCATGCCTTAACAATAGCCTTTTGACAGCAAGGGTGTTTGGGGATTAAGCTGGAAGAGGAGGAAGCATCTATCTATTCTGAAACCTACTAGTGGAATATTTTGTGTGAATCTTCACTTGCCCATGATGTTTTTAAGGTCACAAACCTTTCTTTTTTGTTTTTACTGGCAAGAGGATGTTGGCTGAAAGATAGCATAACTTATTTAAAATTCAGAAAAGGAATGCAGAGTGTTTTGTCTGCTAAATGTGAAGGGATAGTTCCCCCATGTAAGATGTGCAGATTCCTGATGGCTCTTGTGTATGTTCTGTGTAAAGCAAGTTGAGAGAACTTGGAAAATAAGCAAATCAAAGGGAAGCATAATTTTAAAGTGGTTAGGGTTGGATCGCAGTATTTCTGGATATATAAACTGAGAAGGTGCCAGCCACTAACCGTCTGTACTAACTCTGCATAAAACATGAGAGAAGTTAACCAAGTATAATATTAGTATTGTCCTAACCTACTTTCAGCATGACATTTGGTCTGACTTATCTTTTTAGTTATGTTTATTTTCCTGTAAACCCTCCTTTACTGCTCTGCCCCTCTGATCTTAATACAGTGGAAAGCATTTCATCTTTCTATATATCTCTCAACAGTAGTTAAAAATATTTTATTCAGGTGAAACTCTCCAATTAGCGAATTGCTGCAAATTTGAAAAGCTGGAACAAAAATACATGTTGAGCTCTGTCTTGTGTTTGCCATTTTAAAATATCTCCCTTTGACAGTTTTAACACCTGGCTTTGTATCGTGTTGATGCTGTGTTAAACTCCAAAAGATTTGGCAGTGAAAACTTCCTGTTGTGCATCAGGATTTGATTTACAGGGCATGTGTAAAAACATTGCAGCTTAGTAATCAGAGTGGTTATGCACAGAAAGATGACTTCCTAGCAAGTGTTGTAAAACATTTGACCACTTGCATTAATCAGGAAAGGCTGCATGGCTCCTACATGATTTAGGGTGAGTAAGACATAAGTCAGGGTGCAGGACTTTTACTCACCAGTACAACAACGTTTTTTTCTGGCAACACATCTATGCAGTAAACAGGCTGTTTGCTTTCTTTTGGGGGTATTTTTTTGTTTTCGTTTGGTTTTTGGCTTTGGTGGGGTTTTTTTGTAAGCTGTCTCTGTAGTGGAAATAATAGGCATCAAATAAGAATGTGAAATAACAAATAAAAGTTCAAAAGCAGTTTAGAAATTTCCTCAGCTGATCAGTCTGCCTGCTTTAGTCATTGCTGGCCAGCTCACCAGCCGGAGGCAGAGGGCTGGAAGGAAGAGCTGAAGGAATCTGTTTCTCATGAAGGAGCAGCACAAATCTGAAAGCTTGAGAGCTGCAGGTTCAGATTTGATTTTGAAATGCTTCTGAGAGGGAGTAGGGCCTAGCAACTGGTGTGGGAAGCCACAATCTAGTCTCACTTCTGGTTTCTATCAAGTACCTCCTAGAACTCAGCTTATATGTACGATGGTAATAATGCCATTATTTTTAGAGTAAAGTTGTTTGGTGGCTAAGTACTGTTTCGTTTTATTTTTTTAATACTGAAGAATAATCTAATTAGCTGCTTCTTAAAATGTTGCTGAAGTTACTTTGAATGACCTTAAAAAAACTGATTTTTTTACCTAATCTGTTACTGATGTTAACAGCTTCCTGTATGTCAATTTAATAATGCATCCATTCTTTGTTCTTGCTTGTAATAAGAGGACACAAGTAGAAGGCCTTTTATATACAACATACATTTTTCCTGTGGAAACATGTGATCCTGACAAAGGTAAGAAGAGAAAAATTATGTCTTCACTGTTTTCTGTACCTCACTGCAGTATCGTGCTGATGACTGGTACAGTTCTGTATTATTGTGGGACGTGGCTTGATGGGCATGGTGGTGTGTGGTGTGGGTTTTTTTTGTTTGTGTGGCGTTGTGTGTGTTGTGGGGTTTTTTTGTTTTTTGGGTTTTTTTTTGTAATGGTTGGACTTGATGATCTTGCAGGTCTTTTCCAACCTTAGTGATTCTGTGATTCTGTGATTAGCTGAAACCTAAGAAGCAGGTTGCTCCATAGAGAAACTCTGTGTAGTGATTGACAGTCAAAAAGTCTGTTCATGGGCAATGCCATCTCCAGATGTATTTCTTTGAATACAGTCTAATTGTCAAAACTTTCAGATACTGACTGCTCTTGAGCAAGAACTAGGTTTCTTCAACTGGGTGTCTGGAGTGGGTTGGTGGTTGTGTCACCAATGAATGAAAGCAAAGAAGCCCTCCCAGTCTAAGACAGCTATGTCAGTCACAGCCTTAAAGAGTTTTGGTTTACAAGATAAGCTAATAGCACAAGGGAGTGGGGAATAAAAGAAAAATGTGTGGAAAAGAAAACAAGGCTTTCTTCCCAGGGCCCTGCCGTGTCAATGCAGGATTTTTCTGGGTTATTCTGCCTCATTTGTGGACATGATGCAGTGAAGATGTAGAATCATGAGGGAAGCTGAAAAAGCAAATCAAATGAAGTTTCAGAGAAGGGAGCACACAAGACTGAGCGTATTGGGAACCAATGTGTCAGACTAAACACTGTCATTCAAAAAAATTACTTAAAAGGAATTTGGCAACCAAAAAAGAATATAATACAGGAGATTCAGATCAGCAAAAGAGTTACTGGAGAACACAGACTCCCTAAAAGCACGGGGATTAGGGACATATTTTCATCTGCGGAAAATTTGATCTCTTTTCTCCTGAACATTAGAGGTGATCTCATTTAATTTGAGAGAATTTGTAAGATCTCATTGTGAAATACTGATAGAAATCCCAGCAAAGGCAGAGTGATAGTGATCACACTTCAGTCTAAAGGGACAAACTTTTCCTTCACTTCCCATAAAAATTTCACCTTGCATGACAACGAAGTCAGGATTTTCAACAGCAATTTTCACTCAGATGTATACATGTCTTTAAGGATCTCAGTGGCCTTTGCACAGAGTATCCCAAGATTTACAACACAGTTATGACATAAACAAGTTATTATGTCCTAATTGATTAGATAGAAATATTATGTATCTTGATCAAGCCATAAATCAGTGGCATATTCAAGAATTGGACTTTTGGAAGGTGAATATTGGTTCCTGCTGTATTAACAAAACTATCCTTGTAATTCAGACTGTTTCTTGCAAAACTCTATGTGGATGCAATAGTTAACCTAAATTGAAGGCCAAGTGGAGGCTTTTTGCAATGTATGCACATTGCTACCATTTCAGAGCAACAAAAGGTTTTGGATCTTTTGGAAAAGTTTGGGGTATTACTTCATGTAGTTCCTCGATGAGGCAAAGTACAAGAAACTGGTATTTCCTGAGATGATGGCCTTGTCTTGGTATGACCTGTGTGGTTCTATCACTGGCTGTGTGATGACACACCTATTTTTTTAGTGTTGAAACATTTTACCAGAAATATAAAAGTAGACACTGTTACAAAATAAGAAAATCTCAGTGCAATAGCTCTCTTCTACAAGTACCTTTGGTTAGCTTAATTAGGTTTTAAGGTTTATGACATTTTAACTAATACTTGATACAATTCCAGGTTGTGATTTAAGGACTGTGTAAGGCAACGTTACTTCACAGTGCTTTTTCATCTGTCAGATCAACCCAATGTCTTCATTTGAGTGCAGTCTGGGGTTTTTCTCCTTAACAGTTATTTAAACTCTTCAGAAGAGCTATTTAACTAATAATTTTTGCGCTCATCTACTTAACTCCAATCTGCAGTTCCTTTTACGATACATTCAGATGTGTTACAGTGTGCCAGGCATTGGTGTGCCCTAACATTTTCAGAGCAGCAGGACACAGATTGGAGTGGAGATGACTGAAAATGTTTAAGACAGCAAATCGTTGACTGAATAGATTACTGCAGTTCCTCTGAAGCCGTTGTGAGATTTAATTTTTACAGTACAGAAATAACAAATGTAGGTTTAGCATTTTGGCACCAGTAGTACATCCTACGTAGTCTGGGACCACTATACATACTTAGTTTATAGTGATATTAAAGATAGAGATGGATATATATTATCATATACAGGTACCTATTGGCATTTATTTATGTATTTACAAAAGTTTAATGTATACTTAATGAAATATGTTTTAAATGTTGTGGAAGGCCATTTAGAGACATATTCAAATGACTTATGCACTTTAATAATTTTTACTGATATACATGTATCATACGTCACATATCTTAAAAATCTGTATTAATATATATTATACATGTGTACATATCACATGTACATGTACGTGTCACATATGTCATTATTGTTATCTTTTTGATGAAGACTTAGAAAGGGTAGAATTGCTGTTCATAGTAATAAAAATGAGATGTACAACACATCTTTTTACTTTTTGTTACTTGTAGAATTAATTGATATGTTCAATACCGAAACAGTCAAACCCAGCAGAAGCACTGATCCCTGTGCCATTTAGACCATGCGTTTCAGTCAGTGCATCCACAGCACTCTTAGCAGCAGCTCAGCAGCCCAAATTCCCAGTGGCAGGCAGGGGACTGGCAGGCAGCTCTGTGGTCTGTCCCTCCACTGTCCCCCTCCCGGGCTGCATTGCCTCCTCCAGTTCCTCTGGGGCATGAGCTGCCTCAACAATTCCGAGGACTGATGCAAAGATGGTAAATAAAATGTTTAAGTTATTGAGGAGCCAGTTTCCAAACAGACTTTTACTATCTCCCTGATGTCCTTGAGGGAGGTGTCCGTTGTTCGCTCCATCACTTTAAATACTTAATTTTAGAAACATGGCAAAATAAGCCTTCTGAAATCAGAACTGGCTGTGTTCTTGTTGAAATCAGTGGGAGTTTCTCCATTTACTCACCGGAGTAAGAATATCACCCCATTTCATTGTGGCTAGACAATTTGTAACCTCTTACATCATCACAAGATATATTTTCAAGCCATACAGGCCATTTCTTCTTCCACAAACCAGCAGGTTTTTTTAAACAAACTGCATCCTGTTGTGGAGGGTGTTATGTCTGCAACTTGTTCTCATTACTCTGCTATATGAAAGTGTATCTAATGTCATGATTAGGTAGGTAAGTAAAATAAAATAACGAATAAACATATTCTGTTATTGTGAAAAATACAAAAACTATTTGTTTAAATTTTTACATTTGTTCATTTTTGGATGCTTCAGAGACGCATATTTGTTCTTGGAGTATTCCAGCCTCAATCAAAACCTAAACTCCAATAAGATATCTATGATTAAAATCTCTGTATCCAGATTTCTTCATAACCCAAGAAATCCATCCAGTAGTTGGTTGGTAACCATCAGGCATTGACACAGGGTGAGGTTGTTTTTTGAGAAATTTGATTAACATCTCTGTCAGACTTTCTGTAACAAGGTTTTACAGGTAAACCTGGGCAGAAACTGTCACTGCTAGTGCTGCTACTTGTGAAAATCAGTTGACCTGTCAATAGATGCATTGATGTACTGTTCCCTGTTTGCCTGGGTCACAGAGAGTGTATATCCATTATTTTGTGGGCACCTTGGTGGTCGTGTGCAGAGCTACTGTCTGCGTCAGGGTCCCTAGCACTATATGGAGAAAGAGATTCTCAAAATAAAATGCAGTACATTGTAGGTCCAGGACAAAGGCCTCATTTTTGGGAATGTTAGGCTATGTTGGTATCCTGAGCTGTTTTATGCCAGATGGCTGGTGTTTTCTGACATCAGGTAATCTGAGGCTTTTACTAATGGAAATTACGGATTTAAAGAGAAAAAAAAAAAAACTTTGTGCACTGAAAACATTCAGAACGAATTGTTTTATGAAAGCCAAGCTTATTACAGAAAAAAATAAAACTCCTTCCACCTCTATTTTTCCTTGTATTCTGTTCGTTTCGATGACCTATGGAATTTAGCTAATTAAAAAATCCCCAAATATCTAGGTTATGCTTGTTGCTGAAGTATTTGAAAAATACAGATTTTTATTATGAGTGATATGATATTCTGTTTTGGAACAAAAATGTAATAACCATGATTGGCATGTCACTGCCTTTAATTTCCTTATGTGGTACAGTATGCAGTTCATGTCCATTTTATGCACTGTATAGCCAAACTTGAGTATGCACAAACAGCATGAGGAAAGGGTAATCAATCTGACTGCGTGAAAACTCTGAGGAAATACTGATAAGTAAAACAGCTCATAAATTCTGCATAGAGAATTGTTCACATTCATGGCTCCAAAGATTAAAATTGAGGCTCCTTCTGTCCCACCCGTAAATGGCTTTTGGCAGTAGAAATGTGCTCAGTAAAAATCCGCTCACAATCCTTATTGCCAATCCATATCTGCCTTCTCTGTCTTGGTCTACATACCAAAAGAGTCCAGTCTGTATAGACCATTGTTCTGAAATGTTGTATGTCTTTAATGAAACCTTTCTTTTCAAGTTTAGTAATATTAGGTCCTGATAGCTGAATGCTGTTGTTAAGTCAGGATTAAGTGCATGTGATAAATAGTCAGCATGAATAGAAGATGTGGAGCACAGGGGACAGGCTGTTTGGGACTGCTTTTTCCTGTCTGCAAATAACTTGGGACCAATGGAAAATATCAGGAAAGTTCAAGAGAGTCCTAGCTCTTTTTCCTGCATCATAGATCAGTGAAGTCCAGCATCAACACAGAGTGGGGAGCACAGAACAAAAACTGTTTGAGGAAAAGTTGTTAATTCTGTCCTGCAATTTTTGCATTTATTGAAAACTGAAACTATATTAGCTATAGCTGTCAGACTAGACAAGGGTGGAGGACTCTGCTGGAGGTTGAGAACAGACAACACACAGGTGAGAAATTAGTGTCCAGATATTTTCGGAGACCATATGGAGGCTCCGATCACAATGGAATTCATCTTACTTCATTATAGTCAGTTAGAAGGTTGGTGCCTCATCTGAGCTAGTTGCTTGGGCTTCTACTATAACTGGGTGGTAGAGATAAATACTTCTTGAGGGCAATTCCTTTCACTGTTCTGAGATGTTTATGTAAAGGTAGAATGACTCACCCTCTGGAGGTATGTAGATCTATTCCTTAATTAAGGGGAGATGAACCACCTAGTTTAACTTAAACACCTAATTTTCAGTGTCTAAAATTAGTTGGGATGAATCTTACCCATAGTATAGAACTTTTATTTGGGGAGATATTCTCTTTTTATGTACTTATTAGTAATGTTATCATTATTATTACAGATTGTACATCTGTGTTCCAAAGTATGTTATTTAAATCTTTCGAGGCTACTTTGAAAGCTAGAGCAGACATAGCCCTGATTATGGTGATGGATCTGGGCATGCTTTTATCACCGGGGCATCCTTTTTTTGATTCTTAAAACAGATTGGTGATATAAAGTTGTGGAAACTCCCTGAGAAGTAGTGAGGAGGAGTGATGATCAAGCAAAGATAATACTAAAATGAGCCAGTTGCATAGGAAATGGAGATACCTCTGAGAAGGAGACATGTTTCACTTTGATATATACTCAGAGCTTTCTGCTCAGTGCTACAGAGATAGTAGAAATAGTAGAGACAGTAAAATGTATCATTACCCAGAACTACTATAATGAATTAGTTTACTGAGTATATGGCAGTGTAACTGTATGTATACAGACATAGGCCTTATATGTACACACGAGGAGAAATATTTAATGAGTTGGTGGGCAATCAGTGTACTTGCAGATATGGACTTGGAAGTTCTCTACTTTACTATCTCAGCAGCATCTCACGGCAGATTTACACAACACTTGTATTCAGCTGCCAGCATTAGACTCCCTCCTTCTCCCCTTGCTGTCACAGCGTTTCTGAAGAGAAGGGTGACATTAATCTAGAAACTACTCATACACTTAAAGAAACAAGATCTGAAAACAAGTAATTCAGCCAGTATAAAAATGGGATTTCTTTAAAGTGTTCTTATACTTTTGCAGAGTATTGCATACATCTTTCTAGGAAAATTTCTTTCAAGGATTACAACCTCCCCGATGTGAGTTATTTTTCTTCTTGTTAGGAAGTGAACGACATCGCTATAACAGCTACAGCCATTGCTTATAGGGAAGGACAGCACTAAGGAATTGCGGTTGCTGCTTAACAACTTGAAATAAGTAGGAAGGCTTATAGCAAGTGACGGGGCTACATGCAGCCTTAATCAAGTTGGATGTGTACTCTGCAAAGGGTGCTGCTCGTTGGCTGTAGTCACTGTAATCTCTGGTAAATCCCCTCTTGAGCTGTAAGCTACTTTGCTTGGCAAACTATCTTGAAATAGAAATGTTTGGAAAGCACTGGAACTGTCACCTGTCTAACCAGACTGCTTATTTTTACTTCGGACGTTGTGCTTGCTGTCTTAGCTAGCAGGGATCTGCAGGTTGTTCTGAGTATGCCCTGAAGATATGTGTTGGTGCTGACAATTTTGTTGCCACCATTCATATTTCAAGCCAGGCAGCCCCAAGAACACAGATGTAGAGCCTTATACCAGAGTAAGGAAGAGAAGGGTTCAGGCAAATTAGGACAATACCCTGCAAAATAGAGGACAAAAGGTAGCTAAATGCCTGCCATCCAAAAATATAAACACTTTGGTGTATCAGTGTTGCAGGCGTATGGAAAATAGGCCTATTAAAGGAGGGATTTGTACATCTGAGTCTTTAAGGTCTTTACAAAGTACCACCTTTTTCACAGAAATTAATTTCCATTCAAAACTTTCAAGTTGGACAACCTAAAATTTGGGGCTGTCAAGTTCAGTAAACACATCTAAAAATCTAAATCACAATCTTTTTTATATTCGTGCCAGTTTCTTTGAGGCTCTCTCTGTTGTTTTTTTTCTTTCTATCCTCATAGTTTATTTATTTTCTCTGAATCAGCCACTTTCTAGGTCTGAAGATAATGTAATAACTTGGTTTATCCCACCAAGGAGACGGACAAGACTTTTTCTGATGAACTTCATACGATATCTGTCACATCAAGCTCTTTCACAGGCAGCAGAGAGAGATCTGCAAAGATGCCCCTAAACTTGAATCACCCTCAGGAGGTGCTTTTCTCTCAATTGTGTATTGAGAGAACCTGTGTTAATTTAGTTCCCAAGCTGGCACCTACACTTAGGTGCAATGAATATGGGGCTTTGTTCTTAAACATGGGATTTGCTTCTAGCAGCTCACTCAGCTTGCCTTATTCATCTCTTTTTTTAGGATTATTTACACTTCCGTTCAGTGAAATCAAACTATCTGAAGAGTCCAATCTGAATTACCTTACAAAAATCAGTTAATTTAGGAATAGTTTGTATGCCCAGAGAATTTGTGATAGTTCCAAGAGAATCATCTATAAGGCCTTTTAATATCAATAGTTTTAATAACTTACCCAGCCTGTAGGTCAGTGGAGGTTAGTCACCATTTGTACCTGACAAGTTGTTCCTCTTGTAGCTTCTTAATCACACAAACCACTATTGATCATCCTAAAGAAAGTGCATAATACTATGTTAATTTTCTCTTGTCTCTCGCATTACATTAGAAGTGAGAATAAAACAGTTCAACTCAGAGAAAATCAAATCACCAAACTTTTAGTATTTTAGTGTTCTTTGGAATCGGTTTTAAACCACAATTTAAATTGTAGCAGGCTGAACTCAGTCCTTTTTACAATTCCTCTGAAATTTGTTGGTTGCTCATGTGAAACCAGTGATGTTTTCCACTTCCTGTCCGTTGTGGCAGCTGTGGTATAGCTATTGTACAGCACAGCTTGTTCTTAAAGGACTCCTCTTCTTGCATGAAGTCTCCTTCTCTTGTACCTGTTTTCAGAGTGTTTCTTAATGGTTCTTCCAAATGAACTTTTTAAGGCTAAAGAATCTACATTTTTTAGCTTCATGATAATAAATTTGACAACATCGCAGATAAAAATGTAGCATACAGTTCAGTTAAAAATAAACTTACATGTCCTACTGTCTTATGACTTACTAGCTATTAAGTCCAAGTACTCAAATGAGGAACAGTGATGCTAGATGCTGTGCAAGTGGGATAATGATCTAGATTCCATTCTAAAACACTTGTGATGTAAAAGCAGCCTCAAATAAGTGAGGAGAGAGGGAAGCAGCTAACAGATAAATAAAATTTTTTATCTATGTTTACGTTAGAACATAAATGTTTAAATGTTGAACTTCTCTTGGCCTTGCTGTAGTATGCTAACTTATTTCATGTCAGATACCGCAGCAGAAATCGCTTTTCAGAAGGAGCAGAAAGAGCCTTATAGACTTTCAGTGCCCTAAAGATGGGATGAAGAAAGCGTGTATGTTTGGGAGAGGAGTGAATGAGTGAGGAGCGAGGCCCTGCTATTGCTCTGCAGACAGTAGAGCAGTGTTAGCAGTTGATAGATATGTAAGGGCTGTGTCTGTTTGAAAGAGCTTGAAGTTAAAGGCTAGAAATTTGAGCTCAACTCAAGTGAATCAAAGGAAGGATGGTCAGAGAAATGGACAAAAAAATTTTCACAGCTGTCTCTTCTATTTGGCATGCCCTAATTGCTATGATTGGTTTTTATGCTGTGCTTTGATGATTAGGGGAATCTTTCCCAAACAAAGTACACTTTAAGTCTGATACTGCAAAGTTATCTGGAGCTGTTTGTATGAAAATGGCTGCAACACAAATGCCGCAGTCACTGCATTCACTTGCTTGACCAGGCAGCCAGCAATTTTACTTTCTCATTGAAAGAGAGATTTTTCTTAACTCCACAGGAGGGAAGAGGCAGAGAAAGCAGAAAATGAGCAGAAATTGTCTTATCTTATTCTGAGCTGTGTCTGCAAGTCACCTTGCTTACAACTAACATGTCCCTCCCAAAGATTTAGCTGACAACTTGTAAGGCTCAAACCAATACAAGAGATGCTAAGGAGGGGTGTGCACGGAGGGAGGATGGGAACACTGCGGAGACAGGAGGGGATCACAGCTACAGGGGATAGGGCTGTGCATCCCAGTGCTCAACAGAAATGTACCTACTCACAGTCTGTGTCGTGAGAGTAGCATAGACACAATCAAGCAACTTTTCTAGTGACTCCATGAGCATGTAAGATCCCACCCTTTCTATATTGCTACTTACAGACCTTATGATGTTAATCCTGAAAAATGCATTGTAGACATTTGAAAAGGAAATTAGAGCTTGACTCTTATTTGATTGTGTACCAGAGTAATTCCACTCATTTACTGGAGTGTTTTACACTTGTTTAACTGACCTAATTAGAGTCAGGATCTAACTAAACAATGAGGTAAATATAATACCTTTTGCTTATTGTGCTCCTCCTCTATGTTTCTTAAAAAACTCTTAGCAAAGGTTGTCTCGGAAACATGCTATGAACCACCTATCAAAATCTACCACCAAAAAAAAGAAAAAATAACTTTTTTCTTCTACTTTTCCATTGGCTGGTGTTTATATGAAATGAAGAAAACTTGATAATTTCTTGGCAAGTTAAGGAAAGGGATTATAACATGCAGAGTAATGAGAACTTATCTCATGGTCAGCACTGGAACCAGCCACTGTATTCTTTGTAAGAGGATGTTCTTTCTGACTGCTCATTTATCCTTGCACAAAAGACCCAGATTGTGGTCCCATATCTTCCGCTCTGGAAAAGCTAGATGGGGTGGTTTCTGAAGCACATCAGCAAGCTGTTGGTTTGGTTGGCTAGGATGACTTGGGAACAGCACCAGATGAGTCAGCCTCCCTCCCTGCCTTCGGGGGATGAACATTTTCCTTACACTGCACTTCCAGTCCTCCTTATGCTGCTCTTGACAAGTAGGCCTGTGGGAAGCATTGTTGCCATGGGAGGCTCTGACTCTGGCTCTGGACCTTTTAGAGGACTAGGGATGCTGTCAGTTAGAGCAGGTTTCTTTTCCTGAGGCTAGCGAAAATTTCTCCAACAGTATAATCTATATCTGTGCGGTCCTTAACATACGGGAAGGTGACTGACTCCAGTCTTTGCAGCTTGAGTCATACCTGACTGGTACATCATAAGCACTCATCGGCACTCTGCTGGATACTGCAGTAGCAGCATCAGTGGTATGGTGTTTTCAAAACAGTAATAAGAGAATATGGTTTCCATGTATGTTTTTAAAATACAGTTTTCAGCTACAAACTTATTTGAGGATAGTTAAGCTGGTAAGAGTTTGAGGTTCTACAAAGCTCACGAAGTATGTATGATGTTTATAAAGCTAGTTAGCACCTTTTCCCCATTACTCATTCCTATTATTTCAAATTGTCATAGTCTCTCTAATAGTGATATATTTTTATAAAGCATGTTGCCCATGAAAGCAGTGGGGGAGTCTGGTTTCTTAGTATTTTGTTCCTTTTGGTGATCACTTGCTCAGATCTAAAGTCTAATCAGGGGTGAGCTCACACTGCAGTCTTCATTAAGAGTCTTTTTTTTGCCTGGCTGCCTGTTTCCATTTGTAAGAAAAAAAAAGAGTAAGAATGTAAAATCTTTGAGAACTCTCACTTCTCTTCAGGTTTGGTTCACAATAGCCAGCATATTCAAAAGCTATTAGATATGTACATGAATGGAATATAATACCATAATCCTATTTGCATTAGGAAGAAAATTTAAAATCTAGTGTCAGTGTAATATATGTGTAAGGAGAAAAAAACCACTCTATTTTCCCCCTCCATCATTGTAGGCCATCTTGTCTGTTTACAGTATCCACTCTATCTATGAAGATGTATATGTATCTGTATAACCATATGCATATTATACTTATATATAGTCTCTACAGCTTTTACAGTTCAGTTTTTTTCTATCTATCTTCCTCTCAGCTGCTTAGCTATTTATCAGATTTCCTGAAAACATACTTCAAACTCTTAGTGCATTTTCTTATTTATATACTTGTCATAGTGTGATTCTTATTTTTGATGTGAATCTTGAAGATCTCAGACTTTGTTGAGGGAAAACTCACACTCACACTCTAAGTTTAGCTAGACTTCATTAAAGTTAAGAAAGTATCTGGCTGGTGGAAAGTCAAATATTTTCCAGAGCAGTAACAAGAGAAAACTCTTATCTGCAAAGTTTATATCACTAACCTACAAGACTCATTCTTTCTGTTATATTTTTCCAAACCAATAGCAAATTCCTTAAGCAGTCTGAAACCCAGACAGGACAAGTGAGACAATAAAAAGGCTAGGCAAAACTGTTTGATTTCTCTTTTCTGTTACCAGGACAAACCTTAACTACCAAATAGGCATTTTATTTTGGGGTTTTCAAACCTAGATATATATTTTTTGAGTGTTCATTATTTTGCCTATACATGGTAGAAATTGTACATAATGCCAACATGAACAATGCTTAGCTCAATAGGCAAACAACAGCATTTAGGGACAACCATTCAATTTTGAATCTAGAAATACAAGTTTTTTCAGTTTTTCAGTCGCACAGTTCCTGTGTTTGAATACGGCGGCATTATGCAAGAAGCTGAAAAACCAAAACAATATTAACTGTTTGGCATACTTCATAGCAATTCAGTTGGGAAGGAAGAAGAGAATTTAACGGTCAAAATATTAGAAGCAGCTGTGGATACCTCAAACAGGTTTAAAACTGTAAGAGAAGTACATATGGATTTAAAAGCGAACAAGGAGGAGTGCTGGCATTGGCTCATACAATTTTTGAATGGCAAGGAACATAATATTTCAGTAAGTCTTAGTCAAGCTGTTTTAATTAGCCTACAAAAGAAAAAAGATCTTATGAACTAAAAACATCTTGCACCGAGTGGGTAAACTTGATCAGTTTAGTCTGAATTATTTGGCTTCGCTCTACATGTCTCATTTGATGTTTGTTGGCCGTTGTACAACTGCAGAAGAGTCATGTAGGAGAGAGGGGTTGGAAGTGCTGTAGACTGTTCTTTTCAGAGACATTTGTCCCTCAAATTTGTGTACTTGAGCCAGAGAGTTCAGGGTAACGCTTTGAAAAATAGTGCTTCTTGAAGCATAGCCATATTTATCTGGCATGAATTCATATACAGTGGATACAACACTGGCACAGTTACAAAAAAGGAACTGATTATAAAAGTGTATGGAGTGGTGGTTTTAATAGGGTCACAGTTTATTAAAATCATAACAAGCAGAAAAGGAAAACTCTTTAGAAAATTTTATCTTATTTCTTCTCCCTCCAACATTCCTCCTATTTATCTATTAACCTATCACTATCTATTTTTTTATTTTAAATCTAAAGAGGAAAAAAAATAGGAGATCTTTAAATGTTTCACCTTTACCAGGCTTTTCAGCCATGAAAAAAGCAAAAGTTCATTTGGGCAAATAACCATTCTTATTAGGGCCATAGTGGTGAAGGCAAGTTCTGGAAGATTAAAATTAATAGTCTGTGAAATGCTATCAGTTGTCCTTCCTCAGAATAGCGTATATCAGACCGCATTAACTGCCTACGTAAAATCTGGAGATACTCTAAAGGTTACCTAGTAGATCCAGCTTTTTTAGCTTTTCAGGGCCTAATTTAAATTATTGGTGAACTGAGGCCAAAAGTCCAATATATATACACATACATATATGTATCTCTGAGCTAGAAAAGACTGTGGATGTCTGCAAGTGCACAGAGACTGTCTGACTTGAACTCTTCTGACATTAGCCACCTGCTGCATAAGTTACGGGACTAGTAAAATACAGTTGCAGAAGCATCCTGTTCTTTTTACTTTCTAGACAGAAAAGCGTTGCAGCCAATTTTTGAAAACTGAGCGGGAAACAGAAAGGAGGCAATAAGAAAAACCCTCTAGAGAACTGAAGTGATTTTCCTCGTGGTTGTTTACGGTACTGTCAAAAGGTATAATTGTGCTCTTACAGAATAGAATAGAACTACATTTCTCCAAGCCATTAGAAAAATTGTTACTTGGACACGGTCCAAAAATCTACTTCAAATTGTGGATGGACCAGTTTTATCAGGTGATCAAAGGAGCAACTGGGTCTGAAATGATTTTAAAGTAAATCTCTCATACTCCAAATTATAAAATAATTCACTTAATTCACTCTTAATTCCCAAGTATATTTATATCAATTGAAGATTTCTTTTTTTTTTTTTCCCCCCATTCTTTTCCCTTCTTTCTAATGTTTTCTCAGTAGAGATTTGGTATTCTTGCAGGTTTTTTCAAACTTGGCTTTCTGTAACTCTTAAGGGGCTTCTCCAGATGTTGGATGCTCATTAAAATGAATTCTGTTCCAGTTCAAAAGTCTTTGGAGAAGCACCGAGTAAGGCAACAGTCCATTGATTCCCTCATACTAGACTCAGTGTTGGGTTCATTTCATGGACTTAAGTTCAGCAAGTAAAAATGTGCAGCTGTTAGCTCATTTCTCAACAGTGCTTTTGGCCAAAGATGACTTTTATGTACTATTGCAATTGCTTACAGTTCTTTTTGTGGTAAAGATAAAGGATGGTCTTTGCTTCCTTCAGTCATTGTTGTGTGAATCTGATGCACCAATGATGAATTGCTTTTAAATCCACACTGACAAAACGAGTTTTCTGCCATTGGTGAAAGAGGTTTGAAACAACAACATGACCAGACTTTGCTGAGTCTGCTGAGTAATTTCAGCATGTTTAGATTAGCTTGTTTTTATGTCTGGGAGAAGGAAAAAAGAGAACAAGAGTCAACTTTAAAATTCATTTTAAGAGCAGGGTAATCGCACATAAAGTAAGAACATCTTACAATGGAAGGAAGTAAATTCAAGAACACAGAGGTTATATCCTACTTCCCTTGCTTTTTACACCGGCACATAGTAATTTAATAGACTGTACTAAAGAAGTGGATAGGGGAAATGTCTTTGTTTTTCCCAAGGGAAGACAAATAATTATTTTTGAGATTTGATTGCTCACTGCAACCTTTCTTTTTACCTAATGCATGCATAGTTAATCAGGTGTGTAATTGTTGGGTTAGTAGATTGTTCACTCCAGAAAACTGCTTTATTTTTAACCTAAATGCTTTTTCCACCTATTAAAAAAAGTGAATCCTATTATTTTGGTGAGACCATGATACTGCCGAGGGAATTGTCCCTTTTAAAACACTTTAAAAAACTTTTAAACAAGCTTCTAGAGTGTAGAGCTAAACATGACAGATTTATAATTAATACTCAGATATTTTTAAGGACAGTTTTAAGTAACCTCCCTGCAAAAATTAGATAGTTGATTTGCATATGACTTTTATTTTAATCTTGCTGTTTCATTACTATGAAAAGAAAAATCCAGTTCATTTTAGAGCTACTTCCATCAAATGGAAATAGTCATGAAAGCAGGTTTCCTTTTTTCCTATTAACTGAATTTTACCAGGACTGCTCATGTGTCTTTGCTCACTAACATATCAATTATTGTAATCATTGTAAGCTGGGTAGTGTGATGATCAGCATATCTTATTTGTTAAATCTTTTAGTATGCTAAATCTTATTGCATTAGATATTCTTTACTTTTGGCCTGCTTTCATTGAAATGAGAACCTTTGTTTTTTTCTTATTGGGAAAGAATACAAATTCCCTTGACATAAAATATACAAGATGCTTCTGGCTGGCTGTCTACAGGCAGCATTTGAGGACACTTTTAAAGGCCTATTTGGCATGAAGGAAGTTGGAATATATATAGAAGAAAAAGAAATTATTGAGCTGAAAACATTTACACTTAAAACAAAATACAAAGACAGCATGGCAAAGCCACCTAAAATAAAAACATTTAGCTTTAAGGTTGAAGATGTGCTTTGAAAATAGCTTTCCTATAGCTTACTCCATTTTCGTGATTTACTGGGAAAAGTATTTGATTGCTCGGTGAAATCTATGGCAAATTCTTAAGGTATTCCGACAACTAAGGCCAATATTCATTAGCCCTGAAAGATTCTAAACATTTATCTGCATGAATAAATTACCACAATGCTAATTACCACTAATCCAAGCATTTGGATTTATACTTCTTTCTTTGCTGTCCTGTGGTCACTCCATGTACACATCTTTAATTCTAACATGAATGCAAGGAATATTAACCACCGGCTTACTTCACAGTAACTGGTTCTTGTTCCCAACCTTAATTACAAATATCACTTTGGTTTTAACAGGGCACGTGAGTGGACCAGAACCACTGTTACTGTATGCAGCTGTCACTGATATCAAAGGCATTTTTGCAGTGACTTCAGGGGGCCTGGATTAAAGCAGATGTGAGATGGGGCAAATTTCACACCACACCTGATATCACTTTGGGCTGAGTATGTTATCTGTGATTACATCTGGGAGCCATGCATGTCCAAGGACAGAATCTGGTCCTTTAACTCTTTGCCAGAAGGTAAGGATTTGAAAGTCGCAGTGGCCTCATGGTTGTTATTCATTCTAATGAAACTATCCTAGCACTTAGAGAATTTATTTATAACATATATTAGGAGTTGTCTTTTTTCTTCAGAAGGCTGCACATGTGCACAGCAGCAGTCTTATGGTGGTTGGCAGGTATCCTTGCCTCACTCAAGCATCAAACTGTTGCTTTTTTGCCTGAAATTCCTGCACAGGGAAAGATTATACTCATGGTTGCCATCTGGTTGGCCACGTTCTTTTGTTTTCAGACAGCAGGGAAAATCTCTATCAACTGGATAATGAAAGTTTTTGAAACCTAATTTGATTGTACTGCTTGTTGGGTGTAGTTCTGTGTTTTAAATCATGACCATGTTTCTTTAAAAAAGTATACTACTTATAAAAGTATACTACTACTTGCATTTCGAAACATGTAATATCGTAACGTGAGACTTGAGCATGAGGATACTTTTTGTAGATCTACTCAGAAGATGTAACTTCTTTGCAGCCTAATTTTCTTGGAAAACTTTATTCCCTGCTTTGGACAAGGAATTTTTTTTCCGGAGAATTTTAGGATATGATCTTCATATTGTTCCTCTATACCTCTTGTGCTGTCTCTTTTGGTAAAACCTGTATTTTTCCACACTTCAGCAGGGCCTAACACTGAAATTTTTGCTCCTCGGGTGTTCCTTGTCAACAGTAGGGGCATGATCTTTGAATCAGCACACAATTCTTGTTAGCTGAATGCGTGTTCTTTATGGCATCTATTATTCTCCAGCAAATACTATTGAAATG